>NC_136069.1:1183813956-1184191157 GCF_964261635.1 Lissotriton helveticus
TGAGGGTGGGTGAGGGTGAGTGAGGGTGAGTGAGGGTGAGGGTGAGTGAGGGTGAGTGAGGGTGAGGGTGAGTGAGGGTGAGGGTGAGTGAGGGTGAGTGAGGGTGAGTGAGGGTGAGGGTGAGGTTGAGTGAGGGTGAGGGTGAGTGAGGGTGAGGGTGAGGGGGTGAGGGGGTGAGGGGTTGAGGGTGAGTGAGGGTGAGGGGTTGAGGGTGAGTGAGGGTGAGGGTGAGTGAGGGTGAGGGTGAGGGGTTGAGGGTGAGTGAGGGTGAGGGTGAGTGAGGGTGAGGGGTTGAGGGTGAGTGAGGGTGAGGGTGAGTGAGGGTGAGGGTGAGTGAGGGTGAGGGGTTAAGGGTGAGTGAGGGTGAGTGAGAGTGAGGGTGAGTGAGGGGTTGAGGGTGAGGGGTTGAGGGTGAGTGAGGGTGAGGGTGAGGGTGGATGTGGTGGTGGATGTGGTGGTGGATGCGGTGGTGGTGGATGTGGAGGTGGTGGTGGATGTGGTGGTGGATGTGGTGGATGTGGGGTGATTGCGGCTTGCAAGCTTATTCCGCTCACGTTATGCAGTTTCAAACATGATTGCCACTATTACTCTCAAATTCACTTGGCAGCAAACTGGTGAACTAATTAAAAGAAAGTCGTATTCAGCGTTATGGCCGGTACTTTATTCCAGCAAAGTGGCAAGCCAGTACACACCTATGAGCTAGTAAAGCTAAAAACACACCACATGGCACAATTGCTGGCTGAGCGAGCAGAAGTAAGCCAAACAGCTTTCCCGTAGCTAAGGAGAGCTGAGCTCTTTTTGTAGCAGCACACATAAGAAAAGTCCCGTATTTTCACCAAAACACTCTCTGATAATGATCAGCCGAATTCAGAAGGCTTCCTGCCCTCATATATTCCCAAGAGAGCAGTAATCTTATAAGGAAATGCTGTCATCACACCTAAAGCTACGGATGAGGAGAGCTTGCTGGAAGACATTCAATTAATGAAAAAAAAAAAAAGAAAAGGAGACACGGCCGGCCGGCCGTGAACTGAAAGCACGGCCGGCCGGCCGTGAAAAAGCCTTTGATGCCGCAGGGGGTAATTAGGGGAGGAGAATGGCTGGGCTGAGGCACAGCGCCAAGCCTTTGATGCAGCAGGGGGCGGAGCGGGAAGAGCTGCTGGCGGCACTAAGCTGACGATTTGATGCTGTGCACGCGCATTTTAACTAATTGCGCTTGCGCATTGAGTTAAAAGTGCACATGCACTTCATCAAATCGCCAGTGAATCGCCAGTGTAGGTAAGCTTTGTTTAAGCCCCCATAGTCTCGCTCTGCTCAATGCGCATGCGCATTGACAGGCGAGACCTAAAAATGACAAAATAATTAAGAAATACTGCAACAAGATATGCCACAATAAGCTGCATATTTTGCCTTTTCATGCAACATAATTTAGTCTGCTGTGCTGCATAATATGTTCCTCCCTTGCCTCATGGCTCCAGAGGTCGTGGGTGTGTTTACAGCCATGGGGAAGCACTGTACAGACAGAGGAGAACAAAGGCATCTGGCCCTCTCTGCAGAGCGAGAAGGTTCCCCCTGCTGCAAAGGCCTCAGCCTCTAACACAATGTAGAAAATCTGCCTTTTCTGCATGGTCACCCTGGATTTTCTGCCTTTTGCTGGAGCCTAAAGTTTTGCTGGCTTTCAAACTCGGTGCACTTTACCCCTGCTAATCAGTAGTAAAGTGCTGCGGCTTCCCTTTTAAACATGGTTGAATTGGCATACTACTAACAGGCATATTTAACTTGCCTATAAGTCTCTAGTATATGGTACGAAAGGTACCCTGGGCCTGGAAGATAAATGCCACCAGTAAACTGCAGCACCTATTGTGTTGTCCACTACAGCGGTAGTGCAAACATGGCTTCAGGCCTACCACTGTAGCCTGACAGCAGTGTAAAAACTTCAATTTGACCCGTCATAAAAAACCTTTTGATAGGTTAAAATCTCCTTTTAAATATTTATAAGTCACTCCTATATCGTCCTTGTAGCCCACAAGGCAGGGTGCATGAAATTTGGAAGTAGGATGTGTAGAAATGTAATGTTAACATACGTATAGTAACTAGCACCCAACAGGCACGGCCCGTGGAGGGAGTTTCGGTGGGGCGGAGAGGCGGGGCGAAGGAGGGGCAGGGTGGGGGGTGCTAAAAACTGGAGTAGGGATAATTGAAGGTAAGTAAACAATTTAATTAATAAAACGAATTTCGTAGTGCACCCTGCATCCCTTTTTGCGATGCAGG
The DNA here is from genome assembly GCF_964261635.1 of Lissotriton helveticus. NCBI lineage: Eukaryota > Metazoa > Chordata > Amphibia > Caudata > Salamandridae > Lissotriton > Lissotriton helveticus. The sequence continues at coordinate 1,183,816,225 of NC_136069.1, forward strand.
GAGCGCTACGAAATTCGTTTTATTAATTAAATTGTTTACCTACCTTCAATTATCCATAGTCCAGTTTGTAGCACCCCCCACCCTGCCTCTCTGCCCCACCAAAACTCCCTCCACGGGCCGTGGCTGGCACCCAAAAGCTATTTTCACTGTATCAGTGCTAGCTGTCCTATGTAGAAAACTTAGGAATGGGACCAGGAGTCCAGATAGAAAAACAATTAAACAACTGCTTTTATTAGGGATTACAAATCCAATTCAATGTTTAAGTCAGATTTGTAATAAATATTGTGGAAAGTTACCTTTTCCCTGTATGAAGTTTCAGTATGCTAATTTGCATTTCTTTCTACAGCTTCTCCTAAACAGTATTTAGCTTTCAATTGTTGTGAATGCCTCCCAGGAGCAAATGATAGGCTGGCCTGAAATGGCAGAGATGACTCCTCTGAACTCCACAGAATATGCAGGGTGTGGGCTGTGGAAATCCTTTTTGACACTACAGTGTTGAATTCTGCTTAAATGTCAAATCCTGCTTGACAAATCTGCTGAGTTTACATGTAACCCCTGGGGCACACTTGAAAGGGGAGAGAACAGAATGCCAAGACAATTCGTGTGGGTCCACTGTCTGGTTGCTGAAGCACTCTGCTTTTGTCCTACCAGACTTCTTTCTTTGAGTTTATTGTGGGTGCAGTGGATGCCTCAAACTGGATTTTAGTTTTAGACGTGGGAGGACACTAGGAGTACCATAGTATACCTGTACATCAGAGAGCTAGCTTTAATCTCCTGTGTTTTGCGCATAAAACCTTGCATGAAAATGGACCTCACATCTTGCAAGATAAGTTGCAATTTCATGTTCGCCCACGAAACCTGAGATCATGTCATTTGGCCCTTGCATCAGTCAAACGCACGTCAAAGGTTAGAACGGGTGATCGATCGTTTTCCAAAGTAGCTGCGGTTCTCTGGAACAACTTACCACTGGATCTTCGCCTGTCAGCTGACCATCTGTTGTTCAGAAAAAAACTGAAAACCACCTTATTTCCTAGGCAATTACGTTATTAAAATCAACTAAAGTTTGCTCTAAGTTCCGTCCCAGCGCCGTGATATCCCTAGGGGTGATTGATGCGCTCTACAAATATTATATACAAAATATTATATACATTATATACTCCCCAAACGCACACCCAGCTGTCAGAGCCCACGTTTACTTTTGCCAAAGACTTTCGCCATCATGTAAATGCCCAAAGTGGTCAGAGTTTGCCCTGCAATTACCCAGCTGATCAGAGGCAACTAGATCTGGACTGGGCTGTACTGTAAGACTCTGCCTGACAACCTGCGAGTCCCTAAGTGTCTTCCCTGAGGTCCAGGCAGGTTTTCAAAGTGTACTCCTGCTGCGGAATTGGCCTTAAAGGACTAAGAGGCCGATTCAAATGTTGGCGGAGAGGGAATACTGTTGCAATGGTGGCAAAGTTTCCCACCTCGCCACCTCGATTTGGATTCAGACGGGCCATAGTTTGACGACCGCAGAGACTACTCCATCCCTACTTTGGTCAAACTTCTCTGATGGCCCAACGGAGTAAGGCACTAATTTGATAGCCCAACGGAGTAAGGGCCATAAGAGATTTGGCTATGTGACCTAATTTAGAGGGGCGGACATATATGGTCTGTTATGAATCTTTGCCGTAGGGCAGTGCCGCGTGCCTTCCTGCGGCGCTGCCCTACAGCAAAAGAAAAGGGCAGGAATGCGCCGTATCTCTCAGATAGGGCTTATTCCTGTCCTTTTCCCCCTGCTCTGGTGCTCAATGTGCTGCCATGCACCAACGCAGCCACCTTTGCACCATGGTGCAAGTGTGCCTGCGTTGAAAGGATAATTATTTTTGTGCATGAAGGGAAACCTTCCTGCACAAAAAAAATCACAAGAGGATTTTTCCTCTTTCAATGTGTTATGCTGAGTGCAGCACACATAGAAAAAGGAAAAATTAGGAGAATTAAAGATATTTCTCCTTGTTGTGCCTCCCTTATGCCTCCCTTGGGGAGGCGTAGGTTTTTGGCGCTGCCTCAGAGTTACCATTTCTCGTAAATCTGGGGCAGAGTCAAAAAGCCATGGATGCTGCTGGGAACGCCCCTAGCAACACCCATTGCAGGCTTCTTTAATGCAGTAAACTGTGTTAAAGGGAACAATATTTACAAGGCAGCATTAGGCCAAAAAACATGTCTTAGTGCCGCCTGTTAAATATGGAGCAGGCTCCTGTGCCATCGGAGCATCGCAAAAAGTGATGACCGGCAGCACAAGGTGCTTATAAATAAGCCCCATAGTCGTTTTCCAATACCTGCAACAGCCAGGAAAAACCTGGAAGTAAGGAGCATTGAAAAATGCTCAATGCCCCCCTAACAACAGGAGGAATCTCCCATGATGAGTGGGGATTTTTTTTTCTTTTTGAAAATAAAAATAAATTGTAACTTTGCCATACAGCTACAACGTGTTTGATGGAGCTGTCCAGCAAAGTTACAATGAATTGGCAGGAACCGCCTTGATGGTGGTTCCTGTCAATGCTTGGAATGTCTGCCGGGAAGGCTGACTTTTCAGAATTTTGAGAGTGGCACCTCCATCAGTGCGACTAAGTAATTTACTTTTTCGCAATGGCAGAAGGCGGGTCATCCATCAAGATCTAAATCAACCCCTTAGGCAGAAGGTAGAACCTTGTTGGTAAATTTGACCCGGGCTCCATTACAATCAGTCTCAAATTTCAACTATGGCCCAACCTACTGCGACCATTGACTATCATTGGTACATTGTGCTTTTTGGAACATTTCTATTTGAGACTTCTCAAAAACCATATCTCATTTTCCCCTTATTGGAATTTTGTCACTTTGGTCCCTTGATGTTTATTAAGTGTTACTTTACTTTTCTAATTTGGTTTGGCATAGGTTAAACTTGTCTGCTCTGTGACATAGCTACCAGGGTGTTGAGCTTAGGTTAATTTAGTGACTTTGAGGGTTCACCCTGAAAAGGGCTGTAACTGTTCTTTGATGTGGGTAGTCACCCACCCCTCATAATAATCCAATTTCTTTGACACAGTCTGATAGGAGATATACTCCCATGCAAAGGGGTAAATGACCTCAGGCAGTGTCAAAAGAACCCAGAGCCTTTGATATAGAGAAATTACATTTGCTTACTTTCTAACCTGATAGTTGCATGAGGTGAAATGTGTCCGAGAATTACAAGGAGAGAAAAAGAAGGTTGCTGCCAAGTGGCAACTTTCAAATTTCAAAGTCTGAAGAGGTGACAGAAGTTGCATTAGTTTAAGGAAAGGACTGGATGGTTTTATGATTTTTTATTGTGAGCTATTTAATGCCCAGGAAACCTGCTGAGGGGTACTTCCTCTTTAAGGCGACATATTGCCAGTTTCTTGGCTTTGGGTGCTGTGGGGGAGAGGGAACTTGACCTCGGAATAGAACATATAGGGCAGCTGACAATAGAGGTGTTTATGTAATGCATTGTTTTGTGGTGAGGGAACACACCATTAGGGGAACTGCCTTTGGTGCTGTGGTGGATGTGGAGAGCATGAAATAGCACACAGAAACAGTGGGTGCCAGAAGCAGGGAGGCCCGAGGGGAATGAGTGCTTTGTTGTTATGTTTTGTACATGTTTGCCCAATTTCTTGGCCTTTTGTCTTTTTTTGTATAGTGCAAACTCCACCCGAAGGTATCAGAGTGCTTTACATGAACACCAGTTACCTTACAGACCGACACATTCATTTTTTATAGGCATGGGCAGATTAAGTGATTTGCCCAGAATGACAGGCTATTGAGCGTCTATGCCGAGACTCAAACCAGATTCCACAGCTTTGAGGTCAACCGCCCTAGCCATTAGGCCACATCCTGTGTTGTGTTAGGCCAAATGTCTGTGTTGGGAGGACCATTTTTGGTATTTAAAAGGGTAGGTCCTCCTTCCACTCACAAAGTCCTGGTGAGTAACAGTGAATCGTGCACAGCTCGTACTACAACCTGGACACATATTAGTAAGTGCTCGCCCTCATCTGGGTGGAAATGCACATCATAATTCAGGTGTCAGCAGTGTGCCCAATTACCTGCCCTAAGTGGACCACTTGCCAGGATGTGAATGGGAACCCTATGCAGGTTGAAGATGTACTCATGAATATCTCTCAGAAGACTTTCATAGACTTTTCCTGTGATAATTAGGAACCGGATGCTGTGCCTCATGGTCAATCGGGTGCTGTACACAGTAAGGGAAAATCTCAATACAATCAAGGACACGTTTTATTACTTTCTCATGCAGCTCAGTGCAGCAATGGCAAATGCTGCCCTGCGTGAAAAGGAACAAGCAGGAGAGGGGCAAATTTACTGAAATATGGCACTCTCCTCCCCTCTACCTAGCGCCGGAGCTGAAATGAGCTGCAGTGCCCCACAGAGACACCTTTGCAACGTAGTGCAAGTGCGTCTCCATGAGTCAAACATGGGTTTTGTAACGGAAGGATACACTTCCAGTAAAAAATACTATGCTAAGAATAATTTTAAACATTTTCCCACTTTACATGTGTGCTGTACAGTGCAGCACACATGCAAAGTCAGAAAATAAAGGAGAAACAAGCATTTGCAATACAATAGGTCTCGCATTAGGAAAGTGTGAGTTATTGGTATTGTAAATGACACATGTTTTAAATATGTATTGGCTTTGAAAATATATAAATTAATAGCATTGTTATTCACAAAGCCAATAGCTTACACTTTCCTAATGCAAGTCCTATTGGCTATGGCAATGCTTGTTGGTAGCAAGCAAGGACAGTGCTGTTGTGGTGCTGAGTGATGATGTGGTTGGGCTGAGTGATGTGGTGGTGTATTAGAGTGATGTGGTGGTGTATTAGAGTGATGTGGTGGTGTCCCCGAGTGATGTGGTAGTGTCCTCGAGTGATGTGGTGGTGTTCCCGAGTGATGTGGTGGTGTCCCCGAGTGATGTGGTGGTGTCCCGAGTGATGTGGTGGTGCCCCCGAGTGACGTGGTGGTGTCCCCGAGTGATGTGGTGGTGCCCCTGAGTGGTGCCCCTGAGAGAAGTGGTGGTGCCCCTGAGTGATGTGGTGGTGCCCCTGAGTGATGTGGTGGTGTCCCTGAGTGATGGAGGGTGGAGTTGGAGGGTGGAGGTGGAGTTGGAGGGTGGAGTGTGGAGGTGGAGTTGGAGGGTGGAGGTGGAGGTGGAGTTGGAGGGTGGAGGTGGAGGTGGAGTTGGAGGGTGAAGGTGGAGTTGGAGGGTGGAGTTGGAGTGTGGAGGTGGAGTTGGAGGGTGGAGTTGGAGGGTGGAGGTGGAGGGTGGAGTTGGAGTGTGGAGTTGGAGGGTGTAGTTGGAGGTGGAGTGTGGAGTTGGAGGGTGGAGGTGGAGTTGGAGGGTGGAGTTGGAGGGTAGAGGTGGAGTTGGAGGGTGAAGTTGGAGGGTGGAGGTGGAGTTGGAGGGTGGAGGTGGAGTTGGAGGGTGGAGGTGGAGTTGGAGGGTGGAGTTGGAGGGTGGAGGTGGAGTTGGAGGGTAGAGTTGGAGGTGGAGTTGGAGGGTGGAGTTGGAGGTGGAGTGTGGAGTTGGAGGGTGGAGGTGGAGTTGGCGGGTGGAGTTGGAGGGTGGAGGGTGGAGTTGGAGTGTGGAGTTGGAGGGTGGAGTTGGAGGGTGGAGTTGGAGGTAGAGTTGGAGGGTGGAGTTGGAGGGTAGAGGTGGAGTTGCAGGGTGGAGGGTGAAGTTGGAGGGTGGAGGTGGAGTTGGAGGGTGGAGGTGGAGTTGGAGGGTGGAGGTGGAGTTGGAGGGTGGAGTTGGAGGGTGGAGGTGGCATTGGAGGGTAGAGTTGGAGGTGGAGTTGGAGGGTGTAGTTGGAGGTGGAGTGTGGAGTGGGAGGGTGGAGGTGGAGTTGGAGGGTAGAGTTGGAGGGTGGAGTTGGAGGGTGGAGTTGGAGTTGGAGGGTGGAGTTGGAGGGTGGAGTTGGAGTTGGAGGGTGGAGTTGGAGTTGGAGGGTGGAGTTGGAGGGTGGAGTTGGAGGATGGAGTTGGAGGGTGGAGTTGGAGGGTGGAATTTGGAGGGTGGAGTTAGAGGGAGGAGTTGGAGTTGGAGGGTGGAGTTAGAGGGTGAGGGTGGAGTTGGAGGGTTGAGTTGGAGTTGGAGGGTGGGTTTGGAGTTGGAGGGTGGAGTTGGAGGTTGGAGTAGGAAGGTGGAGGTGGAGGTGGAGTTGGAGGGTGGAGTTGGAGGGTGGAGTTGGAGTTGGAGGGTGGGTTTGGAGTTGGAGGGTGTAGTTGGAGGGTGGGTTTGGAGTTGGAGGGTGTAGTTGGAGGGTGGAGTAGGAAGGTAGAGTTGGAGGTTGGAGTTGGAGTTGGAGGGTGGAGTTGGAGTTGGAGGGTGGAGTTGGAGGGTGGAGTCGGAGATGGAGGGTGGAGTCGGAGTTGGAGGGTGGAGTTGGAGTTGGAGGGTGGAGTTGGAGTTGGAGAGTGGAGTTGGAGGTTGGAGTTGGAGTTGGAGGTTGGAGTTGGAGTTGGAGGTTGGAGTTGGAGGTGGAGGTTGGAGTTGGAGTTGGAGGGTGGAGTTGGAGTTGGAGGGTGGAGAGTTGGAGTGGAGGGTGGAGTTGGAGGTGGAGATGGAGGGTGGAGTTGGAGTTGGAGGGTGGAGGTGGAGGGTGGAGTTGGAGGTGGAGTTTGAGGGTGGAGTTGGAGGGTGGAGTTGGAGGGTGGAGTTGGAGGGTGGAATTGGAGGGTGGAGTTGGAGGCGGAGTTGGAGGTGGAGTTGGAGGGTGGAGTTGGAGTTGGAGGGTGGAGTTGGAGTTGGAGGGTGGAGTTGGGGGGTGGAGTTTGAGTGTGGAGGGTGGAGTTGGAGGGTGGAGGTGGAGTTGGAGGGTGGAGGTGGAGGGTGGAGTTGGAGGTGGAGTTGGAGGGTGGAGTTGGAGGGTGGAGTTGGAGGGTGGAGTTGGAGGGTGGAATTGGAGGGTGGAGTTGGAGGCGGAGTTGGAGGTGGAGTTGGAGGGTGGAGTTGGAGTTGGAGGGTGGAGGTGGAGGGTGGAGTTGGAGGTGGAGTTGGAGGGTGGAGTTGGAGGGTGGAGTTGGAGGGTGGAGTTGGAGGGTGGAATTGGAGGGTGGAGTTGGAGGCGGAGTTGGAGGGTGGAGTTAGAGGGTGGAGTTGGAGGTGGAGTTGGAGGGTGGAGTTGGAAGGTAGAGGTGGAGTTGTAGGGTGGAGGGTGGAGGTGGAGAAGGAGGGTGGGGTTGGAGGGTAGAGGTGGCGTTGGAGGGTAGAGTTGGAGGTGGAGTTGGAGGGTGGAGTTGGAGGGTGGAGTTGGAGGTGGAGTTGGAGGTGGAGTTGGAGGGTGGAGTTGGAGGTTGGAGTTGGAGGTTGGAGTTGGAGGGTGGAGTTGGAGGGTGGAGTTGGAGGGTGGAGTTGGAGGGTGGAGTTGGAGTGTGGAGGGTGGAGTTGGAGTTGGAGGGTGGAGTTGGAGTTGGAGGGTTGAGTTGGAGTTGGAGGGTTGAGTTGGAGTTGGAGGGTGGAGTTGGAGGGTGGAGGGTGGAGTTGGAGGGTGGAGTTGGAGGGTGGAGTCGGAGTTGGAGGGTGGAGTTGGAGGGTGGAGTTGGGATTGTAAGGTGGAGTTGAAGTTGGAGGGTGGAGTTGGAGGGCGGAGTTGGAGGGTGGAGTTGGAGGGTGGAGTTGCAGGTTGGAGTTGGAGTTGGAGGGTGGAGTTGGAGTTGGAGGGTGGAGTTGGAGGGTGGAGGGTGGAGTTGGAGGGTGGAGAGTGGAGTTGAAGGGTGGAGTTGGAGGTTGGAGTTGGAGGGTGGAGTTGGAGGTTGGAGTTTGTGTTGGAGGTTGGAGTTGGAGTTGGAGGGTGGAGAGTTGGAGTGGAGGGTGGAGTTGGAGGTGGAGATGGAGGGTGGAGTTGGAGTTGGAGGGTGGAGTTGGAGGTGGAGGGTGGAGTTGGAGGGTGGAGTTGGAGGGTGGAGTTGGAGGGTGGAGTTGGAATTGGAGGGTGGAGTTGGAGGCGTAGTTGGAGGTGGAGGGTGGAGTTGGAGTTGGAGGGTGGAGTTGGAGTTGGAGGGTGGAGTTGGAGGGTGGAGTTGGAGGGTGGAGTTGGAGGGTGGAGGGTGGAGTTGGAGGGTGGAGGGTGGTGTTGGAGGGTGGAGTTGAAGGGTGGAGTTGGAGGTTGGAGTTGGAGGTTGGAGTTGGAGTTGGAGGGTGGAGAGTTGGAGTGGAGGGTGGAGTTGGAGGTGGAGATGGAGGGTGGAATTGGAGTTGGAGGGTGGAGTTGGAGGTGGAGGGTGGAGTTGGAGGGTGGAGTTGGAGGGTGGAGTTGGAGGGTGGAGTTGGAATTGGAGGGTGCAGTTGGAGGCGTAGTTGGAGGTGGAGGGTGGAGTTGGAGGGTGGAGTTGGAGTTGGAGGGTGGAGTTGGAGGGTGGAGGGTGGAGTTGGAGCGTGGAGTTGGAGGGTGGAGTTGGAGAGTGGAGGGTGGAGTTGGAGTTGGAAGGTAGATTTGGAGTTGGAGGGTGGAGTTGTAGGGTGGAGGGTGAAGTTGGAGGGTGGAGTTGGAGGTCAGAGTTGGAGGGTGGAGTTGGAGAGTGGAGTTGGAGGGTGGAGTTGGAGGGTGGAGTTGAAGGGTTGTGTTGGAGGGTGGAGTTGGAGTTGAAGTTGGAGGGTGGAGTTGGAGGGTGGAGTTGGAGGGTGGAGTTGGAGTGTGGAGGGTGAAGTTGGAGTTGGAGGGTGGAGTTGGAGGGTGGAGTTGGAGTTGGAGGGTGGAGTTGGAGGGTGGAGTTGGAGGGTGGAGGGTGGAGTTGGAGGGTGGAGGGTGGATTTGGAGTTGGAGGGTGGAGTTGTAGGGTGGAGGGTGAAGTTGGAGGGTGGAGTTGGAGGTCGGATTTGGAGGGTGGAGTTGGAGAGGGGAGTTGGAGGGTGGAGTTGGAGGGTTGTGTTGGAGGGTGGAGGTGGAGTCGGAGTTGTAGGGTGGAGTTGGAGGGTGCAGTTGGGGTTGTAAGGTGGAGTTGAAGTTGGAGGGTGGAGTTGGAGGGTGGAGTTGGAGGGTGGAGTTGGAGGGTGGAGTTGGAGGGTGGAGTTGGAGGGTGGAGTTGGAGTTGGAGGGTGGAGTTGGAGGGTGGAGTTGGAGGGTGGAGTTGGAGGGTGGAGTTGGAGGGTGGAGTTGGAGGGTGGAGTTGGAGTTGGAGGGTGGAGTTGGAGTGTGGAGGGTGGAGTTGGAGGGTGGAGGGTGGAGTTGGAGGGTGGAGTTGGGGTTGTAAGGTGGAGTTGAAGTTGGAGGGTGGAGTTGGAGTTGGAGTTGGAGGGTGGAGTTGGAGTTGGAGGGTGGAGTTGGAGTTGGAGGTGGAGTTGGAGGGTGGAGTTGGAGGGTGGAGTTGGAGGATGGAGTTGGAGGGTGGAATTGGAGGGTGGAGTTGGAGGCAGAGTTGGAGGTGGAGTTAGAGGTGGAGTTGGAGTTGGAGGGTGGAGTTGGAGGGTGGAGTTGGAGTTGGAGGGTGGAGTTGGAGGGTGGAGTTGGAGGGAGGAGTTGGAGGGTGGAGTTGGAGGGTAGAGTTGGAGGGTGGAGTTGGAGTTGGAGGGTGGAGTTGGAGGGTGGAGGGTGGAGTTGGAGGGTGGAGAGTGGAGTTGGAGGTTGGAGTTGGAGGGTGGAGTTGGAGGTTGGAGTTGGAGTTGGAGGTTGGAGTTGGAGTTGGAGGGTGGAGAGTTGGAGTGGAGGGTGGAGTTGGAGGTGGAGATGGAGGGTGGAGTTGGAGTTGGAGGGTGGAGTTGGAGGTGGAGGGTGGAGTTGGAGGGTGGAGTTGGAGGGTGGAGTTGGAGGGTGGAGTTGGAATTGGAGGGTGGAGTTGGAGGCGTAGTTGGAGGTGGAGGGTGGAGTTGGAGTTGGAGGGTGGAGTTGGAGTTGGAGGGTGGAGTTGGAGGGTGGAGTTGGAGGGTGGAGTTGGAGGGTGGAGTTGGAGGGTGGAGGGTGGAGTTGGAGGGTGGAGGGTGGAGTTGGAGGGTGGAGTTGGAGGGTGGAGTTGGAGGGTGGAGTCGGAGTTGTAGGGTGGGGTTGGAGGGTGGAGTTGGGGTTGTAAGGTGGAGTTGAAGTTGGAGGGTGGAGTTGGAGTTGGAGGGTGGAGTTGGAGTTGGAGGGTGGAGTTGGAGGGTGGAGTTGGAGGGTGGAGTTGGAGGGTGGAGTTGGAGTTGGAGGTGGAGTTGGAGGTGGAGTTGGAGGGTGGAGTTGGAGTTGGAGGGTGGAGTTGGAGTGTGGAGGGTGGAGTTGGAGGGTGGAGTTGGAGGGTGCAGGGTGGAGTTGGAGGGAGGAGGGTGGAGTTGGAGGGTGGAGGGTGGAGTCAGAGTTGTAGGGTGGAGTTGGAGGGTGGAGTTGGGGTTGTAAGGTGGAGTTGAAGTTGGAGGGTGGAGTTGGAGGGTGGAGTTGGAGTTGGAGGGTGGAGTTGGAGTGTGGAGGGTGGAGTTGGAGGGTGGAGGGTGGAGTTGGAGGGTGGAGTTGGGGTTGTAAGGTGGAGTTGAAGTTGGAGGGTGGAGTTGGAGTTGGAGTTGGAGGGTGGAGTTGGAGTTGGAGGGTGGAGTTGGAGTTGGAGGTGGAGTTGGAGGGTGGAGTTGGAGGGTGGAGTTGGAGGATTGAGTTGGAGGGTGGAATTGGAGGGTGGAGTTGGAGGCAGAGTTGGAGGTGGAGTTAGAGGTGGAGTTGGAGTTGGAGGGTGGAGTTGGAGGGTGGAGTTGGAGTTGGAGGGTGGAGTTGGAGTTGGAGGGTGGAGTTGGAGGGTGGAGTTGGAGGGAGGAGTTGGAGGGTGGAGTTGGAGGGTGGAGTTGGAGGGTGGAGTTGGAGTTGGAGGGTGGAGTTGGAGGGTGGAGGGTGGAGTTGGAGGGTGGAGAGTGGAGTTGGAGGGTGGAGTTGGAGGTTGGAGTTGGAGGGTGGAGTTGGAGGTTGGAGTTGGAGTTGGAGGGTGGAGTTGGAGTTGGAGGGTGGAGAGTTGGAGTGGACGGTGGAGTTGGAGGTGGAGATGGAGGGTGGAGTTGGAGTTGGAGGGTGGAGTTGGAGGTGGAGGGTGGAGTTGGAGGGTGGAGTTGGAGGGTGGAGTTGGAGGGTGGAGTTGGAATTGGAGGGTGGAGTTGGAGGCGTAGTTGGAGGTGGAGGGTGGAGTTTGAGTTGGAGGGTGGAGTTGGAGTTGGAGGGTGGAGTTGGAGGGTGGAGTTGGAGGGTGGAGGGTGGAGTTGGAGGGTGGAGTTGGAGGGTGGAGTTGGAGGGTGGATTCGGAGTTGTAGGGTGGAGTTGGAGGGTGGAGTTGGGGTTGTAAGGTGGAGTTGAAGTTGGAGGGTGGAGTTGGAGGGTGGAGTTGGAGTTGGAGTTGGAGGGTGGAGTTGGAGTTGGAGGGTGGAGTTGGATTTGGAGGGTGGAGTTGGAGGGTGGAGTTGGAGGGTGGAGTTGGAGGGTGGAGTTGGAGTTGGAGGTGGAGTTGGAGGTGGAGTTGGAGGGTGGAGTTGGAGTTGGAGGGTGGAGTTGGAGTGTGGAGGGTGGAGTTGGAGGGTGGAGTTGGAGTTGGAGGGTGGAGTTGGAGTTGGAGTGTGGAGTCGGAGGGTGGAGGGTGGAGTTGGAGGGAGGAGGGTGGAGTTGGAGGGTGGAGTCGGAGTTGTAGGGTGGAGTTGGAGGGTGGAGTTGGGGTTGTAAGGTGGAGTTGAAGTTGGAGGGTGGAGTTGGAGGGTGGAGTTGGAGGGTGGAGTTGGAGTTGGAGTTGGAGGGTGGAGTTGGAGTTGGAGTTGGAGGGTGGAGTTGGAGTTGGAGGGTGGAGTTGGAGGGTGGAGTTGGAGTTGGAGGGTGGAGTTGGAGGGTGGAGTTGGAGGGCGGAGTTGGAGGGTCGAGGTAAGAATCTTTTATTAACTGTGCGATTACTTAAAATCTATACAGTATAAAACACATAAACATCACCCCCACCCAAAAAACCCTACCCCGTTAAAAAACCTGATATTCAGCTGTAAGATAGCGTAATGACTGTTTTTACTGCTTTGTGGCCGTTAAAAAAGAAAAGAAAAAAAAATGGAAGCCTCCAAGAGTCTCGAGTTGTATGAAAGTACAACAGGGTTATACACTCCATAATGCCAATTGACAATATAAAAATTCTTAAAAAGCCCCCTGTGAGACCCTGGTTAAATTTCTAATTCCAGTGATTCCAATAGCTTTGCAAGAAATTCCTAAATTATGTGACAACTAGCATGATTAGAACACCAGATACTAAATGACAGGGTCCTTGAGTTCTGTGGCCTTTTGATGTGAATCAAGTGCAGTTCTGACTTGATGGATAAACTTACCAACCCTAGCAAGAAGGCAAGTCGTAATTTCTGAAAAGCACCAATCTGAGGCCTCTCTGCAAGTTCTGTGGCCCCAATTCCATAGGGCCGGGCACAGCAAACGGTGACGGTCGCTAGCCAGTTTTGTACAGCAGCATAAAAGGTGTAACCAAGATTCCTTACGGTAGTTGCATAATCTGCAGGCAATAGTACCGTCAGTTCGTGCCCATTTTGGGTTAAAATCCACAATTCTAAGGGCCAGGAGGCGCAGATACAGAATTTTCTTTCTTGCTTGGGTAGAGAGTGAGTCTTGCAAGTATGGTTGGGGTTTGCCATGAATGTATGACTTATCCAGGGCCGATGTGAGAGAGTTGTCCCGGAATGATGACCGATCCAGTTCAAACGAGATGGTCTGAACTTGGCGCTTTACTGCTTGGACCCAGGCAGAATAAGGAATTTCATGAAGGGGCAAGCTCTTTCCCTCAATTTTCAGTAGGTCAATTCCTTGTTTCAACTTGGAGTGCCAAGGGGAGCCCGCTTCTCCAAATATAATTTTTAAGAAATGTTTGAGATTATTTTCAGGGGCTTTCAGTACTCTGATATAATATTTTAACAAATCCCCCTGTAATACCAACTCTGGGCTTTTCAGGCCTATTTCCAGCCTTAGCTTGATGTTCCTTGCCTGTCTGGGAGCCTGTAACACAGACTTGTAGGCTTTCATCTGGGCCGCATTGATAACTTTCTTAAATGCTCCTGGATAGGCTAGATGGCCGTACGTAATAGCGGGAATCAGTTTTGCCCTGAGTACAGTCAACATCGGTTCTATTGATGGGCTAACTAGGCGATGACTAAGGCGTCTAAGGGACAGGATTATTTTGTCAATTCTCAGTTTTAGCTCCTTTAAATGTTTGGCTGCAGTGGCCCTCTTTGACACCCATACGCCCAGATAATTGTAGAATGTGGCTGTACTGATTCGATGCTCACCCAAAGACCATGTTGCTTGTTTTTTATGTTGGTATTTACCAAAGATTACTATCTTTGTCTTGCTCTCATTGATACGTAGGCTGTTTTCTTCGCTATATATTGCAAGACTTTTAATGCTCTTTGAAGCCCCACCCTGGTGTGGTCCATGACCACCGTGTCGTCTGCATACTGGAGTGTTCCCAAGACCAGCTTCTCCAATCTCGGAGGTACCAAATTGGCATCTTTCAGGGCTTGCCCCATGTCCGCTGTGTACAAGTTGAAGAGTAGGGGGGCTAAGACGCATCCCTGCTTTAGTCCAGAATTTGTTTCAATTCTTGATGTTGTGATTGTTGGGCTTAGTTTCACCCGTACCCATGTCCCCTCATAGTGGGCTTTTATGGCTTTGAGCAGGGCTTGAGGGATCCCCCAGGATTCGAGTTTTGCCCATAGCCGACTTCTGTTTACCCGATCAAAGGCCGTGGAATAGTCAATAAAACAACAAAACAGGGGCAATTTATTCCGCAGGTCGGCTTGCTTCGAGAGGTAGGACAGCTTTATGATATTGTCCAAGGTGGAACTATTGGCCCTAAAGCCAGTCTGAGAAAGCGGGAGAATGCCGTTCTTATCCACCCTAGCCTCTAAGTCCCTGAGTAATAAGCGGGCATATACCTTGGCTTCTATATCGAGTAGGGCTATGAGCCTGTAGTTAGCCGGGTTCGTGTGGTCACCCTTCTTATGTATTGGAAATAGGACCGAGCCTTTCCAAGATGTTGGTAAAATTGTTGTGGAGAATGAATGATTATATAGCGGGGTAAGTATAGATGCAAAAAAGGCAGGGGCAGTTTTGAAGGCCTGAGCAGGGATGCCATTTGTGCCGGGGGCCCCATCTGATCTTATGGCTCTAATGTTCCTTACAGTGTCCTCCTCTGTGAATTTGACGGGCTGATTGGGCCCTATGGTGACTTTCAGCAGGCTCTGAGATTTAATAGTTAGAGCTGCCACCTGCGACCACTCTGAGCTGTCAGGGTCCGTCTTGTTTACCCCGCAGGTGTACAGCCCCTTCACATACTGTTCCCACACAATACCTGCAACTCTGTTTTCCTTGTGCTCACTTCTGGGGCTCAGACTATTAATGTATTGCCATAGCTTACTATTGTCTTTTTCTTTGATTAGGGAGATCACTTTGAGCCAGTTCTTTTCTGTCCACTGTCTTTTCAACTCCCAGACTTTCTTCTAATAAATGGCTCGCAAAACAGGGATGGAGGGCATCTGTGCCCAGTAGATGCCTTTCTTTTTTGCCCTGATTGCCTTGTTAAGGGCTTGTTTGCTTTGAGTCAGGCTCCGCGATTTTTGACGTCTTAACCAGGAGTTTTTTAGGCAGCTTTTTGTTTGGTTGGTGTTACCCAAGTTCTTCAGTAAATCCATGGTCAGTGTTTCCCAGAAATGTGTGATATTCTTTATGTCTAGTGTATTTAGTTCTGCCTCCCTTTTAACTACATACTCCAACAGGCTGTGACTGAGGTTGGTCGTCCATTTTATTCTTTTGAGGATAAGATGACATTCGTCGCCTGTGGTTGCTCCAATTATTTCCTGGGCTTCCACTGGTTCCTGCGCCAAATTAAAAGAGGCGTGTAGAGGTCTGTGGTCACTTTCATCTCTATCGTCCACAGTGAAATCACATAATTTGTGGGCCAGCCATTCATTGGTGAAAATATAGTCAATGGTGGAGACATTCCTGAAGGTGGGTTTAGCGATCCATGTGGGATGGCTGTTTTTTTTTTCTCCCATGTGTGGATTGTAGATTAAAATTTGTGAGAAGTGAAATCAAAGGGCCCAACTTCTTACTTTGGAGTGCTACAGGGATCTGTCCCAGGCCTCTTATACTGAAGTCTCCCGCCATTATCACATTGTGATGCTCAAAACTTATGAGTAGGTTTTCCAAAGTACTGTTGAGAGATTCCATGGTCTGATATTTTTGATGTTTGGTTGGGTTGATGTAACAATTGATTAATAATAGTGGGTGGGACGCTTGTCCCATTTTCAACCCCTCTATTATAATTGCTTGAATGTCAGATGATGCCACTTTTAGTTCTCCGATTTTAAGTTTGCAAGCGTGACTTACAAAAATAGATAAGCCCCCAGACGGGCATCCAAAGATGGTCCTTTTGGTCGCTGATATGAAGTATTCGTAGAAGCCGCTAATTGGGGTGGTTGTCCTCGCCCAGGTCTCCTGAAAACACAGTATGTCCCCCTTTGCGAGATAGTCAAGTGAGGCCTTGTCTCTAAAAATGTTGCTTAGCCCAGCAATGTTCCATGAAATCATGGTTAACCTACGATCTTGGCCGCTAAATTGGTTTGAGCATGCTCTGTTTTCATGGTTATGTATTTGGGTTAGGGACCCTGTTGCCAGGTCCACAAGGTCCCCATTCCCTTGTGTTTCCGGAGTGCTATTTTTACTTGGCCCTGCTGGTGGCTCCTTGAATTGGCGGCTAACCGCTGTGGAGTAGTTGGTCATTTCAGGTAGCACCGTCTTAGCGTCTGATAGTTTTTGGATTATTTGTTCTGGGGGGGCGTCTCTCTTTGTCCCTTGGCTAAAGCCAACATGTCCTTTAGTACTTCTGGTAGTCCTGACCATTTTTCTATGATGGCGGCACAAGAGTTAATATGAACCACGTTGGCATTATGGACTTCAAGTGAAGCCTCTAGTTTTGCCATCTTATCGTCTTGACGCACCAGGTGTTGAGCAATTGAGTATAGCAAGTCGATTTGTACTTCCATCTTTGTGGACTGCCATATCAACGCCCTAGCCATTGTGTTCTGTACTTCTCTTATTGCTGACAGGTTTAACTCTTTAAGAGTAGCTTCTTCCGTTGTATCCTGCTGATGTGCTAGGCCCGTCGGGCTTCCACCCTCTGGTAGGAGCGTTCTAAGGGCGGCATTTCTTCCTGAGTTTAATGGTGTTGCATCCAATGTTCGTTCAATGGACTGTTCTAGTTTTTGCAGGAATGAGGTTGTTAAGGCATCCATTCCAGGGAAAGTTATCTTCTGGTATACCCGGGGTGTCTCCATTGAGTTTAATCTCTTGCATGTACTCATTGGAGGATTGGCTGCAACTACCTCATTATGGTCATCATTCTCCGCCACTATCGGCTGTGATCCATGTTGGGCTCTTTACCCTAGCGATGGTCTTGGAACAGGTCTCAGGACCCCCAGTTTTCAGTATGGTGGCTGACTCACAGGAAGGATATCCCCTCTGGCCTTTGTTGGACTCTGGGGTTCCCAGATTGGAGATGATCTCTATCTCCACAAGCCCCTCATCCGCAGCTAATAGACCACTGGAGGCCGGAAAGAAGTAGGTGATGAGTCCTTGAGGGAGGATGTTGCCATTGAATGGTTCCTGGGATTGTTGAGAAGTTATGCTCCTTGTTATCCTTCTTAGTGCTGTGCCCTCAGGGTCCGCCTCCACCTCCACCTCCGCACCTGGCTTTGTCTTTTTAAGCATCATCCTTAGGCACTGGTAACTGAGGTGTCTGAGGCACTGGAGGGATATATACGGTGCAATTCTATACTTATGGGTCCTCTTGTTAATATGTGTCACCTGTGCTTGATTTATAAGACTAACTCCGCAAACAAGACTACAACGCCCAGAATGCTTTGCGTCAGCACGTTAATTGCCCAAATGTGGAGGCAGATTGCTTGATGAAGTTACGTGGGCTATGACTTAAATTAGCCACCTTTTGAACACTTGGCAGAGGGGGTGCTGGGGTCAGCCTGGTGGGGTGATTTTTCGACCGCGACATCGGACCACTTTTTTACTTTCTTTTTGAGAGCGGTGATAAAAGTGACTGGAGCGGCACTGGTGGTCAGCCTTGGGCGGATTTGGGCAAGTTTGAAAGTTTTACCCCTTTCTCTTTCCCGTCTTTGGGGATGGAGCGAGCGGAGCACTCAGGGAGACCACAGGCTGAGAGACCTAGTCGGGCAGCCCCCTCGGTCCACACCCAGGGCTCTTACTTCGCAGCCGCCTCTATCGGCGGCCGATCCTGCGCCCTTCCCTTCCTCCACCGCCTCCGCCTCTTACCTCCCGGCGTAGCTGGGCCCCTGCTGACACCAATGCGACGGGGCCAGAGCCCACCAGACCGCTTCTTCTTTTCCTTGCTAATGGAGGTGCAGTCCCCCAAATCTGGAGAAGCAGCGAGGGGGCAGGAAAAAGGAAAGAAACGGGGGAGACTCGTGGGTTTTCCAAAGAAAATGCTGGCTTTCTCCTCTAGCTCCCTGCAGTTCCCGCTACCTTGCTCCGTAGCACCGTTAGCCTCTGCGTCTGCGCACCACTCAGACACCCGTTAGCCTCTGGAGGGTGGACGTGGAGTTGGAGGGTGGAGTTGGAGGGTGGGGTTGGAGGGTGGAGTTGGAGGGTGGAGTTGGAGGGTGCAGTTGGAGGGTGCAGTTGGAGTTGTAGGGTGGAGTTGGAGGGTGGAGTTGGAGTTGGATTTGTAGGGTGGAGTTGGAGGGTGGAATTGGAGTTGGAGGGTGAAGTTGGAGGGTGGAGTTGGAGGGTGGAGTTGGAGGGTGGAGTTGGAGGGTGGAGTTGGAGTGTGGAGGGTGGAGTTGGAGGGTGGAGTTGGAGTTGGATGGTGGAGTTGGATTTTGAGGGTGGAGTTGGAGTGTGAAGTTGGAGTTGGAGGGTGGAGTTGGAGTTGGAGGGTGGAGTTGGCGGGTGCGAGAGCGAGAAAGAGACGTAGAGAGAGGGGTAGGAAGAGAAAACAAAATAACACACGAGTGGCCCGCACGTAAAAAGTGAAATAAATTGAGTTAAAAACACCTGGTGACTGCTTATATTTTTTAATTTTCAGCATTGAAAGGGAAAGTAGGTTAGCGAGAGGGATGTTACGGGGGAGTGAGGGTGTGTGAGGGTGGGTGACGGTGTGAGGGTGAATGAGGGTGTGTGAGGCTGAGCGAGTGTGAGGGTGAGGAGGTGTGAGGCTGAGGGTGTGTGAGAGTGAGGGGGTGAGGGTGAGTGAGGGTGTTTGAGGGTTAGGGGTGAGGCTGAGGGTGTGTGAGGGTGAGTGGGCGTGAGGGTGAGCGAGGGTGTGTGAGGGTGTGAGGGGGTGTGAGGGTGAGGGTGAGTGAGGGTGTATGAGCGAGTGTGAGGGTGTGTGAGGGTGAGGAGGTGTGAGGGCGAGGGTGTGTGAGGGTGAGGGTGTGAGGGTGAGTGAGGGTGTTTGAGGGTTAGGGGGTGAGGCTGAGGGTGTGTGAGGGTGTGAGGGTGAGTGGGCGTGAGGGTGAGTGAGGGGGTGAGGGGGTGTGAGGGTGAGTGAGGGTGTGTAAGGGTGTGTAAGGGTGTGAGGGTGTGTGAGGGCTTGAGAGGGTGTGAGGGTGTGAGAGGGTGAGGAGGTGTGAGGGTGAGTGAGGGGGTGTGAGGGGGTGTGAGGGTGAGGGTGTGAGGGAGGGTGAGGGTGAGTGAGGGTGTGTGAGGGTGAGTGATGGTGTGTGAGGGTGAGTGAGGGTGTGTGAAGGTGAGGGTGTGTGAAGGTGAGGGTGTGTGAGGGTGAGGAAGTGTGAGGGTGAGTGAGGGGGTGTGAGGGTGAGGGTGTGAGGATGAGTGAGGGTGAGGGTGTGAGGGGGAGTGAGGGTATGTGATGGTGAGGGTAAGTGAGGGTGTGTGAGGGTGTGAGGGGGTGTGAGGGTGAGAGGGTGTGAGGGTATGAGGGTGTGTGAGGGTGAGGGGTGAGGGTGAGTGAGGGTGTTTGAGGGTTAGGGGTGAGGCTTAGGGTGTGTGAGGGTGAGGGTGTGTGAGGGTGTGTGAGGGTGAGGGTGTGAGGGGGTGTGAGGGTGAGAGACGGTGTTAGGGTGTGTGAGGGTGAGGAGGTGTGAGGGTGAGTGAGGGTGTGTGAGGGTGTGTGAGGGTGAGGGTGAGTGAGGGTGTGTGAGGGTGAGTAAGGGTGTGTGAGGGTGAGGAGGTGTGAGGGGAGGGTGTGAGGGTGAGTGAGGGTATGTGAGGGTGAGGGTGAGTGAGGGTGTGTGAGGGTGTGTGAGGGTGTGTGGGGGTGTGAGGGTGTATGAGGGTGAGTGAGGGTGTGTGAGGGTGTGAGGGGGTGTGAGGGTGTGAGGGGGTGTGAGGGTGAGTGAGAGTATGTGAGGGTGAGTGAGGGTGTGTGAGGGTGTGAGGGGGTGTGAGGGTGTGTGAGGGTGAGGAGGTGTGAGGGCGAGGGTGTGAGGGTGAGGGGGTGTGAGGGTGAGTGAGGGTGTGTGAGGGTGAGGGTGTGATGGGTGAGTGAGGGTGAGTGAGGGTGTGTGAGGGTGTGAGAGGGTGTGAGGGTGTATGAGGGTGAGGAGGTGTGAGGGTTGGTGAGGGGGTGTGAGGGTGTGAGGGTGAGGGCGAGTGAGGGTGTGTGAGGGTGAGTGAGGGTGTGTGAGGGTGAGGGTGTGAGGGTGTGAGAGGGAGTGAGGGTGTGTGAGGGTGTGTGAGGGTGAGGAGGTGTGAGGGTGAGTGAGGGGGTGTGAGGGTGAGGGTGAGTGAGGGTGTGTGAGGGTGTGAGGGTATGTGAGGGTGAGGAGGTGTGAGGAGAAGGGTGTGAGGGTGAGTGAGGGTATGTGAGGTTGAGGGTGAGTGAGGGTGTGTGAGGGTGTGAGGGGGTGTGAGGGGGTGTGAGGGTGTGAGGGTGTGTGAGGGTGAGGAAGTGTGTGATGGTGTGAGGGTGTGTGAGGGTGAGAGGGTGTGAGGGTGTGTGAGGGTGAGGAGGTGTGAGGGTGAGGGTGTGTGAGGGTCCGATGTAAATGGTGGCAGGGCAGACATCATAAGACAGAGAGAAACACAAATGTTAAGATAACAGTGCTGGAAGGGGTTATGAGAAGGTGGAAATGGGATTAAAGAGTTTCAGAGTGGCTGGGGCCAGGCAATGGTGGTAAACAGAGCTCCGGTGGGGCAGGGCGATACATGTGAGGAGTGTAGAACTGGGATGCGATGTCGGGCACTGGTTGAAGCTGAGCAGCAAAAGAGACAACAAAAGAGTGCATGTGCCACGAGCGCTGGGAGGGGGCTGGGCAACGATGCCAGCATTCACGAGCAGATGATCCTGTTTATGACCTGCAGCGTGTGAAGTGCTGGTGGCAAATGGAATCAAAGTGGCCGGTTGCTTTGATGTTCTTGTCTTGCTTGGTGGGAGAGGGAGCGGATTTCTGTGCACGCGCCTGTCCACATGAACTGTATGGGATCCGCAGTGGGTAGACTTTTCGAATGGCTTACTATAATCTCGCCGAACAATGCTTACGCATTGCTTCCGCGAGACCTAAAAAAGCATTTCTCGTTCATAGCGCCTGGTTAAAGGGTGCACTATTTTCTCACGCAAACCCAGCCTACTTTATTTAGTAAATGGGGTTTAGCGTTAGAAACCTTGGGTGGTTGCATGGGAACGCCCGTGCACCACCCATGGTACCCCCCTTGGCGCTCAGTAATGCAAAGCAGTACTATGCGTTGCTTCGTGTTACTTTCACATTATTTACAGTGCTAAACAAGTTTATCACTGGAAAGAAAATCAGACAAAAAGTTTTTGCGTCGATTTGCGTCACTTTTGTGATGCAAACACTGTGTGAAATCTTAGTAAATCTGCCCCAAGTGTCCAGCACTAGAAACAGACGGCAGTTGTGCATCTTGTCACCACACTATTAAGAACAACACAGCATCCATCTGGAGCATGTACTGCTTGTATAAGCACCCTAAATGTATGCTTCTGCTTGTAGGTGGTGAGCATCAGCCCTCATTTTTGGGGACCGGGTCCAATTTTCCACCCCTACTCTTTGACCAAGAGAGAGGAAGGCGGGAAGAAGGAGGAGGAGAAAGAGAGGAAAACGGTCACCAATGGAGGAAACAGATCCAAGAAGTATGAGAAAAGAGCCAGGAAGTGTAGGGTGGTTGAGGAAATGAGACATGAGGTGGAATCAGGACTCAGAGGTTGGTATTTGGCAACCTCAACATTCGGCAGTCACATCAATGGGCTCCTAAGAAAAACTTTTGGCCCCTACATTTATTTATACAAATGAAGAACTGCATTTGCATGTTGTGCTACATATGGCCAAACATATACAAATGTAATATACAGCTGTGCACGATCGGGAGGCATGGAGACATAGAAAATTTCCTATTTTCATTTTGATGCATGTTAATTATTAACATTTTATATATTTCTTTGCACTTACTGGCTTTGTGCATTGAGCACTGACTGAAATGTTTTCTTTCACAAGTAAACAGCAGAAACTGGAGGCAATGTATTTTTCCCATGGAAACAAATATGTTTTGCAAATTAATTTAGCCAAAGAAATAAGTTTCTAAAAAAAAACATTCCACAAAAAATTAAAAATGAATATAGTTGTGACTAAAATTAATCATTGTGAGTTGCACATCCGAATAAGATGGAACAAAGCAAATTTGAATTTCGTAAAGCAGGGATTGGGAAATTTTGTGAGAGTAAAACTGTAAACAGAACATGAGAGGCCATAAGAACACAAGATGAATTAAGGAGGAAAGGTTAGGGGTGGGGCGGGGGAGGAAGTATGCGCCTGTCTCTGGTTTTGTGCTTGCACCGGGGGAATTGCATGCTTCCTGAAGAGACTGGTTCACTCTTGCGCTGTGCTTTCCAACCTGCACTCTTTTATGCAGCCAGAGCTTGAGGGGAAGGGAGGAACTGAGGAACTTTTTTTCACCTTCACGCAGTGGAAGTATTTGTGACGCAGTATTCCAAGCTTAGCTTCACACTCAAAGCGGTGAAAAGGGTGACGTTTCTCAAGCTGGACCTGGGATATATGTCCTCTCGCATGTATTTTTGTGTTTTTTGTAAACTTTCTCATGGAGTTCTCTAGAGCCCTGGCACTTTGTCTCATCTTCATCACGGAAAACAGTAAGTCGTGTGTGTGTGAGAGTGAGTGAGAGTGGTATGGCACTTTAATCTAAAAAGATGTACATAAGTGAAGAGACTTTTATAGCGCCTACCTTTAACCCAGCTATTCCTAGTTATTTACAGAGAAACGTAATTATGCTTTTTAGCGTATACATAGCGCCGAACATTATTCAACCCGTTTCTAAGCACTTTCAATATTGACAGTTAAGGAAACTGAGACTTAATTTTAGTTCGCGACAGAAACGTCAAGATTGGAATCCTAATTTATGGGTTACACGGTCAGCTATTTAGACAAAAACACATCTTTAATATTATAATATATATTTATTGTACTGGCGAGTCTTCCAAAATAGCCAGTAACGTGGCTCCGTGGGGTTAGAATTCACTGCTTCAAATTTGTATGCGAGTCGTAGAACACGAGTTATGATTAGGGATGGTTAGCTCAGACATTCATCCTTGTGAGGTCGATAAGCGGAAAACTCCTAAATTGATTTCCAGTAATGGCCCTGCTCACTGTGTTAGTCGCCTGATATATTGTTGTAACTTGTAATACAGGTAAGAGGGGGCATTCAAGGATATTTTTAATTTATCTTTGCCGCTAAAGAAAATAAGGCATTTTGTCAGCACATGTAAGGATTAGATCGCAAAATGCCCGTCGTCTCCCTTCAGAGCAAAGCGCGTGGCAGTGAAATTCCTACACAAACGGCTGCAGATTTTCAAAAGACAGTTTAATCTACGTAGTATACTTGCAATTGATGTCCATTGCGGTTTTTCTTGCTGTATTAATGATGTCCATCGAGTCTGTTTACTATCCTGCAAGCATGTCAACTACATCAAAGCAAAGAGCTCCAAACAGGGCAGAACACGTCTGTGATGGTTGAGCATCTTTGAGAGATGCCACTCTTTGGCTGTCACAATCTCATATGTAAAGTGACACTGCTTAAGTATCTTATGCCACGACTCTGAGATTTTTCAAATAACTGTTGAAGACGATAGGGGGCGACCCTGCCTGCTTCTCGCTCCTCGACTGAATTCTCTTGATGAATAGCTGCAGGGCATAGGGGCTCTGTCCTGCACGGCTGTCGGTCATAGAGAATGCTTCCTTTTACCGCAAATTATAGTGGACACGTTTTTTTTTACTGTGTTTACTCGGTCTGTCCTAAGATTGTTTCGTAATATGATTATAAATTACACTGCTAAACGAAACCACACCTCCCCGGCCCGCATTGTGCAATGCATGTATTCGTGGACTTCGAGATGTTTCTGCCTAAACTGGACAGTATGCAATCAGTAGGGGTAATTGAGCTGTTGGGGACGGGCAGAAGCGGACACTCCCAAGTAGACAGAGACGGCAACCTTGAATGCTGATGTAAACGCAGACATTTGGATTTGGAGTGAAGTTCTAGAAACTATGGGCCTCATTTATGAGCCCTTTGTCACTTTTACGCCGCCGGTGCGTCACTTTTTGTGACGCATCGGCAGCGTAAAACATGCCTCCTGTTGCGCACTATTTACAAAGTGACGCATCTAAGCAGATGCGTCACATTGTAAACCCCTGCGCTACATTATACCTGCGTCAGGTATAATGTATGCAGAGGGGGCGTTCCCCTGCAAAAAGCCTCGTAATAGTGACGCAGTGAAATCTATGAGATTTCACTGCGTCACTTTTAGGACGCTGTTGCGTCAAAATCTTGCGCCTGCCTCACAGCAGTCGTAAGACTGACGCAAGCCCTTTCACATGGGGCTTTCCCCATGTGAAAGGATGCATTGCTGGAGTTGCGTCACTTTTGTGACACAATCCAGCAATGCGCCACTTTTGCGTTTACAGATACGTCAGAAATACTGACGTATCTGTAACTCCTTGCGACATGATGCGTCACACAGTAAATATGACGCATCATTGGGGTCGCAAGGAGGGCGCAATGAAAAGTGACACATCGCCTTGGCCTCATTTATGAAAAGTGACGCATCGCTGAATGCATACATTCATTTTTAGCATTGTGGCAGGCGGTGCTGAGAGCACCGCCCGCCACAATGTTAAAAATGCAGGATGCGCCCGCCACTGTGGCGGGCGCATCCTAATACCCCCCACAGGACCCCGCCCTTATGGCGGGCGGTCCCAAATTCCTATAGGATGGCGGGCGGACTAAGTTCGCCCGTCATCCTAATGACCCCCTTTGTTTTTTATTAATTTGTAAGCCATCTTTAAATACATTAACAAAGCCAAATAGCTAGCGCCGAGCTATTTGGCTTTGTTAATGTTTTTTAAAAGATGTTCCACAGTAGCACATGCTGCTGTTCAATATGGCTCAAAGTAAATGAAAACAAAGTGCTATGGCATTGTCAATGCCGGCCACACCATAGCCCTTTCGTTTTATTTACCTTTAGCCATGTCGAACAGTAGCTCGTGCTGCTGTGCAATCCCTTTAGAACATGGACAATGCCAATAGGTCTTGCAAAACCTATTGGCTTTGCCAACACTTGTACTTATCAGTGAACACCAGGGCCTGATTCACAAGGGTCAACTTACATTATGTGTAAGTTTAGGATTGTTTGCTATTCACAAAGATATTTTAATAGTAGTATCTTAACAACTGTGGAGGCTCTGCACGTTGAAAGATAGGACTGTCCTTTCTTTTTATGTGCTCAGACTCCGCAGTTGTAAATACTCGTAAAATATCCTTGTGAATAGCACAAGTGTATGTGTATGTTTACCTTTGTGAATCAGGCCCCTAGCTTCTATGTTTAGTGAGGTGCAATTACTTACTTTGGTGAAAATCAATAAATGTATTGAAATCTGTAATATTAACTTATTATCATAAACCTCTTTAGCATATTTATATATCCTCTGGAAAAAATAATACATTAAAATATTAAAGGTTTGTATGAAATCTTATAACATGAAGCCGCACTCTGTCAGCCTGACTAAGTTCGTTTGAAGCTCTTGCCTCTGGTTCCAGCGGGATATCTTGTAACCATTTGAGGCATTGCAACGTCATTAAAGACTTTCCAGGTTTTGGAATCTAACTCAAGTGGGCCCCTAGTAAGGTATTGTAGTACTTCAGATTTGTGGAGACTTCAGTTGGATCCGACTGGAGAGGGGCACACAGGAACCATTTAAAGTACTGCAGCTTTGTGAAAAAATTCTGAGGATTTTGAATTTGACTCAACAGAGACCTCTAGTAATGACTTGAGACACTGCAGGTTAAGTCTATAGCAAAACACACATACACAAGCCCACACGCAAGCACGCACATGCACACACACGTTTCATTAACTATTCTTATCTAATGCTTCACACTACTGACATTGACATTTTGCTTCTTCCTACCACAGCAAACAGCAATAAGCAACTTCAATTATTGGCTCACAGAGATAACATCGCTCAAAAAGTCAGTTAGCTAAGAATAAGTTTGAAGGGACTGAATTAACGAGTGACTGCCAGCATGTATGTATACCAGGATGTCCATTACATTAATATAAAGTTGCAATAGTAACTCATCAACATAAATCAGCTTTGGTATATAAAAAAAAAAACATAATTTATTAGAGTACATAAAATGTACAGGTATGTTGATATGCAGCCTCTCAGCTTTGTGAAGGACAATTGAAAGAGTTGCATCTGACACATAAGGAACATCTGATAACAACTTGAGCTACTGAACATTTGTTAATGTCTTGCCAGTCACAATACTTCACAGTAATATATAAGTCAACGAAATATAGAACTTTATGGTCATAACAAAATGTTACTCACAATGATTAATTGGTGTCTTTTCAATAATCGATTTCTGTATGATGGTAAAATCTTCAGACAAAAACAGGGTGTAGCAATGGGGGCATGCTTCTCCCCCAGCTACGCGTGTTTACACGTGGGCTGGTGGGAGGAGCATGTCCTCAAAAGGGAACACAAAAGTATCTTTGACCAACAAGTGGTGCGTATGTGGAGATTCATTGACGACATATTTATAATATGGAATGGCACAGAGGAGGAAGCACTTCTCTTTGTGGACAAGATCAACATAAATCAATGTAATCTACAATTCACACACCACATCAACACCTCTAAAATTAGTTTTTTGGATATAGAAATTACCATTCAAAATGGGAAGGTAGAAACCTGCATTTTTCAAAAACCATCTGCAGGGAATACCCTGCTCCATGCAAATAGTTTTCACCCCAAGCATACGATCAAAAGCTTACCCTATGGGGAATTTCTAAGAGTAAAAAGATCATGCAGCACAGACAATCTATGTGACAACGCACTTTCCCAAATGAAACACAAACTATTAGAAAGGGGTTACAAAGAGAAATTGTTGTGTAATGCCCTCCAAAAAGTCTTGTTGATCCCTAGGGAAAGCCTTTTGCAGAAGAAAGTGAATCAAATATCACAAATAGAGGCTCCCAACACTGAAAACCCAAACAAAACATGTAGAATGATCACAACAGACAGTAGACAATCCAATACAATCAGGAGAATTATGAGTAAAGAGTGGCCCATAGTAATGACGGATGGTATTTTGAGAGAGATCTACAACCAAAAACCAAAATTCACCTTTCGGAAAGCATATTCCATGAAATCTGAACTGGTAAAAACCAGCCCTGAGACTTGGAACAAGAATTGGCTCCCCTCCAGAAATGGATTTTTTAAATGTTCCACATGCAGAGCGTGTAAATTTGGAGTTAATACATCCATGTACACAAATGCATACTCTGACCAGCCCATAAAGATAAAAGGCAACTTCAACTGCAGGACAGAATATGCAGTTTATATTCTGAAATGCGAGTGTGGACTGATATATGTGGGAAGCACGATAAAACCAGTGCAAACTAGAATCCTCCAACACCTGAGGGCAACCGTCAACTCGGACCCCTCGTATCCGGTGGCCCGACATGTCAAGGCAGAACATGAAAACAACTTGAATGTGCTTTCCTACTTTGTAATCGATCATGTACCTGGTAGTAAGAGAGGTGGTGATAGGGAGAAATTACTTCGCCAACTCGAAACTAGATACATAATCGAGTTGGACAGTAAGAGCCCCAAAGGATTGAACATCTGTGAAGATTTATTCCATTTTCTGTAAGATTTCTCAATAAGGTTTTTAAAGGCTAGGCTGATGGTTTGATTCCATTGTATCAACATATTAAAATGAATAAGAAAGATGTTGATGTAAGGGAATTCGCATGACTCTACATATTAAAATCCCGTTATCTATGGAATTTTTATCCTAAATGCATAGTTCTTCCCTGTGAACTATAGATGGATTACAGACAATGAGATAAAGGTGAAATCCACCCTGATTCTGCAACATAAGATAACTATGTAAGTCATTAAAATGAATTACCAATATAAAAATAGGAAACCAAACATCATACATATGAAAGCCGGCAACATATAAACTAAACCTGAGATATAATCAGTTTTGGAATAGTATAGCTCTGCATATAAGCTTGGTTAAGTGAGATCTCTCTCTAACACTGCAATATACCCACTAATGCCTTTGTTTTATCTGTGTATTTGTAAAGCTAGAATTGATTTTCTCCAGTAGTAAGAGATAACCAAACGCCTCTATCCCCAGTACCCTTATCCCAACCTAACACCTAGCCAATGGTTTTATATAATCAAGCTCTCGGCTGAGAGTCTTTATTTAACCATTTGCATAGTTTAGTTAATTTTAATTTTCATGCACAATCACTTAGGGGTGATATGACCGGAAAATGATTCTCTTTTGTTAAATATGGAGGTATATCAAATGTTGGCTGTAACTGCATCATCTTGAAATCTCATCATTTAGTGAACCGTAAATGTCATATTAAGAACTTTATGATTTACATACCTTTGCCTAAATACAAAGCCATTATTAAAGCAGAATTTCTACTCGAGAGTAATATAACTGCTAAAATGCAGTCAAGATGGTTGAATAGGTATTCTATGTTAAATACGGAGAACTATAAACATGATTCAAGATCAGTAACAAAGTCATAGTATCCACAAAAAAATGTTTTTTAGCACTGAGATACGAAGCAGTTATAAGATGCAATACGAATATTTCTTCTATGTTTATTATGTATGGGTCATCTATCACGGGGTCAGCCTCAGTTTAAATATGGGGCGGGATACTATCACTAATGACCAGCGAGCAAGGCGTCTGAGAACGCCGAAACGCGTTTGGGTTTGTTAATCGGAATATGCACATTTAAATCATGATATAAAGTAAACTTTACCTGCGGCTGCAGAATAAGGAAAAACTTTGGAGTCCGTTTCTCTTTTTTCCGTGATATTCGGGACGCCGCGCGGCAAGCGGCGCAAAGAGTGGATTACTGATATATATATATATATATATCTTTGTCACAACCACACTCCTCGTGAGGGCTGGGACACAGCAGCTCCGGTGCACATACAGGGTACGAGAATGCCCTGAATATTTCGTAGTCCACCATGTAGCAACGCCGCAATGCACACACTCCTGTCCACAATAAAGAGGCTCAACCCATATCTTGCATGGAGAATTTATTCCATAAAGGTTCCCTCAGGCGAAAACCCAACGCATTTTGGCGTAAACTACCTTGAGCAGGGGTATGGAAATTCAAGCATACCGGCATTGTTATACAGATATTGCATGTGACGTCAAAAAAGGTGCTTGGCACTCAAAATTAACAAAGGGCTAGTGCAGAAATATATACATAATGTTAACACAGGTCGGCCATTTTGAGATGGTAATTTATACTTATATCACAAATAAATCTTGCCCTTACTGCAGTATCACAGCCATTCAGATATATCGCCTACGGTAAATAATACTTTATACATAAATCCTATAATTATAGGGCTGAGATCCAAATGTATCATAATGAAAAACTTTTTTGTCATAATATAACAGGAACATTAACACAATCAAAGACAGAGCAAATAAAGTTATGCAGTTTGTAATAACTGTATAAAATATCATGTATTTATATTGTCTGAAACAACTATATCTCTCTTTCTCAGTAGTGAGTTGAGAAATCACATAACCCGAAAACCAGTATTGACCGGGGCAGCCTTGACTCAATCATACCCAAATGGGTTTTAATCAAGTACGGATACAACCGTAATACTTATTTGACAATAAGCATCAGAGCATTAGCCTATATAGAGGCAATGCTCATACAAGTGTGCAGTTACAATAACCTCGCTAAGTATCACATATAAATATTATCAATAGCAGACAACTCTCTATGTCAGCAATAGATCTTACCATGACATCGCTCCACCTAACCGGTTTACCCTGGACGTGTCTGACTTCAAATAATGTTCAAGTGGATACACCATCAAAGATGCCTACAGGCCAGTGCCAGAACAGTAACTACATGATTATATGTAAAGTACATAAAAACATATATATATATATATATATATATATATATATTTTTTTTTTTACCTACTGGCGGTCGCCAGTAGGTAGTTATAGTTAGGAATGTTTTCCATAGGAAATCCGCAACATTCTATTGGGAATAACTTTGGTGTTGATTGACGGAATTGGCTGAATTTCTCCAAGAAAATGGCCCGCTCCGCTCCGCTCCTTCCCTGAAAGTTTGGGGTCCGAGATAAAAGGGGGGTCCCAAAACGTGTTTTCCCCATGTTAATTTCCATAGGGCAGTTGGACTCACTTTTAGCCCGAACGGCTGAATGGATTTCCACCAAACTTGGCAAAATTGTAGGGACTGGTAGCCCGATGTGCCTTTGCTATGTCTCAAGATATGTGCTCCAGTGGATTTTGAGTAATTTAGGTTCAAAAAAATATATATATCTATAAGCGCGCCCCGGTACGCGCACCGGGGCGCGTACCAGTGGGCTACGCGAGTACGCGAACGGAAAGCTGATTGGCTCTCGGTTGTCTGTCAACATTCCAAACAGTCCGGAGCGGCCGCCATCTTGTGTCTCGGTAGGATCGAGACACAAGAGGTGGCAAAAACAAAGGGGGAAATGACCAAAAGGGGGCAGGGTAGACCCCCCCTGACCCCCTAGGTTTGATGTGGGGGTCATAAAAGGGCCCCGCGGGGCAAAACATTTTTAAATTTTTTTTTCGATTTTCGTGGGGGGAGCGCCCGGTACGCGCACCGGGGAGCGTACTGGGGAGCGTACCATGGAGAAAAAAGAATGACAGAGTTTTAAACATTTTTTGCATTTTTATATAAATTGGAGGTAGTTCTAAAAAGAACTGTTTTTTTATTGTTTTTGTTGTTTTATATTTTTTTTATTTTTTTTTATTTTTTTTGGCTTTTATGAACAATTTTATATTTGTTTTGTAATTTTTATGGGGACAAACAAAAAACAGGGAATTGTAAACGGCTCAACTGGAGCATAAAAAATCAGGAAAAAATTAAGGCTTCTTTATGCACTTGTGGTTGTCTCCAGCACGGTTGATCAATTTGATGCTTTGTTCTCCATAGGAAATTGTAGTCCCACAAAATATACAAACTATTTTAAAATCTCCAAACTGGGTTTGGATGTTTGGGACCATCTCCCTTGCCTCTGGACCCGATGGAGTGGGTTGTTTGCTTGTGGAGGTGCTGGGAGAAGATTGGGGAGGGTTTCTGGTCAGTTCTCTGACCTCTGCCGCAGAATAGTTGTTTGGATGCCTGCGTTGCCTGTGGCGAATCATGGTATTATTGCCAAAAGAATATTTTTTGGCAGGGTTCCCCCTGGAAAGTACAGTGCCACATATCAGACATGTCACTTTTGGCGCATTGACTTTCTTTAGGCCCCTTGGGATTTTAAAAAACTCCCACACAATGTGCTCTCTCGGTTTATAGGGGGGATTATCTTCAGGCAGGAACTGCCTCTCCTGCTCCTCCTTCTCTTCCTCCTCTTCTTCTTCACCAGCAATGTGGTGTTGTGGTGGTCCTTGTGGTGGTGGTGGTGGTGGTGGTGGTGGTGGTGGTGCAGATGCTCCTGCTGCTGCTGCTTCTGTAGCCATTTCTCAATGAATAGAAACAGGTCTTCCTCTCTCAAAAAACAAAGTGAGAATGAGGAAAAAAGGTGGGGGCTTTCATCATTTGGAAAACAAAACTGTTCTGAACCAATGAAAAGTGTTATTTTCAGGTCACATGACCCGGGCTTTCATCATTTGGAAAACAAAACTGTTCTGAACCAATGAAAAGTGTTATTTTCAGGTCACATGACCCGACGCGCTTACGCTACGTGCCCGGGGGCGCGCAGCGTGAGCGCGTCGGGGCGCGCCCAGAAGCGCTTACGTTGCGTGATCGTATGCGCTCGGGTGCTTCCGGGTGCGCTTACGCCGTGCGTCATAAGACGCATCACGCGGCTACGCGATACGTCACGATGATGTTTTCGTTCGCGGCAATAGCGCTAACGGGACGCTCACTGGTACGCGTACCGGGGCGCGCCGCAACACTGCGCTTACCGGTGCGCTCACCGGTACGCGCACCGGGAGCGCACCAGGGCAAAAAACATTTTTTTTTTTTAAAAAAGGGAAAAATATACATATAAAAATTTGTATTACATAAATATACAATATAAATGCTCTTGCCATTTACCTTTAACAGGTACCCTTTTGACCCCTGAACGAAGTATGCGTTTAAGGACAGCGATAACCTTCCCCTAGCACATTCCCAGTAATAATTAACAGGGGAGCGCTCTTTTCCGCATGCGCCATGGACACGGTGCGCTACCGCGCATGCGTGTAGCATCTGAGGCAGTGTCTTTAGCTGCACACTAGCGCCGCTCGAGTCACGTGTCATTGCGCATGCGCAGGACACCGCTACTCTTTGGCTTCGGCGCGCGAGAGACAGCTCGGTCCGCGCAACACCGGCAATACCATCAGCAAGAGATCCTTGTTTGGGCATTCCCGTTTCTAATTAAGCCACAATTAAGCCCTCTTTTCCCAGTATAAAAGGCGGCTGCAGAAACACTCGGCATATCGTCGGAGCCGCGTTCGAGGGGTAGGAGGCCAAATGGGTCCTGTCAAACCGTGAGTTATGAACTGGGAGGCGAGGTACTTTTGTCTTGATTAAAAATGAGTGACCACAATCTGATTCTAGCCTTCTCATGCCTTTAGGTTGCCATATTGAGCTGGAAGACAACCCCCAGTACAACGCTAAGGTATGCTCAGACGTGAGTCCCTTGCTCACTTTGCCACTGGATTCAAGCAAGCCGGGCTGAAGACGGCTGGAATGCCAGAAACTGGTCCTCGGAAGCTTGTTTCCGGTCCAGGGAAGACATGGCTTGGCAGTTCGGGCTGGACTGTTCCCATGAGGCTCAGGGTCAGACTGATTTGCATATAGCCATGTCTGAACTGGGGTGGCAGAGAGGGCTAAAGAACGGTGATGGATTAAACCCAGATCTTTTGACTGGGTGTGAGTGTTTGATTGATTCAGATGCTCTGTCCATCACCACCCCCTTTTGTACCGCTTTTGGCCGCCATAAGTGTGGCAGGGTATGCTCAGACGTGAGTCCCTTGCTCACTTTGCCACTGGATTCAAGCAAGCCGGGCTGAAGATGGCTGGAATGCCAGAAACCGGTCCTCGGAAGCTTGTTTCTGGTCCAGGGAAGACATGGCTTGGCAGTTCGGGCTGGACTGTTCCCATGAGGCACAGGGTCAGACTTATTTGCATATAGCCATGTCTGAACTGGGGTGGCAGAGTGGGCTAAAGAACGGTGATGGATTAAACCCAGATCTTTTGACTGTGTGTGAGTGTTTGATTGATTCAGATGCTCCGTCCATCACCACCCCCTTTTGTACGGCTTTTGGCCGCCATAAGCGTGGCAGGGTATGCTCAGACGTGAGTCCCTTGCTCACTTTGCCACTGGATTCAAGCAAGCCGGGCTGAAGACGGCTGGAATGCCAGAAACCAGTCCTCTGAAGCTTGTTTCCGGTCCAGGGAAGACATGGCTTGGCAGTTCGGGCTGGACTGTTCCCATGAGGCACAGGGTCAGACTGATTTGCATATAGCCATGTCTGAACTGGGGTGGCAGAGTGGGCTAAAGAACGGTGATGGATTAAACCCAGATCTTTTGACTGGGTGTGAGTGTTTGATTGATTCAGATGCTCCGTCCATCACCACTCCCTTTTGTACCGCTTTTGGCCGCCATAAGTGTGGCAGGGTATGCTCAGACGTGAGTTCCTTGCTCACTTTGCCACTGGATTCAAGCAAGCCGGGCTGAAGACGGCTGGAATGCCAGAAACCGGTCCTCGGAAGCTTGTTTCCGGTCCAGGGAAGACATGGCTTGGCAGTTCGGGCTGGACTGTTCCCATGAGGCACAGGGTCAGACTGATTTGCATATAGCCATGTCTGAACTGGGGTGGCAGAGTAGGCTAAAGAACGGTGATGGATTAAACCCAGATCTTTTGACTGTGTGTGAGTGTTTGATTGATTCAGATGCGCCGTCCATCACCACCCCCTTTTGTACCAGTAACTGAATAAAAGCATGGCTGTAATTGTCTAATTACAGGTCTAGGTATGGTGTCACTAGTCACCTGTAATAAGATAATGGCATCTCTATTGCTTTTGAAATGCAAGTCTTAGTACTAAGATTTAAAAAATGATACAGTTAACTATTCATTTCGCTATTTCTTCTGAACTTTTTTGCTCACAAGTCACTAGGGTTTGGTCTAAAGAAAGATTTAGGCTTATTGGTAGCCTCATAGTTTATAAACAAAATATCATAATAACAATACATGCATATAGGGAGCTTTTACTCAACCCTCTGTCCACTGGGGTGCTCAAATGCCATTCAAATTGTGCCCCCTCTCACCACAGAACACATTATAGGGCAATATCTCAGCACATTTCAACCATTGGATACCTTTACTTTGAGAAACTGCATTTTGTTTAAGCACATATATACATGCACCTACAAAAGTAGCCCCCAGTGAAAGACATTTGAAGTTTTCCACTGGCAGTGGAAGTTATTGTTAATTTAAAAAAAGCTTAAAAATGGGCTTAAAGCCCACCTCATACTCAGTGCTTAACTTGAGCCGGTGGTATCAGGGTTTTCGGCACCGGCACTTAATTGTCACCATGAGCACTTTGACAGTCCCCACGTGGTGGTGCTGTCTGTCTAATTTTGAGATGAGCACAGTAACATTTGTTTAAAAATTCAGTATACACAAATGCCAATGTCTGCCAAGTGACTCATTTTGTGTATGTCTGGAGATGAGGCATGGCCTAAATATGACTTAGGTTAGCACATGGGATTGCCAAGAGAAATATTGCTCGAGCCTGGGGTGCAGAGGGAACCCCCATGTTGCAGACTGCTTGGCAGATGTAGACTGGTGTGAAAGAACAGAGCAGGCGGTCTATCAAAGTCAGGGTTGCCCAAAGAAATGGGAGGAAGTCTGGGACGCCGGGCGAAAATACAGAGAGGCAACTGTAGTACAGGGCGGGGAGAGGCTCCACTCTGTAGGACCCAGAGGTTCAAGAAATCTATTCTTGTGTGCACTAGCAATTCCTTCTGCATAATGTTTATCTCTATGTCTCACAGTGATAATGTCATGACTATGATAATTTGTTTTGAGGTGAAGTCCTTTAGATAGCTGATAATATGTTGTCATGCTTCTTGTATACTGACCAACAGTTTAATAAAAAGAGTTAAAAAATAATAATTCAATATACTTTAATAATGACTAATTATTATCAAGCCATTCTTACAGATTTGGGTGACCTGGAATAGTCTGAATTGTCAAACTTGTAAGAGTGTGATGGTTTGTAGCTTTCTTGGTACTGTTATTGGCCACGCTGGTCTGGGGCAATGGTTGGTGCAAGCTCTCAGTGGCCTGCTGACAAGGGCCCTGGCACTCATTTTCTTACAAATTAAGCACTGCATACTAACTGTTACTTACCATTGGTTGGCTCCAGTGTCGGTCTAATTTCCTTGCTTCTCATTGGTCAGGGCCTCCTGCTGCTTCCACTTTTTCTACAGTTCTTCCATTGTCCGGAGCCCTCGGAGCTTAGACTAAGTACAATTTCCTATGTCTGTGGCCAGCGTTTTTCCACTGGCCCCCACTTGGTACCAGTACTTTTTAGGAAAACAAATAGTCTATCACTCCTTAAGAGTGCAGGTGTTTCCAGTCCCTCTCTACCTTCCCCTCCCCTTCCCATCCCTCCCACCCCTCACATGTCCTTGTTGTTTGTCCTGTCCCTTCTTGTGTCCTTTTTTGCCCTCCTGCTTCTGAACAAAAAGTGCTGTGAAGGCAAGCGCTGGTTGTGCTGTAGTGCTTTGGGGGTCATTATGATGGCAGGCGGATTGTACGTACATGTGATCCAGTTCTGGTAGGGTGGTCCTAGACCACTGACGTACTCATCCCTTTTGAAATATTCACTTTAAAAAACTGATTATATATATGTTTTTCACACATAGGGCCTCATCGGGAAACGGGACCGCCCGACTTAAGGGCGGGGGTCCCGGGGGCGGGGGCAATCCGCCCACCATCCTAATGGACCCCATAGTGTTTTATTCTTGCAGTAGCATATTCCATCAATTAGGTCCTGAAGAAAGCCGGGTAACATTACCATAGCGGCTGAAACATGTCGACCTCACCTATTGCCATGAGATAGTAAATTTGTTCCATACTATCAGGTTGTTTTTATTTATGGCATTTGGACGATCTCTAATAAACATATTTTTTCCCTTATAGTCATTTTTATTTTCACGTTCACAATAGCACTGCACAGCACTCACATATTTTGAAAAGCACTTTGGCCGAGTTGTTCATGAGTTAGAGGTCAAGTATCCAACACTGTTAGCCTATGAGCAACATTGGCTGCATAGACTCTACTCCATTGTTTTCCAGATGACGAGGCTCCGCCAAAGTGGTGGGCTGATGGATTCATACTCATGCCAAGTGCTGGGCAAGTCATCTGAGTTTGGTGAACATTCCTTCAGAGCAATAAGAGTTTTTGTCTGACTAAATAGACTGACTATCTCCTTTGTGTTGTATAGGTAGCCACCGCCAGCCTGGCGGGGGCAATCCGCCCGCCATCTGCACATAAATACCCCCCGCCGGGGGGGACCGCAGCGGACCGAAAGACCGTCTGCCGCTTTTCCGCCCCGCTCGCCTTGCGCCCGGGCAGAAAAGGGTTTATATGGTGGCGGTGTCTATCAGACACCGCCAGCCATATTAGGATAGGCAGAAAACAATGCCTTTCCGTGGCGGCAATGCCGCCTTGGAAAGGCATGCGGTCTTCCTTTTGGGGGCCCCCTGCGGGCCCCCGAAGTGAAGGCGAGGTGGGGGTGCACATGGGGGGTACCTGTGGTACCCCCCAGCATTTGCATACACAATGCGGCAGGCACCACGCGGTGCCTGCCGCTTTGTGTATGCAAATGCATACATTCATTTTTAACATTGTGACAGGCGGTGCTGAGAGCACCGCCCACCACAATGTTAAAAATGCAGGATGCGCCCGCCACTGTGGCGGGCGCACCCTATTACCCCCCACGGGACCCCCGCCCTTATGGCGGGCAGTCCCAAATTCCGATGGGATGGCGGGCGGAATATGCCTGCCCGTCATCCTAATGACCCCCTTTGTTTTTTATTAGTTTGTAAGCCATCTTTAAAAACATTAACGAAGCCAAATAGCTAGCGCTGAGCTATTTGGCTTTGTTAATGTTTTTTAAAAGATGTTCAACAGTAGCGCATGCTGCTGTTAAATATGGCTCAAAGTAAATGAAAACAAAGTGCTATG
This sequence comes from Lissotriton helveticus, assembly GCF_964261635.1. Taxonomy (NCBI): domain Eukaryota; kingdom Metazoa; phylum Chordata; class Amphibia; order Caudata; family Salamandridae; genus Lissotriton; species Lissotriton helveticus. The sequence continues at coordinate 1,183,853,032 of NC_136069.1, forward strand.
GCACTGTCAATGCCGGCCACACCATAGCCCTTTCGTTTTATTTACCTTTAGGCATGTCGAACAGTAGCTCGTGCTGCTGTGCAATCCCTTTAGAACATGGACAATGCCAATAGGTCTTGCAAAACCTATTGGCTTTGCCAACACTTGTACTTATCAGTGAACACCAGGGCCTGATTCACAAAGGTCAACTTACATTTTGTGTAAGTTTAGGATTGTTTGCTATTCACAAAGATATTTTAATAGTAGTATCTTAACAACTGTGGAGGCTCTGCACCTTGAAAGATAGGACTGTCCTTTCTTTTTATGTGCTCAGACTCCGCAGTTGTAAATACTCGTAAAATATCCTTGTGAATAGCACAAGTGTATGTGTATGTTTACCTTTGTGAATCAGGCCCCTAGCTTCTATGTTTAGTGAGGTGCAATTACTTACTTTGGTGAAAATCAATAAATGTATTGAAATCTGTAATATTAACTTATTATCATAAACCTCTTTAGCATATTTATTTATCCTCTGGAAAAAATAATACATTAAAAATAGTAAAGGTTTGTATGAAATCTTATAACATGAAGCCGCACTCCGTCAGCCTGACTAAGTTCATTTAAAGCTCTTGCATCTGGCTCCAGCGTGATATCTTGTAACCATTTGAGGCATTGCAACGTCATTAAAGACTTTCCAGGTTTTGGAATCTAACTCAAGCGGGCCCCTAGTAAGTTATTATGGTACTGCAGATTTGTGGAGACTTCAGTTGGATCCGACTGGAGAGGGGCACACAGGAACCATTTGAAGCACAGCAGCTTTGTGAACAAATTCTGAGGATTTTGAATTTGACTCAACAGAGACCTCTAGTAATGACTTGAGACACTGCAGGTTAAGTCTATAGCAAAACACACATATACAAGCCCACACGCAAGCACGCACATGCACACACACGTTTCATTAACTATTCTTATCTAATGCTTCACTCTACTGACATTGATATTTTGTTTCTTCCTACAACAGCAAACAGCAATAAGCAACTGCAATTATTGGCTCACAGGTATAACGTCACTCAAAATGTCAGTTTGCTAAGAATAAGGTTGAAGGCACTTGAATTAACCAGTGACTGCCATCATGTATGTATACCAAGATGTCCATTACATTAATAGAAAGTTGCAATATTAACTCATCATCATAAATCAGCTTTGGTACATTCAAAGAAAACAAGCATAATTTATTAGAGTACATAAAATGTACAGGTATGTTGATATACAACCACTCAGCTTTGTGAAGGACATTTGAAACCGTTGCATCTGACACGTGAGGAACATCTGATAACAACTTGAGCTACTGAATATTTGTTAATGTCTTGCCAGTCACAATAATCCACAGTAATATATATATATATACTCTTTTGTTCGGAAGGAGTTTATGCCGCACATATCCACGCGTCAGCCTGAGACGCCATCACAGAGTACCCCGCTTCACCTTGGGTTTGGACGTCACAGGCATGACCTGTTCCAGTTCTACGTTGCATCAAAGTTATTTGGACAGTCCTTTACCCGCCTCGGAGCCCAGGAAGATAGCCGGCAGTGGCGAGGTTAACCCAACCTCGTTGTGGGCTACAGGCATTGTCCTCGCAGCCCCTGCCTATGGACACCTGGAATCGGAGGCTGAGGCGTAATAGGGGAGCAGAGGAGGCTTTGTTGCGGACTATGAAGCTGATAAACGGAGCATCGCATTTTGCTCTGTTTTGTGAACTCATTTTGTTTTACTCCCGCAAGTACGCACATGGTTTTATTTCTCACTCCATCCCCCCAGCACTAACCCCCATGGTCCACTTACAAAGGACTCTGGGACTAGTAGTTTCTCTAGATGTACGGGACACTACTCAGGTGTGCTGCCTTCAGCTCCTCTGGGGGAGGTGCGGACTCGTTACATCAAGTTTAAAGAGAGGCGGGACTTTGAACACAGTGATACTTCACTACGGAGGCTTTGGGCGCTGACGAAGGCATGACAACAGCCAGAAATGCATCCGCCACACTCTTCAATAAAGCCTCCAAATGTCTCCCCTTGGGTCTCTGTACTCTTTTGTTCGGAAGGAGTTTATGCCGCATATATATATATATATATATATATATATATATATATATATATATATATATATATATATATATATATATATATATATATATATATATATATGACACTCTACCGTGCGTTTGCAGGCTTGCCTCCAGAGACGGATACGGACCCAAAATTGGTGCGAAAACAGTAGTTTATTGCTCCTCACCAGTCGCCATTACACGTTTCGGTTCGCCTGAGCCTTGATCACATGACAGTGGCAAGGTAAAACAGTGCAGTATTTAAAGTGATAGTGCCCCCTGAACAACTCGTCACGTGTTGCTTGTTTCTGATAACACTGGAAGACATACTAAACATTTTTACTTTACTGCCATCGCTGCGAACAATTTTCAGTTCATCATATTTTGTTCTTAAGGCACAAAGTAAAAACCCTCTAAAAGCCATCTTGATAATTTAAGTAATAAAATCACAAGTACATAAACATATTGTGACTTTATAAAATGACGGAAAAATACATTGTTTTATATTGCTCTGCTGTAATTATAATTAGCTTAGCAGCAAATCACGGGTTAAATCCCTCTTCGTTTGATCTTCCTATGCTTCATACTTTGATCTAGCAACCGTGAGAATTGATTCCCCCTAGTGCAAAAAACGTGAAATAAAGTGCCTAGTGCTTGTGCAATATTTGCATAATAAAAGTGAAAAACCAGTTCAAAGTCTAATTTGTTTCTTTCTCTTAGAATCATCCTATGGTGGGATATCTATGTCTATTTCTAGATTAGTTCAGATGTTGGATGTAACTGGTGTTGGTGTTAGTTGTCAGAATCTATCATTTGACTTTACTTTCTTTAGATTTCAACCACCATATTTCATGATGGACCAATGGTATTTGCCCCGGGATATTCTCGAACTATAAAGAATCTGGGCTCTGGAGATTTTGTGCAAATTTGCTACAACAGTGACTAACTATATAAATACAATAATCACAAATGAATAAATAAATGGATAGATGAATAAATAGATAAATAGTAAAATAGATGTTACCCTATTCTAGATGAAAGGTATAGACCTAATAACACACTAATGGTTAATCTACAATTCTATCAATTATTCATATAATACATTCATAATCTCCTGTTAAACATTGTGTAAAAAACATTACCGTAGTCTAAAAAATTCCTAGAAAATTGTTTGTCAAACATGGATGGATAAAAGCTATATTAAAAATATAAAAGATTTCATTGTCAAATTTTGGATAAAAATTCCTGACTGGTCCTTCAATTTCCTTGTTACCTATCTAGTCCCTGTAATCATGTAAGACATGTATGTAAATCTTCTGTGGTATTGAGCCCCCCCTGGATGTTTTGAATCCAGCTGTAGAATGAAGCATGTTTCTAATTTTCTCAATTTGTTCTCATGGTCGCCACCTCTTCTACTGGGGGGAACTGCATCTATCACATAGTATTTCAGGTTCGAGTTGTTTGATTCATGGCATTCCCTGAAATGACAAGCCACAGGATAGGTGTTGTCCTGATTTCTAATAGCTCTCAAGTGTTGCAACACCCGTTTGTGAACCGGTAATTTAGTGCTGCCTATGTACTGAAGGCCACAGGGCACAACAGGACATAGACGGCAAATTCGGTTTTACATGTCAATAGCTTTGCGATTTTGCATGTTTTCTTGCTAAAGGGTGTATAGTATGTACTCTTGTTTATTCCATGGGAACACGCTTTACAGGTTTTACACCGGTAAAATCCTTTGTTGGTTTTGCTCCAGCTGCTATTGTCTACAACCTCTGCGCTAGTTTTTACTAAAATATCTCTCATTGAGGGAGCCTTACTATAGGTGATGGACACCCTCTGCGGTAGCAGGGGTCCAATCACCGGATCACTTCGTACTAGAGGCCAGTTCTGCTGGATAATTTTATCAAGTGATTTTTGTTGCTTGCTGTATTTCATTATCAGTCTGAACTCTCCCTTCTCTGAATTGGTTTGGCTTGTTACTGTGTTTGTATGGTTCTCTCCTGCAATGCCTCATCTCTACTCCATTGCATAGATTTGGTGATAGCTTTATCAACTATGTTGACTGGATAGCCCCTTTGTTGAAATCGTCTTTTGTTATCAAGTTGTGCTACCCTCAAATCTTCACTGTTGCTGAAAATGCTTCACAAACGTAGCATTTCCCCATAAGGAATGCTATTGATTAAATGTTTGGGGTGCGAGCTACTTGCAGGCAATGTGGAATTTCCAGCTGTTTTCTTCCTAAAGAGATGGGGTTCAATCTTATTTTTGTCAATGTAAACCTGTGTATCTAAAAACTCGATACTGGTTTTGCTGATCGATGCAGTGAACTGTAAATTAACATTGTTAACATTGATTTCATCAACAAACTTGTTTGCTTCATCTAACGTGCCGTTCGAAACCACAAATAGGTCATCAATATAACATAACCACAGCTTAACGTTGTTCTGCATGTAATGACCATGTTTTTCCATGAGGACCAGTTCGTCCCACATGCCCATATGTAGGCAGCCATAACTTGGTGAGAAACTGGCCCCCATGGCTACACCTCTGGTTTGTTGGTATAATTGGCTGCTGAACATGAAGATGTTGTCAAAGAGACATAATTTGATCATTTCAATCAACATAATGCTGTGTTCCCTATGTTCTGATGATCTCTTCATAAGATAATGCTCAACAGCTGCCAAACCATCCGTGTGTTCAATGCTTGTGTATGGCGTGGTCACGTCCAATGCAATTAGGAGGAAATCATCCTGCCAAACAAATCTGGAGATTTGTCTTAAAAAGTCACTTGTGTCTTTGACATACGATGGTAGATCTTGAACAAAGCCTTGCCAATAAAAATCAATGTATTTAGTTGCATGTTCGACTAGCCCATCCCTTGAACTGATAATAGGTCTCCCAGGTGGGTCCTCAGTGCTGTCCCTCAAATGGCCCACAGGCCGAAGGCACAGGAGTCACGAGGGGACCTCTAGCAGTTTCACAAAGCAACAGCTTGCAGGAAACAGAGTGTGAGGAGGCCAAAGTCCTTTGTACGAAATGTGCGCAGGCGTTGGAGCTATCGATAGCCTAATGAACTTGGTTGGGGAGCGCCAACAAGCATATGCACTTGCTTATGTAGGCAGTACAAAGGGGTTCGGGTTATGCGGTCCCCACAAGGGATACTGGCCTCAACTCGGTGTGAAGGCAGCTCAACCTCAAGAAATGTAGGAACCCACCTCCTGTGTTGCGGGAGCCTTCGGAGTCTGCAGGAGCTCAGGATCAGCAGACCAGTCAGTTGCGTTGTGGTGCCTGCGACTGCCTTCACCCCAAGGGAGATACTTCAGTTGTCCTTGATGCTCCATAGGTCCTACACAGAGCCTGTATGGTGCACGGGCACAGACGATGCTTTGGACGGAGAGGAAGACGAAGTTGGGCCCAGTCGAATTCCTGCGAAGTCCAGAGTGTTCAGACGGTCAAAGGTCAGTGGTTTCTTGATCGGAATCTTGTCCACATCGAACCTAGGGTCGTACAGACAGGTAAGCCCTTTTGTACCTGCGGGAGACCTATGCCGTGGGTACATGGGTACCAAATATTAGGGACTGACAAGGGTACCCCAGTATCCAATCTGGAGTGTACCTAAGTACATAACACAACCAATTTAGGGAGAAAGCAAATAGACTGAGGCCCTGATTAGCAGGATCCCAGTAAGACTAGTAACAAACCAGCAAAACCACAGGCAAAAAGTGGGGGTAGCTTTGCAGTCAGATCCTACCTACCTACAATTAACTGTTGTTAAGGTTGTACGCAATGCTGTTATGTTGAGTGATGGCAAGGTTTGGAACCTAAAAAGGATTGCTGTTGTCAATCAAGGGTTAGTAAGGGATCATAAGTTTGCCAAGAATTTGAACTTGTTTGGTGATGACGACATTTGTGGAAGCAGTGTAAATAATAATAGGGAGAATTATGTTGTTGGAGGAAATGAAGCAAGTGTGGTAAGACAAGATGGAGAAGAAGATTTCCTGAGTATGGATGAAAGTGTTGAAACCGGTTTCAGAAATATGTTGCCTGAAGTGAAAAGTGAGAGATCCTCTGAAGTTGGCAAACATATAAGGAGCAAACCCAAATGGTTATCAGATTATGAATGTGATCTACATGCAAAATAGTACTGCATTCATTTATTCGTTTTGTTGTTAGGGTATTCTTAATTTCTTTATTTTTTTGTTTGTTTTGTAACGGGAAGATGTATTATGTATTTGTTTTTGTTTGAATGCAATCCCTCATGCCGATCCCTGGTTACTTCTAGGGATTCTAGATTGTAAGGACAACTGTCTGAGGAGTCGGCGGAGCAAGAGGGCATTCAAGCTGTCTGTCTCCAATCTGATTTTGGTGCTTCCAGCAGAATTAAACTTCTCAACTTATTCCTGTGAAGCATCATTCTTTACATTAATTACTTTGTTTTTCACTTGCAGGTGTTGTTAATGCAGGCTGTCAGGGGATAGGGCATCTCGCAAACGGCCGTGCCTTCTTCCGGTACAATGGCATCTATGTGACTTTTACCTGCAATCCTGGATTTTGGCTCTTCGGGCACCGCAGTAGCAGTTGTGTAGCTGGAAAGTGGAGACGGTCTCCTCCGGTGTGCGTAGGTAAGTGTTGCACCCCATCTAAAATGTTCTCTTCAGGATGTGGGTGCTAAGAATGAAGGTGAATGTAGATCATAGAGAGAAGAACGTACCAACGGCCATATTTGTCCACGTCACTGGCACGTGTACACCAATACTCCTTTTAATGATGGTGGCCTCACAAGCATATGACTAATGGGAGTCCAGTAAAATTCTACGCGTAAAATGTTAACTTCTCTTGGTTTTTCTATGTCTGGAATGGTAAAATGTGTGTCAGCCTTACAGACCTACTCAATGACATTAAATGTAACAGGGATACCTCCATAGGACTCTTTTTTCATTACACAAACTTTGACACAATACCCAACATAAGCATGGGTAGGCCTTTTTATTGATCTGATTTTTTTCATCTTCTCTTTTCCTATTCTTTTACTTATTTATTATCTTCTTTTTATCTCTTATCTCCTATTTCTCTCTTCTCTTTATTTCATAGATTATTCGAAGATTATTCACTAGTGTACAGTATATTGTGTAATCCAGTACATTGTAATACACACTTCTTATATACCTCTTATGAAAATACTTCCTGTTGATCATACGACTGAAGCTGTTATGTTTCTTTCCAGCTGATATATCACGTCAATTTTATATCTGTCTACACCGTATGCCATTTTTTTGGTGTTTGTCTATTGAAAATACCTAATAAAATAATTTGAAATCGAATTGTAACAGGGATATTAGAAATCCATAACATGTAATATCCCATAAATAATCCTCTAATGTATAGCTCTTCCCTCTAAATTAAATGTTTTATAAAACGTTTTTGCAGAGATCATTTTGTATTGGTATTAAAATAGCAATTTGCATATCCCTTGTAAGGCCTGTACTGGCCTGTCAGGCAGACTGTCAATCTGGCCCAGCCAGGTGCACCAGATTGAAAAGTCTAGTGTATGGGCCTACACACGGGTCATTTCAAAGCTGACCCATCTGGCAGGGCCAGGCTGCCCACAAGCCCAATCCAACACTGGGCCTAAAGCGCTTTCGGGGTAGTGCAATTCATTATGTATGTGAAGCTTCATATCAGTGGTGAGGGCGTAAAGCTTTCCAATTTGTAGTGGGTTCCTGGGTGCCATTTGGATCGCATTGTTGAAAGGGTGTGGTTTGAAGATTGTGCTGTATGGTGGGACTGCCCTTAATTTGCTGTTCAAAAACAGAAATACGATTTCTGGTTAAAAAAAAGTAATTTAATCTAAACATGCAGAAACACATCAGCGCTGCAACTAATGGAGCCAATTTTCAGATGAACACCCTGAGAAGACTGAAACCATTCATACCAAGCCCTAGTTATTCCCAGAGTAGAATACGGGAGTGTCGCTCTCTGCGGCCTTCCCAGATCAACAACCGCTCCACTAGGAGCCTCAATCAATACAGCCGCTAGACTCATCACAGGCTCCAGAAGAAACTGCCACATTTCCCCCAACCTTCGTGCCCTCAACTGGTTACCTTTTGAGGCCAGAATCCATTTGAAAATCGCCTGTATGACTCATAAGGCATTGCACCAAAAAACTCAGAGATACCTTGCGGAGAAACTAGTACTATCTGGTAGCAGTAGAACCAATAGGAGCTCTGATAATCTTCTACTTAAACCACGTTTCTCCAAGAAAAAAACGTACAATCGTACCTTCTCAAGAATGGCCCCCAGGATTTGGAACCCCTTGCCCACAGAAACGAGACTGAATCCGTCGCTGCTTTCTTCAAAAAAGAAGTGAAAGCGATCCTCTTATCTAGATTCACCTGAACTTTCTTATATATACTTGTTGATATGTGCTAGTCGCTTACTTTTTCCAGGAATGTATATGCTTAATTCATCATATTCTTATGTATTTGTCAAGCACCCTTATGTGCCTTGTAAAGCGCTCTGATACCCGCAAGGGTCTTGTTCGCGCTATACAAAACTGTCAAAATAAAGAAAAATAAATAAACATTTGCGGTGCAGCTTTGCCTGTTAGTAAGGCGATTTAAAAAGAACATTTACTTTACTCATTCTTAACTTAATGGTCATTGGAGAAAGTGAAAGGTCATATCTTATGAGGTCTTCTCATCCTTTTATCCCTTTATGGTTGATAAAATGATTACCGTTTTCATTCTATAATAACTGCTGTGTCTACTTACTGCTCTTAAAAAGTTGTTACATCAGGATGTGAAATAGTATATCATTTTTTGTTGATAAACGAATGCAGCAAAGTTGTACCAGGCTGTGCTATTGTATGTCATTGTTCACTATGGTATGTTATAAACTAACTTGTCGAGCACAGTGCTCACCATAGGTTTTTTTGGAAACGTGTGTAGAGAGAGACGACTGGGAGATGAAAAACTTACATAGAGTCGGAGAAAAGCCTGGTTTTCATGGACTTCGCCTTTTCAGGTGGACCTTTTCTAACCTGAGGAATTTCATAGCAACATCACCATAATCTTTAAATGATGGGTTTTTAAGTGTGTTATAGCATACAGACGTGCAGGAGAGTGAGAAGAAATGTGGGAGATGCATACAGGTACACAGAAAGGCCCGCGTGCCAACCTGCAATGTGTGAGGGACAATGATGGCCGATTCTTCAGAATTGTGTTAAATCTACATCTGCAGGTTTAAGCCTTTGGTTGGGTGCAGATTCATGAATATCAGAATGGAAGGTTAAGGTTTGTGTTGGGTGGTTATTTTGAGAATGACAAAAACACAATTTTGTTCTTGATTGAGCTGTAACCAGTTATTAGGCAACAACATTTGACAGCTAGCAAACTGTGAATATGCAGTGGAGTTTACTGGATGAATTTTCTCCATCACAGCGATAGTATGGTGGAGGAATGTTAGCCAATGGATTCTATTTCATATTGGGGAACTCATTACGAAGCTGGTTGGACGAGTGTCCGACCTGTATCGTGTCAGAAACAGGAATGCCCGACGTGGAGCCGGCAGTCCCGCTTCCCAAATTAGGATACAACCGCCTTAACAGCAGTCAGAAAGTGTACATTTCCTGTTGCGGCTTGGGTTGCGGGCTGCAGCACAAGCCGCAATCGGAAAATTACACTTTATAAAAATCCATGCACCGCATAATGCCTGCCACACGATGCATGGATGTTTGGTGGGGGCCACACAGGTGCTCCTAAGGCCTCACAGCAAAGGCCGCAGAGGGATGGGGGTCCTGCTAGGGGCCCCCAAAGTCAGTTTCTGACAGCCTTTCAATGGCAGTCGGACTGCCGAAGAAAGACTGTCAGAAACGTGCATCGTGATCCCCAAGGTGGTGCCTGAGCAGGCACCGCCTCCATTTAGGGGATAACGATCCGCCCTCCACCCTACTGGCTCCTTGACCTTGTCGGAGGCGGAGCAGATTACCCCTGCAGGCATCAGTCAGACCGTCAGACCGTCTGTATCATAATATCGCAGTCAGATCGATGCCTCAGATGGCCTTATCCCTGACTTCGTAAGGAGGCCCCAAGTTTCCTACAGAAATTCGAAGATTTATCATTTCAATAAAACGCAATGATATAGTTTATAATAAACGTGTAATATTTACCATGCAAGCTTAAATAAAAGAAGATGAAAAATGTATACAACCGCCACATTTATAAGTATTAGGCCTGCACTGTCAAAAGTTGTTCATTTAGAAATGCTAGCTCACAAATACTTTTTTTGTTAAAATGAGATCATGTAAAATGAAGTTCTTGCAAAATATGTAACTCTTGACCTCCACTAAAAGATGCTATTTCATAATAAGATTAACATTTTCTAAAATGATTCACATATTTCTTGTAGAATGTTGTTGCTTTAATAAAGCTTATTGTTATAATTGATTAGTATGTCTTTTTATTGGTATATGCCCAATCATATATGGAGTATCAGCGAATAATTTAGATGTTGACCTCTTAAACTAACTCGTTTTCCCTTTTCAGAATATGTCATTGTAAACATTTTTTTTTTCATTAAAAGATGTTTCAACTTCAACATACTTTAGTCTGAACGATAGATTGGTACAAGTATATGTGGGAAAACTCAGCCATAAGCATAATGATTTTGATATTAGTTGTAACAATTTTAACTAACATATTTGACTGTTCATTGTTCTCTGGAAGATGTTTGTTTTGCTGTGTTGGCCTGCTGTCTGCTGCCTCCGCTCTGGGAGTAAGAGGACTGAACTTTACTCTCTGCATCCTGCTTTTTAAGGTTCTCCAAAGGCTTGCCTGAGCTTGCCTCCTGTTGCTGAAGTCTCAGGGACATCAAATACCTCCCCTGCACCTTTCGTCTAGCACCTGAACTCCTCTGCTGTGAGTCCTGTCCTGCCAAGTAGTCCCAAATCCAGTCCTGGGCTCCTTGGAGGTGAATTTGGTGCTGCAATCAAGAGACCAATGCATTGACTTCAAGCGTAGACACTTTGCTGCTCCGTGCACCGAAGCTGTGGCCCCCACTCGCTGAGTGCTTGATGCAACAAACACAACTTACAATGCATTCCTGACTTTGCCAAGGTATCCCCTCCAAAGAACTGCTGCTGTATGAGTCTTGAGCACCACTTCACTGGGGTCTGTGACACACCACTCCAACTCCGACACAGCCAGGTGACTTTCGTTTGATGCAGAGCCTTCAGTCCAGCAGTTCAACATCAACGCCGAAGAATTGACGCAGCATGCTTTCAACATCTACGCATCATCAACACCATGTCGCCTTCAGGAACCGAGGTCTAGCACAAGCGCACTGATGCATCACCTCCTCTGTGCAAAGCTTCGTCCCCGAGCAGGAAAGCTGCACCAACGTTAGGAACCGAAGCATCACCAGCATCCGTAACACCTCACCGCTTCTGTGCCACGCATCGTCTTTGATTCCGATGCATCCAGGGCACCGTAAGGGGATCTGCGTTGATTCCTGTAATTAACCCATGCTCTGTCGTAGTCAGATTGAACTTTTGAATTTCTCCCAGTCAAGCGCGACCAGATAGCGCCGGTCTGAGCTATTGTTTCTTAAGAACTAGAACTGTATTTAACCTTGTAGAATTCATAACTTGATTGTGTATGTTGGATTTATTTTGTCGTCCTGGCCTTGTTTTATAGATAAACTGGTGTGGAGTAATTTTGTGGTGATTTCAGTGTGTTACTGTGGGTGTGTACACAAATACTTTACACATTGCCTCTGGAGATAAGCCTGACTGCTCTCTGACAAGCAACAAAGGGGGGTAAGTACAGGTTATCTTTGATGTGTAACTTACTCACCTTTACTAGGATTGTGGGTCCCTACTTGGACAGGGTAGATACTGCAATTTCTAGCAACCTTCAACAAGAATATTCTACAGCTTGCTGGGCACTCAGTATTGATCTTTACTACCAGGCAGAGCAGCAGGTCCAGTTCCCCATTTACATGTAGCTCACCCCTCACTAGGAGCAAGCCACTTCCTTCCTGTTTGCTCACACAGGGAAAAATATTCTTAGGTATGCAGGTTTGTAGTCTGTGGTAAATGAAACATCTACCATCAATCAAAAACGTGGTCAAAATAGTTTGGACCACATGATAACCTTCACTCTAAGTAAGGAATTTAGGCTTGATCATTTGCATAATCCTCTCCCTGATGATTCAGGTGCCTATGCCAAATTTTCCCTTACTTGATACTCCACCAAAATATAGTATTAATACTTCCCTGTTTAGATTGCATCAAAATTATGTACTTTTTAGCATTCCATGAATTGATTCAGAAGCTACAGAGAATCCAGTGCACAGTTGTCAGACACCTCTTAACCTTGGCTATTATTATAAAAAGTCCACAGGGGGCATAACATTCATGCACCTCGGTGTCACTTTAGCATTACAGATGGGGCCACAGGAGCATGCATGGCTTCTTCTGGAATATGGTTTACACTGGCTCGGAATGTGTGGCAGCGTGACCACAAGGTGACGCACTGACTGTTCACCATCGTAGTAGCCAGTGCAGAGTTAATGCACCACCACAGAAGGTGGTGCATAGTCAATGCACACCTCAAAGGCAGGCCTTGGGAGGGGATAACAGGAATTCCACTGGTCCTTCAGGCATCCCTCTAGTGGTTGTTTTATTAACACACTGTACCGTACTGTAGGCAATCCCTGCACCCTCTTAGAAGAGAGAAAAGTGAAGGTAAATAAACGAGCTGTGGTTTCAAACTGTGGCTCTGTCTTTCACTTATGCACTCTTTTTGCAAATGGACTACTAAATATTGAACAAAGAAATATAATGATACAAGGATACAGGGGACAACATATTGAGGACCAAAATATCATTAATGGTGGTGCACATAGAGTAAGTATAGATTTTCTATTCCATCTCCACATCTGTGCACCTTGAAGATATATATATATATATTTATGTAGAGTTAGATATAAAAAAATCTATACCTACCTTTCAATATTTCGCATTTCAATATTTTGTCCTTAATATTTCCGTGTCACAATATTCGGTCTTTGATATTCAGGGGGCACACCTCTCTTTGCAGAAGACATCTATTAGTATTCATGCCTGCCCTGGAGCCAGTGCATTTCTTTAGTGTAATTGGGCAGACCACCTACAGCACTCTGCTGTCTTTGGCTAGGTTTGCGCTATACAAATACCACATGCATACATATTGTTTCCGTATAAGCTGGGCACACAGAGGTAAGGGTGCACCATAGTGCGCACAGAGACAGTACCCTCAATATGGTCATGTTTTAAAGTGTCATTTCAATCTCTACTATGGTCGCTTATGATTAGACACATTAAATTGAAAACAATGTGCCTCGCTCATCATACCATCCATGACACAATCTTTTGCTTCTCACAGCAAAAACTACACACCTACCATGATTCCAGACATCAGCAATCTGGGTGCACTCTGTCCTTATTTCTGCATGCTCTGCAAGAAATTTCATATTGAAGGAAATTCCTTTTTTTGTTCAAAAGATCAAGATGCAAATATGCTCCTAGCAAGAATAAGAGTAGTTTGCAATTGTTTTGAATTTCAAAGAGCACTAGGAATCAGAATCTGCCTTATCTCAAACCACTGTATTATAATCAAAACTACATTTTGTAGGTATCTGCTTCAATTAGTTATTCTATTCTTATACTATGCCATAACACCTCATTCGTGAGTACTTGACTTGTAGATCCAACATGCTACTTAACTCATAATATAAATCAGAGTTGTTCATGAACACAATATGGATATGAAGCCCTATTTAAATGGTACTATACAAAGCTTGGCATATGATTTCAGGCCTACCTAATCATGACTAGTTGTTTGACAATCCTGCTTAAGAGCCTGATATGAGTTTGGCAGACAGTGTAATATCCGTTGTGATGGGGACAACATTACCTCCACCATCCAAGGGGTACTCTGCCCTCCAAATTTAGAGATGACTGCCAGCCCTGTGGATCGTCTGCCAAATTTGGAAATGACTGCACTCCATGTAGTCATCTCTGTACAGTGAAAGGAACCGTCATCACAACAGTTCCTTTCAATCTACTAAACGTTTGGTGTATAGCCACTGTTGGTTTTGACAGCCATATACCAAACTTTTGACTATTTTTGTTTTGCAAAAACAAGCTCTCAAAGTGGAAGTTTGTTCTTGAAAAAACAAAAATTAATGACTCCCACACCCTGGAAATTTTCTCCTAAATAGGGTGGGTGGTGTAATGTTTGTCCTCTGGCCGCCCATACCCTGTTGGACACTTGGAGCAAGTATTTCATCGACAGAGCCAATCGGGGATCCATCAACAGAATACTGAAAGTACTCACGTCTCTAAATAAGGCCGGCCCACCGAGGGTTTGGTGGTGAGAGAGCGCAAGCTCACCTGCTCAACATACTCACCTGGGCCCATAAAACTAAGCATGTATTTAAACAGGTAAACCTACACTCAATCAATTTTAAATGTTACCCTTCGGAATCTTTACCATTTGACTTACCAAACCAAGTCACCAATACCTAAACTCCTAGAGGCTCAAGGGAGTTAGCAAGAAAATAGGTAGTAAAATAACATTTAGCATTTTCTAAATAACCACAAACTCGGGAAAGGTTTAAGTTATTTTATCTAAGTAAAATTTTAAATGTTTAAAACCATGAAATCAATAATTTCTTGTCTATTTAGAATAATAAAGTTTGAAACAACATATGCAATAGTGTGAAAAGAAATATCGTTAAGCATTAGACAAAGGGTGTGTAGAGAAGGGGAAACAGTACAATGACAAACCCACACTTTATAGTTACCTAGAATGGTGTGAAGACCAACCCTGGCCACGGGCTGAGACAAAGGATAAGAATCCCAAAGTGCAGGTGCCAGCGAGGAAGAACAGGTACAGATCAGAATCAGGACAGGTTACGGACCAAATTGGATCAGGACATGACCACCACAGGCTAGGACTGGCACCCACAGCAAAGTGCAACGCCAGCTTAACACCCCTCTCTGCAGCTAACAGTCGAACCCCGATTGGGTTATCGAACTCCTTCCCAGAACCCCGATTGGTTTATCGAATCTTCTGACAGAGTGCTCCGCCAGCACCTCTGCTCTCGATCACCTATTGAGTGCGTTGGGTCAGTGACAGGTCAGCTATTTGGACAAGTCGGACAATCTAACTAACTAAGCCTACCCTAGTTATAGTATTTTCCAGGTCAGTGTACAACTCCCCAATTTTGCAAATGTGTGAATCCCACAATTTTATTGGTCAGAAGACAAGGAGAGGTCATCACACCATATTAATATGAGGTAACTGTCAACCATGTATTAAAATCACGTTCCCTCCCATAACTTTATCTTCCCATACACTTTTATTCCACCCGGCAGTGAATGTAACAATAACGTACAATGTTTTAACAAATGAATCAATACAGCTTCCTCTGGCAGGGTGAGGGGGTCACTTTTCTCATAGTCTCTCAGTCCATGTCTGATTCTGGCACTGGTTCAATGCCATGGTTTCAGTGGCTTGAGTTTCTTTGCTGCGACGCAGTTCCTCCAAAGATGGAGTTCAGAAAGACATTTCAGGCCCAAATGCGATACATGCAAATATAGAAGAGAAACAGTTTTAGAGACACAAAATAAATGAATGCACTGTATACCACTTATTTCTATTCTATTCCCATTGTTTTATTTTAACTATTGCATTAAAGGTTAAGCAGAACAAACAGCTTAGCAAAAGCAGGGATGCAAGCTTTTTGCACGTTAGGACACAAAACATCCATCTTAGTTCTAGTGCGCAGAAGCAAATGTTTCCCACCAAGCGAAATAACACGTCATGTCACGTGAGTGTGACATACGCATGCACAGTAGAAAATCCCACATAGCAGCAGCCATTTTAATGCAAGCAGATTATGGATAGTAAAAGCATATTGTCGAGCTTCCCCTAGATACTAAAAATGTTGTGTAATGTAATAATAATATAACGAAACATGTTAGTTAGTACATTAATATTATTCGAGAGGGTTGAATACAAGCAAGTCACTTTACATGTACAACCTTGCTCCATCAATCCCCTCTTTGACGATATTCTATATCATCACTAATTAATGAAACAGATGCCAACTTTTACATTTCACCCAACTCAATTTCTTCAAACTTTCTGTTAAAATTCTTCTCATTTTTCATGTGAAGATCTTTCACTTTCTTGTACAAATTTCCATAATGCTCTTCTAATTCATTTTCATTAATATTTCTTTTCTTTCCTCTCTTATTCACTGTATATGTCTTTTTATGCTTGCGAAATTTGCAACAAGTTATTATCCCTAAAATCAGTAGGGCTATACCCACCATTGGCATCAGTATTCTACCTACAAAACTTTTCCCTACGTTAGAAAACCAACTACCTATTGAGGAGAGACCATCTGTAAGTCTCTTCCATGCACTATCAACCTCCAGTGGTTTGAGTTCTCTTTCTAAATGTGTAATATTCCTTACATACCTTTTAATTTCTCCACTTTTGTCAGGTATGTAAGTGCAACAATGTTGCGCTTTCAGCATTCTGCAGACTCCACCCTCTTTTGCCAACAATGGATCAAGAGCAAGTCGATTTTGTAAAACCATTGACCTTACCGCAACAAGTTCAGTATTGATCATTAAGAGTTCTCCAGCAGTGTCAGTTGATAAACGATCCACCACTGTTGACAATTTGCAAATTCTTTGAGTATTCAGAACCACTCCCACTGAAGGTATCAGTGCAATAAATATATCACCTACAATTTCTGCAAAACTAGCTCTTTTACTATGCGTTAGTCCATTGATTTCTTCATTGCTTCCAGTGATTGTGTTTACATGATATACTTTTGGGAATACTATTCCAACATAGCAACTCCCGTACCAATGATCAGGCAATTTGTAATATGCTTTGTTCCCACATATGTAATAAATTCCAGGGAAAAATGGCTCAGTTCCATCCTTGAAATCCCAACCCCCAATTACTTTATAATTGTGTTCACATTCACTACAACCAATGAATAGATTATTATAATAACTCGTTCTCTCCCTGTGGAGACAGAGTTTCCCTTTCTTTTCAAAGTCCAGCAACATAGCAGCATGAGTGTTGCCGTTCAAGGTGTATTCTTTATTTTCTGCCCATTTAGGAATGTTTCGTTCCTGTTCTGTAGCTTTTCTCTGGAAATCCTCACTCCTTTTCTGAGCTAAATTCAAAAATATCTTTTCTTCTTCATGTAAAATTCATGTTAAATTGTTCTTGTGTGCTTCAGCTATATCTATTATACTTATTGTTAGAAAATATTCACCCATATAACGAGTTATGTCACCCTTAGTATGTACAGGATTTAGGTTACTATGAATAGGAAGTTCAGAGAAAATCACGTCGGAGTTAGAATAATAATATTGCAAGGGTCCTTTTTTATAAAATAAACTAGCTAAAATACTACATGAAATACCATAGGTCAGGGGCAAATGGTGGTAAGGGACACCCTCCGCTACAGACAATGGTAGTTTCATACAAACATACCAATCGCTTATTTCCATTGCCTCTACATAATGTACTAATACATTTGCAAATACGTTCAAGTGTGTTCTATTTCTAACTTTATTGTATTGCAATTCTTCCTCATCTGATGCTTCTAAATCCACTCTTTGCTGCCTAAAATTATTTATTCTTCCATGTATATTTAACTTTTCAGGTGCATCTACATTCTCATGAATATTAGTGTTATTCTTCTCACTTTTATTCATTAGGGAAGGAGTAGCTACTGTCAGTCCTAACCACACTATGAGTATTATTACTATATTACATGTGCATATTCTACAGCATGTTTTTAAGCAGTTTCTTTTCGGTTTACCATCAACAGTATAATCAGCCATTTTTCGATTAAGGAGACTTTAGCCCCTCTTAGAGACTTTTCACAGGATTTTAACCTGTCAAATTTTCAAGTTGGTCTCACTTCTTCGTCTGTTGGATCATCAATTAATTCATCATCATTTTCATCACTCAGTTCTAGATTTTCAAAATCTTCAAGGATGACATAGGTCCATTCAGGGCCTCTGAACTTATTATTCAGTCTTTTCAGCCGTGGACTCCTCCTTTTTAATTGTTCTGTGGAAAGCCCAGTTTGACTTGATATTTCGTTTACTTGCTCTGGTTCTTCATTTATTGTTTTGAGGCGAAATTTCAATCTTTTGACAAAACTAGGCCACTTATCTCCCTTTCTGAGTCTTTTGGCTGGCACTGTGCTTTGTTTTTCTTCAATTGCTCTTTTATTCTCATTCAGCGGTGGCACAATTTGCACATGTCGACGCTTTGTCAGATAACATGCTTGCAATATCGATTACGCCCGCACAACTGTTACGAGAGCGTATACAACCACTTTTAAATGATGTATGAAAGTGGTGTGTTAAAAATATACTCACTGGTGCTCCAATATTGATACTGTGTGAGTTTGACTGACACTGCGGTGTTACAGTAATTTTTGCCTTTATGCACAATCTGTAGATTGGGTTTCCAACCATTCTCCTGTGATGAATTCGGTCACAAGATTGAGAAATGCGCATACTATGAACACTCCACTGGCTCTCGCTAGCACAGATAGCCACTACTACTATAGTATGTATTCAACTTGCTCATGCAGCACGCATGACGAGGAGAGCATGGAGCACTCAACCACCCAGAAACCACATTGCAGGCATGTAATCTGTATGTTTGTGATTGTGTTTTTGTCTTCACATGTTTTTTCGTTTCACTAATTTGGTCGAAAGGACACCAACTGTAAGTACGCAGTTAGGTCACTGTGGCCGAGGGTTTGGGTACACCTTACCGTGTATATATCGCCCAGGTCACTCACACTTGGTCCTGACAAAAACCTGGCAATTCCCAATACAGGTTGTAACATGTAGATCTTTTTATCCTTTTGCACCTACACAGATACTGTCGGTCAACCTAACCAACGCAAGTATCGAAAAATTGTTTTAACATTGTCCAGTAGCTTTAGAATAACGTTTTTTCCATAAAGTTATATCTGGTCAATTTTTAACCCACCTTTTTTCACTTCACATTCAAGAAAAATTACCGGCTCCACTGTAATCAGGTGTCGCAGCCCTTCGGACGCCATTCGGCTGTCCGGGTGGGACCCCGATGATGAAGCATGTCACCAACCAGGTTGGTGAGTGAGGGGTCTTCTAACAAAAGAATATCTTTCTTTTGTACACTCCCTCTCCCCACACTCCATTTAGACCTTGACAGGTCCTGTGGTGGTACTCCTTCTTTTGTTTGTTTATTTCAGGGTCAAGGGGACCAGGAGTATCCCCCTCCACGTTGTGGGAAAATCCCTTACTCTCTCTTTGTTTTTTGCACAATTTGTACATCTTCGTTGTCTGTATTCCTCTCTAACTGACTTGGTCCATGTCTTGCTTCTGTTTCTTCTGCCTGGATGCTAATCTGGCCTTGTTCAGGAGTCTGCTGTATTTGGCTTTGATT
Source organism: Lissotriton helveticus (assembly GCF_964261635.1). Lineage (NCBI taxonomy): Eukaryota > Metazoa > Chordata > Amphibia > Caudata > Salamandridae > Lissotriton > Lissotriton helveticus. Next base: position 1,183,872,648 of record NC_136069.1, read on the forward strand.
TTGTCGTTTTCTTCTTCCTGAACACGTTTTTCTACATCTATCTGATCCTGCTCAGGTATCTCAATCTTTTGTTTTTCTTCTTCCTGAGCCTTCGCCCTATTACCTATCTGTCCCTCCTCAGACTTTGGAACTATGACAGGTATCTGAAATGTCTGAGTATATTGATCGCTCCTTATCTGTTCCTCCTCAGAATTACTATTGGTTTTGATTTATGTAATTTGAGTACGTTCTTCTATTCCTGACTCTATCTATCACTCTGTCTATCTATATAGGTCTGGCTTCTGGTTCTTATAACATCTGCAGGAATGTCAATCACTGGAATCCATTCATCCTGACTGGTGCTCGGTTGTTCATCATCAACTACTTCGGAATCACTTTCTTGAGACTCCTCAGCTGCACAACCTTCAGCTTCAGTTTCATCAGGTTCAGCCACTCTTTTAGGGTAAGCTTCCACCCATTTTGAAAATAGGCAGACAATGACAAGGACAAACTTCATTCCTCTGCAAGGGGGTAACTGAATAAAGTCAATCTGAAGACGAACAAAAGGACCTTCTGCTTTCCAAATTTTTCCTGGCAACACTACAGTTTTCTTTCCAGGGATCATTTGCTGACAAATTAAGCACGTATGGCAAAGACTCTCTGCTACATTCCTGAACTTCGCATTAAACCAAGTTTGGCTGAACAATCTGATCATGGCGTCTCGCCCTAGGTGAGAATCACCATGGAACATCCTAGCCATAGGAGCAAGCATACTGTCTTTTAACACAGGCCTTCCATCGAGGTAAACAATGACACCATCTCCAGCCCTTCTCTGACAACCTATATTTGCCCATTCCTCCTTTCATTTTTGCTCTGCATCATTTTGCAAGTCTCTCACTTCTTCCCACGTTTTCACTCTTTCAAGCAACATAAGTTGGCAGCTGTTTCTATTTGTTTCAATTTTCTTGTTTATTGCCATTTTATTTTTGGCACAATATTGAGCTAATTGGTCAGCATATCGGTTACCTGCTGTCACTCTGTCATTGCCAGATTGGTGAGCAGCACACTTGACCATAGCCACTGTTTCTAGTAATTGGATTGCTTTCAGCAAATCTTTCACATAATTTCTATTTTTAATAGGAGTGCCTGATGAAGTCAGAAACTCCCTCTGCATCCAGAGTTGGCCAAAATCATGCACAACTCCATAGCCATATTGGCTATCTGTATAAATAGTCACTTTTAAATTTTTCTCAATTTTACAAGCCTTTGCCAAAGCAATTAATTCAGCTACTGGTGCAGATTTAACTCCAGGTAAATAGGATGCTTCTACTGGACCCCATAGAGTACATACAGCATAAGCAGCACTCAAACCTCCTTCCTCATGTCGCATGCATGAACTATCTACAAATAGCTCATGTTCTGAGTTTATTAGTTGCTCTTCTCTTATATCTGGGTGAGGTTTAGTACAGTATTCTGTAAGATCAATACAATTGTGTTTGACTTCATTTTTAACTTCTGCAAAGTGTAAATCAGGCAACAATGTTGCTGGGTTTAGAATATTACACCTAGCAATAGTCACGTTTTCTACACCTACAAGAATTCGTTCATACTTAGTCAGCCGACTAGGAGTTAGGTACTGAGTTTTAGTTCTGGTCAACAAAATCACACTGCATGTGGGACATATACGGTTACTGGATGCCCCATAATGGACTCACTTTGCTCAAGACTCATGCAAGTTGCTTCTACTGCTTTCAGACATCCTGGCAATGCAACTGCCACTGGATCTAGTGTAGAGGAAAAATATGCAACAGGACGTCTCATCAGACCATGAATCTGAGTCAAAACTGAAAGTGCATCTTTTGAATAGTCAGGCATTCCTAATGCTGGAGCAGAACACAGACAATTTCGTAATTTTAGGAAAGATGACATGCTTTCATCATCCCATTCTACTGGGTCTTTTGCTCTTTTCTTTGTCATTTGTATCAATGGTTTTGCTAGGACTGCAAATCCCACTATCCATTGTCTACAGTAGCCTACAACTCCAAGAAACATTCTGATTTCTTTCTGCGTTTGAGGTAGATTCATGTTTTGAATTATTCTGATTCTTTCAGAAGTAACCCTTCTGACACCTCTCTCTATCTGGTGTCCCAGATATTTCACAGATGTGGTACAAAATTGCAGTTTTTCAGGTGATACTTTGTGTCCTCCTTTACCTAAATGATTCAGTAGAGCAAAGGTATCAACAACACAGTCATTTCGATTCTTAGACGCCACCAGTAGGTCATCTATATATTGCACCAGAACTGACTGTCCAGGCAATATCAGAGATTCAAGACACTTTTTTAAGATCTGATTAAAAATCGATGGACTTTCCGTGTACCCCTGAGGGACACGATTCCAAATGTAGATATGGTCGTCGAACTTGAATGAGTTGCTATCTGGATGCAATGGTATAGAAAAAAATGCATGGCACAGATCTATTACAGTAAACCAGCCTGCTGCCCACGGTATTTGATACAAAATCACAGCAGGGTTTGGCACAATTGGACAACATGGGACAACAATTTTATGAATTTTGCGGAGGTCTTGTACGACCCTGTACTTTCCGCTTGGTTCCTTTATGCCAATTATGGGTGAATTACATGGACTGCTCATTATATCTTGCAAAATACCTGCTTCAACTAGACGTTTTATTTCTAGTGCAACTCCTGCTTTTATTTCTGGGCTCATTTTGTACTGTCGAATATTTGGGTAAACTGCACCTTCTTTTACTCTCACTTTTACTGGATCAACATCTGCCATTAATCCTACATATTTTCCCGTGAAATCCCACACTTTAAGGTTTACTGTATGTTGTAATTCTTTTGGCAAATCTTCTAAGGTAAACATTATATTTTCAGTTCCTTGTTTTGCTAACATAATTTTCTAAATTCCATTTTCATCTGGGGTTTGAATTTCAACACCATTTGGTGTACAAAAGATAGTACAATTCATTTTGCACAGCAAATCCCTACCTAACAGGTTTACTGGACTGGAGTCACATACAACAAACTTGTGCATTGACTTAGGGACTTACGAGGGGAAACATGGCGGCCGGCTAGTTTGCGGGTCGCGGATGTCGGGATGGTGACGGTGCAATAGTAGGGAAAACGGTGCTTTGGGCTGTGATCTACGGCGGAAAAAGAAAGCGGATATCAATCTGGTCACCTTGAGGATAGTGGGGGAGCTAGGACTGAGTTCTGGAGCCTCCTGGGTTCTGTTGTTTGCCGCAGGCGTGTGGTGTTCTGTATTTCGGCAGCGAAGGGTCGGGCAGCTAAGAGGAGGAGCCGCGTTTGACTCGGGAACCGCGCCCGTAGAGTGGAACGGCTCTGCGGCTCTGCGGTAAATGACGAACTCTCTGTGTAGCAGCGCCTGGAAGAACGCCGCAGGCATTACCCGGTGGTAAGAGAAAGCCCTCGAGAACGGTGGAGGAGGAGTGAGTGTTGAGGTACTGAACCTCCCGGTACGTCCATCTGATTAGAGTGCACTCGGTAGTAGAAGAATGGAGTGGCAGCCGTAGAGTAAGAACGGCTCTATTGTGGACGGAGTTTCTTTGGGGCATTGTTGTGGCGCATGGCGGAGGCTGGGGGGCCCGGACAGTTTTGGGAAGAAGCGGAGGAGGAGAAGCTGCATTCTGTTACACAGCCGCAGACTGCAAGTTGGAAGAGAGCGGCATTGGAACTAAGCAGAGGTTGTCAGGCATCAGCTAGGGCTTCATGGAGAGGTGCTGGGGGTAGGGGGAGAGGAGAGGAACCTTTGGGAGTAACTACGCTTGAGGTAAGGGGGTCAGGAGGAGTGGTAGGACCCCCCACGTTAGGTTTAACTAGCAGAGGGTTAGCCAAAGTACAGATAAGGAGTGTTGATAAAAAATAAAGTGGTTTGTAGGAAGTTAGTGGATAGCGTAGATAGAGTAGAGGGCCCCCGGTCATTGAGAAGCACAAGGAAGGGTATCCCTGAGGTATCATTGGGTAAGCTGAAGACCCTGCAAAAGGAGCCCTGGAAGTGTACTGTAAAAGAAGCTAAGAGTGGCAAGGGGGGAGAGCTGGATACGGAAGTAGGAAGACAGAAAGGGGTTGATTATAAGGTAGTTACGACCCCGTCATTGAGCGCATATTTCAAGCCTATCCCAAAAGTGCTAATATTGAAGGCACAGGATACACTGTCAAATCAGACCCCAGACCTTACCTCAATAGATATAGAGACACAAGATTGGTCCCTGCACATAACTCCTAATAGGTTTCAGGCTCTTGCAATGGAGGAGGAAGGGAGCTGGGGTGTGCAGGATACTGATGAAGAGATTAAAGCAGACACCCCAATACATCTAGATACAGTGTTAGCAGTCGGAGGTGACTTGGAGGCAGGGGGTGCAGGGGGGGGGGGGACTTTTGACAATAACAGATAGCCCGCTGACAGATAACAATAATAAACACTTAGAAGAAGAAGCTCGGTGGACCCTGAGATAGACTGCACGGACTCTTAGGTTGTGGCGATTCTTAGAAAATTAGAGAAGGATATTCATCAGGGTTTTGAAGCTTCAAATAAAAACCAAGAGAGTATAAGAACTTCTTGTAGTTTACTGGAGGTAAAGCTAGATAAGCTAGCAGCCCGCACAGAAGCGTTGGAGTCAGAAGTGAAAGTAATGCGGGAGAGAGTCTTAGATAATCATAAAGAGATCGAGGCTATCAAATTTAGAGGGCGAGAGAATGATGAGAGAGTTGAGAGACTTGAAAATATGCAGAGGCGGAATAATTTGAAAATTCTGAAGTTACCAGAAGGGAAGGAGGGATCGGAAATAAAGAGCTATGTAGTGCAGCTACTCAAGACAGAGTTACAGCTAGAGGAAACGGAAGAGGAATTGATGCGGGATATTCAGAGGATTCATCGAGATCCTTTCCGGTTGAATCCGAACCGCTCTAAACCCAGAAAGATTCTAGTTAATTTCTTGACTTATAATTTGAAGGAGAAGATTTTGGCATCCGCCCTTAAGAAGAAGAGTATAATTGTGGATGGAATTGCAGTGGCTATAAGGTCAGATTCATCACCTGAAAAAACAGTGGAGAGAGCAAGGGTTTTAGTTCACGTAGGTGAACGGGGAATACTCCTGTACCCCTGGGTATATCGTTAGAAACAAGCAAGGAGTACCACCAACATGGAATCGCCGATTTCTAATGGGGTGTGTGGTTATACAACAGTGAGAAAATTCTCCTTTTGTTAAAAAAACCCTCACTCACCACCTAGTGGTGACATGCTTCATCATCGGGGTCCACCCTAATGACCTAGCGTCATCAGGGTGTGCTTCAACACCTGTTTACAGTGGAGCAGGTTGTGAGTGAGGGTGCGTGAAAAAAATGATAAGTGTGTTAAAAATTGTCCTGGTTTAACTTGGGAAAAATAAGATTTTTATTTGCAAGCAACTGGACAATGTTAAAATAAATGGCGAGATAGAGTGAGGGTAATTATGAGCCCATGTATCTCTATGTGTGTCTGGTCTACATGTTTCAACCGTAAAGGTATAAACTAACCAGGTTTTTTTCAGGACCAAAAAATCCTGAGAGTGGATGGTCTGCGTCCCCTAAAAGACGCACCCAGTCCTACTCTCTGGGACCACAAAAGGGCAAAAGTGTGCCTGTGGTGTGAGCTTGAACCGCAATGGGTAAGCCTAAAAAGATCAAAATACCTGTAAAGGAAGGATGAAGACAAATGTCAGATTTTAAACTTCTACAAGCCTGTTACGTTGTGCAGTGCCTCAAATTCGTGTCTGCATGCTGTCAATCCCATTAGAAAAAGTACCTTTTGCTTGGCGTCGCAAAAGTCCAGGCACAAAGAGTTGCTGATTGTGCCTCTTCTCAGTGTGAGGATGTGGAAGTGCCTAGGCTGTAATTTGGCGATAGATATTAACCACAACTTGCAAGCTTTACAATTATACGTGCTGTGTGGTACCTATATATCTATACAACTCACGCGCATTTCATCATATTACGTGGCGTGATAATGTCTCGCATTCAAATTGTGCAGACGAGATCATATTTTGTAGGTAGTGCATGTGCTGCCATACTTAACATACTCAACATAAAACAGACTCACTCACAATAATACATGTAGGACATACAAGTGGTTGATAAAATAAGGCTTACTCTCAATGGGGTATTAGGAGACCTCATAGGGCAGGGAAAGGTTATCCTCACTGCAAAAATGTATTCTGAAACATAAGATAGGTAAATAGTTTCGTGAATAGCGTATTGAGGGAGATCGGAGTCGTCTCAGAAAAACATGGAGCCGTGCTACTTGGTAAGCGGTGCCCGTTGTAGATCTGTGGGCTCGTCTGACTAGATTTTTACTTACAGTTTCAGTGCGAGGTCTGTGGCCGATTACCTATTTCCGTCCGCCGCCCTGCTACAAGGAGACCGGGAGCTCGGGGACTAAGATATGCACGCAGGGCTTCTGCGAGGGGCGGAGCTACGTGCCGGTCACGTGGGGCGTTGCTACGAGCGCCGAGGGAGCAGCTACGAGTATGGTGGCTGCAAAGGCTCAATACTTGCCGCCTTTGATGGGGTTCGAATCTCAGCTGGAGAACCGTGATAGTGGTATTAAATTAAAGATATACACGAAGTGTATCCGCATTGTCAAAGTCAGGTGAAATAGCTAAACTGGCTTCAAAGGCTCAAAACTTATCACCTGCCACAGCTAATAGGCAGTGGGAGTTAGGGAAGCGTATGGAACCACTTAGAGCATTAGGAGCCACTGTACAATTGAAATTTCCAGCATTTTTAAAGGTAATGTGGCGGAATAAGATGCACACTTTTAGGGGAGTTGAAGAGGTGGATGTCTTCTTGGAGCAATGTCAAGGGGAATAGCAAGTAAAGAAGGGTGATTAGATAATGGAAGGTCAGATTACAGCCCGGCACTGATATCAATGTAATGTAAAATGTAATAGAGAGGTGCACCATCACTAGGGACATCCACAAGGTCAAGGCCATGGGTGTTTTGGTTGGGTTTTCCAGGGGAGGGGGAGAGGGAGGGGTAGGAGGGTGGGTGGCACGGGGGGAGGGTTTGGAGGAGGGGGGAGGGGAGGGAGAAAAGGGAAAAAATATCCTCATGGGCATTCTTGTCGCCTGGCACTGGGAGAAAGGGGTTAGTTGTTATGAGTGGGGTTAACTCTATGGAACTAAGGTTCCTTACATGGAATGTCAATGGCTTGCGAGTGAGGTCAAGGAGACAGTTGATTTTGAAGTATTTAGAGGATTCCCCTGCTCATGTGATTATATTGCAGGAGACGCACTTGTCTGAAGAGGAAAGTAAAGGTTTTTTTTCTGCTCAACGCTGGATTGCTAGTGCATTTTTTACACCCCAACAAATAGTGACAAAAGGCGTGGCAATTTTGATTAGGAAAGGGGTTAACATTGTTATGGAAGATAAGGTAGCAGATAAGAAAGGAAGGTGGGCGATTGCGAAATTAAGAGTGGCAGGGGAAGTGTTGGTGGTAGTTGGGTATTACGGTCCAAATCTGGACGACGAATCTCCTTTAGATGAATTAGCTGGTGAGTTGCTGGATTTTGCTGGTAAAATAATCATGGCTGGAGATTTTAACTCGGTGTTAGATTCTAGGCTAGATAGATCGGAAAATAGTAGAGCTGTGGTAAATGGTAAGATGTCGGCCAGGATAAAACTTCTTATGGAACAGCAAGGTCTATGTGATATCTGGAGAATAAAAGCAGGTCAGCAGTTAGGGTATACTTTCCATAACAAGAAGTACAATCATAGCTCCCGCATAGATTATTTTTTGATTGATGTGAGGTTGAAGGATTGGGTAAAGAAGGTGGAACATCTGGGGGCCCATGTTTCGGATCACTCAGCAGTGCAGATGAGTATAGAACTTGGGGCAGAGGGATCGACTTCAACCTGGAGATTGGATCGCACAATCCTCTTAGACAGGGACTACTTGGAGGTTCCTAAAGATGAGTTACAAGTGTTTTTAGATGTAAATGTAGGATCAGCTAAACCAGAGATTGTGTGGGACACTTGTAAAAAATTTTTGAGAGGGAGATTGGGAGCGCAGGGTGCTAAAAAGAGAAGAGTGTACCACAGAAAAGTGTTGGACTTAGAGAAGGAAATCCGCTCATGGGAAACTTTGGGAGCAGGGTCGAGGGGCCATACAAGGGATGAGGAAATAAAGAATAAACATGTTTGAACTAAAGTTAGAGTTAACATCAGTGCTGTCACAAAGAGTTAAGGAAAAATGGGATGCTAGTCAGTTGGCCCACTTCTCTTATGGGGAAGGGTGTAGCAAACTGTTAGCGTGGAAAGCAAAAAAGGATTTATCACGGAACCAAATAAAAGCAATCAAAAAGATGGATTCCGGAAATATTATAACAGATGGCAGAGGAATAGCAGATGCTTTTCATGAGTTTTTTGTAGGAATATATAGGGAGGAGTTGTGTTCAAAACAATCTGATATAGAAGGGTGGGTACAAAGTTTGGAACCTCTTGCTGATAATCTGGTAGGGGTATTGAATAAGGAAATATTTCGAGCTGAGGTGGTCAAGGTCATCAAAGAGAGAAAAAGGGGGAAGGCACCAGGCCCAGATGGCCTGCCTGCTGAAGTTTACAAGGTATTGGTGGATGAGTTAGCTTCTACATTATGTCATTTGTTTAATCAAGTTTTTACGGCTAGAGCAGCAATACCTAATTCTTGGAATGAAGCGACAATTTCCTTGATTCTTAAACCTGGAAAGTCACCTAAGTCTATGGACTCGTATAGACCTATATCACTTCTAAATTGTGATTACAAGTTTTTTACAAAAATGTTGGCAGACAGGTTAGGAATGGTTATCCCTAAGCTGATTAATCAAGATCAAAAAGGCTTTATCAAGGGGCGATATTTGAAAGAACTAACTTTTGCTCTCATTGGTATTATAGATATGGCCTAAGCAAACGAACTCCCCTTGGCGGTGATCGCTTTAGATGCTGCCAAGGCTTTTGACCGAGTTAACTTGTTTTTTTTATAAGCAATACTGGAACATCTAAAATTGGGAAAAAAAATTACGGAATCCCTCCTCTCGCTGTATTGCTCCCCGACATCACGAGTTTTGGTTAACGGTATACTAACTCAACCCGTCAAAATAATGCGTGGGACAAGACAAGGGTGTCCATTGTCACCCTTGTTATTTAACTTATACATAGAACCACTAGCCTGCAGAATTAGGAGTTCGGATATGATACCCCCTTTTGTGATTGGTGACTGGTCGAAGAAAATGGGTCTGTATGCAGATGATATCATTATTTATTCATCAAAGCTGCATCAGTCTTTGGACTCTCTTGTAAAAATATCTATGGAATTCGGAGCTGTCTCAGGCTATGAGATAAACCAGGACAAAACTGAAATCATGGTATGGAATCTGGATACAGTAGGATTAGCCACCAAGACAGAAATTAGATATTTGGGGGTTGGAAAACTCAAAACATTGGTGACTTAGCTAAGACAAATTTCTTTAGGATAAAGAAAGATGTTTCGGCCACTCTTAAGGGATGGATGAATTTACCTTTGTCTCTATTTGGCCGGACTAATTTAGTTAAGATGGTGATCCTGCCAAAGGTTACTTTTTTGTTTGAGGCTATCCCGCTTGGATTTAGAAAGGAATGGTTGGCTAGATTACAGAGTGAGATAGCTTCATTTATTTGGGCATCAAGGGCGTCACAGCTTTTATGGAAGAAACTGAGGAGGAGGCTGTGCAAGGGAGGTTTGGCGGCCCTGGACTTACAAATATATGCGTGGGCTTTCTCCTTAAAAAATTGTAGGATGTTACTGGGTACTCCGACTATGTCACCGATCGGAAGTATATTTGGTGTGATGTTAAAAAACTGTAGATATGAAAATGTTGGTTTTTGTACAAATTTGCAGACCCCAAGTTTTTTAAGAAGGTTAAGCTTAAGGTCCTCCGAGATCTGGCGGAGATGTGGTACAGGATACGGAGATTACTGAAGATACCGTATTTTAGTTACATGGCTCCAGTATGGGACTCTCCAGGATCTCCGCCTTGGACGATGGATGCTTTAGCTCTCCCCCTCAAGAGGGCTGGCCTAGTACAGAGATGGAAAGATTTGTTCCAGGAGGGCAAGTTGGTGACATGGGGTCAATGTCAGCAGTTATGGGGGCATTTTTTTTCAATGTATAAATATTTACAGATTCAGAGCTGGGCAAGTGAGCCAGAAATCTTAATAGGGACACAAAATGACTTTGAGTTAAAACTTGGAATTGAGGGGGTCTTCAAGAAGGAGGTGGCCATCTGGTATTGGATGATATTGGACATGGAGAATGGCCCTTTCGAGCTCCCGGAGGTCTTATGGAAAGAATGCTTGCCGAGGATCGCGACGGAGAACCAATGGCAAGTAACAATGGCTATGCTTTATAGAATTGTTAAACCCGCAAATTTAAGGCGAAATGCTTTGTTCACGATCCACAGGGCGTATTGGACTCCTGGTAGACTGGCGAAATTTAAAGCTGGTGGAGCAGTGGAATGTCCAAAATGCAAGACCCCCAACGTGGACAATTTACACATGTTTGTGTTTTGCTCAAATATAAGTCAATTCTGGAAGGACGTGAGTAATTGTCTATTTCAAGCTCTGAATCTGCGAATTGAGGTAAGCCCCGAAATAGTAATAACAGGGAGATATGATTTAGAGGTAAAAAGCATGAATGATAATGCAAAACTTATTTTTTATGCAATGTTATTGGCTCGAAGAGAGTTGTGCAAATTGTGGGTCTCCCCGCTCTCCCCCAAAGTAATGGATTGGATATTGGCTATGAGGTATACAGCCAAATTGGATATGTTAGATCACACCAAGAAAAAACATGGGTTTTGGGTACCTTTTCTTTTGTGTTTTGGGTAAGGGTAAATGTCACAGGCTGTGGTATAAGGCAAACAACTAATTACATCCAATGATTAAGCCCCCGCCTATCTCGCTGGTAATTAAATATGTATTATCCCAGGACAACAAATGGAGGATGAGGTGGTCACACCGGCTGAGGCAATTGGCTGGGATGTTTGGTCACTTTGTAAGTCACTCTCAGCGTCCGGTGTGGCTTAGGCCTCTTTCCTCTTACCAGCATATGAGATGAAATGCCCAGCGGTGGTATCGTTATTAGAAATGGGTGGCGAGTTGGCGAATGAGGAGAAGAAAAAAAAAAAAAAACTTGTGCATTTCTTTAAAATTTCCTATTTTAACTTCCATTGGTTCTGTAACTGGGGTTCTAATTTGTTTATTAGAAACGCCCGCTACTTGGATCGCTTCTCTCAAGAGGGGTAGTTTTGGAACATCTGCTGTTTTCCCAGTAGAACGGGTAGCGCCAGTATCCAACAGAAAGGTAACATCATTTCCTTCAACCTTTCCCTCAATGTATGGACCTGACTGATCTACCTGTAAGGATGCGCCAAGTACGCACTCCTCGTCCTCCCTTCTCAGGCACCGTCAGAAACTGTCTTTATCAAAATATGAGTCACTCAAAAGAAATTGGGGTGTTACTGTGTCCCTTTTACCACTTCCTTTCCAACTTGTGGTATCCACACAGTATGTAGGCTGACTCCCAGGATTTGGCATAGGAGCCAATGGTAACTGGTTTGTATTACCTGTTGCTGCTGTTTTTTCGATACCTCATTCTGCGTCTGTGAATTCAGATTGTTACTTTGCATGTTATTATTTAATATAGCCTTACACTCGTTTTTCCAATGCCCCAACTTGCTGCACCCATGACAAGGAAATTTCTTTTTAGCTTCATCTCGGTTATACTTTACCCTAGGTTTATTTCCATTTCCATCTCCTTGGGTCTGAATATTTTTCGTTTGAAGTTCTTGTTGCTCTGCTAATTTTACTTGTGCCCACATTACTTTTTCTTCTAAATTCTTTTGCTTATTGTCCAATTCATCTTCACAATATTTTGCATATTTAAGTATTTCATCAATAGGTTTGGTCTGCCAACAGATCTTATGATCTTTAACCCATTGCCAAATTTCTGGTCTTAGCCCAGACACAAACCGATAGAGGAAATGCGTCATGTCTTTGGTATCAATGTTTTCTAAACCACTATACTGTTTAAAAACTTGTAAGAGGCGTTCATAATATGCATGCACAGATTCAGCTTTATTCTGTGTAGTTCTGTCTATCCTAGTCCAGTCAGTCTTTTGGAGGTACCTTCCCTTTCAAGTACAGTATTACCTGATTATATTTTTTCATGACTTCATCTGATGGGGCTCCTGTTTTTGGGTCTCTGGGATACTCATCACTTGGCCAGTCTACTGCAATTTTACATTCTGTCCATAAATCGACAGGAACAACAATATCAAATAACCCATCTAAATCTTTTAACAACACTTTTACAAATCTTTCGACTTGTCTATACCACTCTACAGGTTTTTCTCGTAATTTAGGGAAATCATTTGTAAATGACAAAATATCTTGTCGGGACCATGGGACATGTACATAACCTTCACCTGGCACTTCTCTCATTGGACACAACCTTTCCACTTTTTCTGTTTCTTTCAACATATACTCTGATGCAGTGCTTTTCGTTTGAGCTTCTTCCTTTTTCTTTATCCATCTAGCTTTCCATCTGTCTAAATCACCCCATTTTTGCAATAGTGATAACAACTCTTTGATCTGCAATTTACGTCCTGACACATTCATGTTTTCTAAATCCTTCTCAGAAAATTCAGCTCGATATGGTTTTTGAAACACTTTTGACTTACCAATATCAATTCCCATTTCATTTGCCAAACTCGTCAACTTTTCATCAAATGTTTTTGTATTTCGAGTGATACTTCGACATATAAACAACAATTCATCTTCATTTAATACATTTAATCAGTCTAAACCCACATTTCCAGCAAGCACTTCTTCCAATTCAACTCTTAATTTAAAAATATCCAATGTTTTTGGCTGTGATTTTGGTTTTTCTATTTCTCTGTACCATCTTTCAATTTCTTCTGGGGTAACTACAGTAGCACTTTTTGTACCTGAGGAAGTTTCTATTTGTACCTCTCTAGAATTTACAGATTTTCTTTTTTTTGCAGAGTTTTATATAGCGCGAACTAGACCCGAACCGAATCGGGTATCAGAGCACTTTACAAAGCACCAGTTACGTTAAATGAGAACACACATTCATGTTAGGCACAGGGAGATTAAGTGATTTGCCCAGAATCACAGGAGTTTTTTTTGGCGTCGTTACCGAGACTCCTCTCAGATGTAGTTTTTCTAGCGGAGCTACTTACTGGTTCTCTTATAGGTAAATCCATCAGTGAAATTTCTCACTCACATTCACTTGCTTGATCATCCACTATTAATGTTTCTTTTCTTGGCTGCACTACAGGTGTAGTTAGAACAAGAGGTCTAGGACTGGTTTGCTTATCTCCTTATAAAGAAACAACAGGACTTATAGTTACTGGAATCGTTAAGGCTTCAGGACTCATATTTAACTGTGTAATTTTCTGAATTAACTAATTTCTTTGTTTAATTATTGCTTCCCGTTCCTTTTCCTATAACACTTTTTCTAATGATGCCTCAGGTATTACTTGCGGAACTAAAGGTCACTTTAAGAACGGAGCATTAGGATTAACTTGATTTTGCTCCTCATTATAAGGTGGCGGATTTTTCATTAGTAAATCCTCCAAGTAATCATCTTCTGGATCAGCACTTGTCATTACATTTTTAGTTTTCTCTGTACTTTTACTCCCTGTTTGTTCTTCTAAAGCTCGGACAGGATATAATCCTTCCACTAACATGGACTGCCTCCATTGTTTCATCTGTTTATCTCTCGTCTCTTTAGGAAATTTTGGATAAAAGTTATTTAAATTCCTGTCACTTCTAGATCTATCTCACTCAAACGCCTCTGTTTCCCATTCGTCTAATGCCTCATATTGAGTTAATCTAGGTCTAGGATCTAATTCATTCATGCGTGCTCTTAAATTGTACAAAACTCTACCATTGAAGGTACCATTTATGCCAAAATTCCGTCATCTTTTGTATATTCTATCCAGTTTTCTAACCATATGCAAGTATGATAGACCCTTTCAACCATCATGTATGATGCGGGCGTATTCGGTGGTGGAATAATAATCCCTTCTCTGGTTTTTATCGGTTTATCCTTTTTAAAGAAACTTTTAACTTTCTTGGCGAATGACATTTTTCTTTTATCGCCGTACATGATATAAGGTCTTCCTCTAATCATCTGTTCCTTAGCAAAACCTAGATATTTTCTATCTGGTCTATTTCCTATGAATCCTGGATCTAAATGCCACATATATTTTATGCCGCTTTACTTTTGTGATGACACTCGGTTGTTTACGAAAAACCTCCAATACCAATGCGTTTCTTATTTTCAATGACCAATCAACAATTAGAATTCAAATAAATCCAGCCAATGATTGCGCGGCTTTTCTCATGAGACAAGTTCTCATGCTCCTGTACTCACCCCTTCTTTACAATATTACCTCAGCTACACACGCGCTGTCTCAACCAATACCAGCGCGGCTCTGAGTGATGTCAGCGCAGCTCCGCAACTAACTCCCTCCTTTGCAAGGTAATACGAGAACTTTAAATGTTCATTTTCATTAATTAACAATGTAAAAACATTTGCCACTGTGCCTGAGTGAATAAAAGAAAAAATGATTTATATTCACTGCGAGTAACTCCCTTCCGTTTACTCTTCATACACTACAAGTAGACCCCTTCCGTCTACCTTTCACGCAAGCATCGGAGAACCTGTTACTCCCTCGGGCTTACCCTTTCTAGGTGATATAAGTCCAAAGTTTCATCAGCGAACCCCTTTGATGTCAATCAAGCTCAGAAGAACCTATTACTTCTTTAGTGTGACCCTTTCTAGGTGATATCACACCAAAGTTTCACTAGCGAACTCTTTGCTATCAATTATTCACACGTTTATACAGAAAGTCCCTAAAACAGTGCTTCCGGTTTTACCTAACCATGCACTTACTTCCACAGGCAAGTGACTTCCCTACAGAGAGGCTTCCATTTACCACCTGTTATTCTGCCCGCGGGGATTCCAAAACAAAACATATAAACAGGTACGAACAAGTTTGGTTAATATATAAAAACCAAATAAATTTGTATACACAATGCAAATCAATCTAACCAGCTAACTATAACGTACTACCTATCTTAACTAAACCCTAACCATCACGCTGCTACCAAATTAACTGATAGAGCGCAAACTCATCTGCTCACCATACTCACCTGGGCCCATAAAACTAAGCATATATTTAAACAGGTAAACCTACACTCAATCAATTTTAAAATTTACCCTTCGGAATTTTTACCATATGGCTTGCCAATCCAAGTCACCGATACCTAAAGTCCTAGAGGATCAAGGGAGTTAGCAAGAAAATAGGTAGTAAAATAACATTTTGCATTTTCTAATTAACTACAAACTCAGGAACGGTTTAAGTTCTTTTATCTAAGTAAAACTTTAAATGTTTGAAACCATGAAATCAATAATTTCTTGTCTATTTAGAATAATGAAGTTTGAAACAACATATGCAATAATTTGGAAAGAAATATTGTTAATCATTAGACAAAGGGTGGGTAGAGAAGGGGAAACAGTACAATGACAAAGCCACACTTTATAGTTACCTAGAATGGTGTGAAGACCAACCCTGGCCACGGGCTGAGACAAAGGATAAGAATCCCAAAGTGCAGGTGCCAGCGATGAAGAACAGGTACAGATCAGAATCAGGACAGGTTACGGACCAAATTGGATCAGGACAGGACCACCACAGGCTAGGACTGGCACCCACAGCTAAAGTGCAACGCCAGCGTCACACCCCTCTCTGCAGCTAACAGTCGAATCCCAATTGGGTTATCGAACTCCTTCCCAGAACCCCGATTGGGTTATCGAATCTTCTGACAGAGTACTCCGCCAGCACCTCTGCTCTCGATCACCTATTGAGTGCGTTGGGTCAGGGACAGGTCAGCTATTCGGACAAGTCGGACAATCTAACTAACTAAGCCTACCCTAGTTATAATATTTTCCAGGTCAGTGTACCACCCCCCAATGTTGCAAATGTGTGAATCCCACAATTTTATTGGTCAGAAGACGAGGAGAGGTCATCACACCATCTTAATATGAGGTAACTGTCAATCATGTATTAAAATTACGTTACCTCCCATAACTTTATCTTCCTGTGTACTTTTATTCCACCCGGCAGTGAATGTAACAATAACATACAATGTTTTAACAAATAAATCAATTCAGCTTCCTCTGGCAGGGTGAGGAGGTCACTTTTCTCATAGTTTCTCAGTCCATGTCTGATTCTGGCACTGGTTCAATGCCATGGCTTCAGTGGCTTGAGTTTCTTTGTGCAGACGCAGTTCCTCCAAAGATGGAGTTCAGAAATACATTTCAGGCCCAAATCCGATGTATGCAAAAATAGAAGAGAAACAGTTTTAGAGACACAAAATAAATGAATGCCCTGTATACCACTTATTTCTATTCTATTCCCATTGTTTTATTTTAAATATTGCATTAAAGGTTAAGCAGAACAAACAGCTTAGCAAAAGAAGCGATGCAAGCTTCATGCATGTTAGGACACAAAACAGCCATCTTAGCTCTAGTGCGCAGAAGCAAAAGTTCCCACCAAGCGAAATAACACGTCATGTCACGTGAGTGTGACATACGCATGCGCAGTAGAAAATCCCGCGTAGCAGCAGCCATTTTAATGCAAGCAGTTTATGGTTAGTAAAAGCACATTGTCGAGCTTCCCCTAGATACTAAAAATGTTGTGTAATGTAATATTAATATAACAAAACATTTTAGTTAGTACATTAATATTATTTTCGAGAGGGCTGAATACAAGCAAGTCACTTTACGTGTGCAACCTTGCTCCATCAGTGGGCAGGGTACTCTGTCACGTTTGTAGCAAAGTACGCTGTCTGTCAAATTCTAAATTAGGCCCTAAGTGCCTTTGGGCAGGATTTAGATTTTGGTGGCTGGATACTTTGTCATAAACATGACAGATAACCTATCCATCCAATTACAAGTGCATTATATGCACCTGCACTTGTAATAAGGCTAATGGGATATCAGCAACGTATGTGATGGAGTACCTGTTCACCAAAGTCTAAATCAGGCCCTTTTTTCATAAATAGTTAATGGGGGCATAGCTAATATTATAGCTGTGTTTGTGTTTTTTTACAGTCTATAGGTTTAAATAGAGAAGCATGGAGAAAGTCAAATAGCTCAAATAAATATAGAGTCTGTTACTCTAATATTGCTGTGCTAGATAAGTGTGGGAATGGAAGATAGCGTGCTTTTTATGCACAGAATGCTAAAGTATCCGGTTCCAGTTTTTTTTATAGTGAAAGCACTCATAGTATGTAAAACTATAATTTACTAGTTTAACCCAGCCTTGGATACTTTGGATATGGTTAACTGACTGGTATGGAAAAGTTATGAGGCACTGCAGGGAATGTTGTGCCCATATGCTTTATACTTGTACAAAACTGGGGTAATGAATAGGCATCAAATAAAACAAAGAGCCACAAATGAGAATAAGTGGCAAGCAGGCAGGCACATTTCCACTTTTTCCGCATGCTCCTGGATAGGTTTTTCGACTGATTATTTTTAACATAGTATTTAATGGTTACCCCACTCTCATCAGAGACAACGGTCATCAAAACCCTTTTAGTGTCTGAGCTGTTTCCTCAAATCAGAATAGCAGTTCTAAAGTGCTTTTGTTTATCAGGTCCTGCTGTTCATGGTCATTCACCCACTCCCACCACACCTTCTAATGAACTTTCAAAGGTCTCAAAATCCTGACTAGTAGCCTGCCTTGTGTCTCAATTGCTCACTTTAAGCAGACTGGCATGATATCGGGAATTCAGGGATTGTCAGCATACACACTCGCACAAGAAAGTTTAATTGACAGACATATAAATAAATGTTTACTCATGATAATGAAGTCAAAATTGCAAAACATGCTTTCCTTATAAGAATAATTGTGCTTTCAAACTCGAAACTCCCCGCACCTGGATGACATTTCTGTAATTTGGATATGATTGCAGAAAATGTCCCCAACGTAAACCAGTGAGAAATAGTTTTATAAGCAAAACTCAACAGTGCACAAAACTTAGTTGCTGATATGTACACGTTTAAATAGGTTATTTATGATTACACAAGCACTTTAGTCATGTGGCCCATATTTTAGAAAAGTATTTGTGTAAAGAAAGACAAGTTTTGTTAATACGCATGTCAGACTGGGACATAAAATAGGTCCTGGCACCAAAAGAAAAGTAGCCCCCCCCCATTAGTGAATCAGGGCAGTATTGAACTTGTAAAGAAATGCTGTATAGGTGTTGTGCACTGTATGGAGACTGTGTACATTTGTGCAATGTTGTAGGAAACATTTGTGTCAATATTCACGGAAATCAACTGTAAAAAAACCCTCACCAAAATGGAAGATCTTCATTTAGTGTGATTCCAGTGGTTAAAGAGGTATTCATTTACTATTTAAATATAGTATTCATTTAGTAAGCATGAAGACTAAGTAGTATGCTCACAAGCCGAAATATGCTAATGAGGGAATACTAGCTCTACTCAACTACCCTTCAAATACATAGTAAACACTTCAATTGATTGCTAAAAGAAGATTAGTAGTATTCTAGAAGAATAGTATTTGAAGCTTAGTAGTATTCTGTTAGGGTTTATTTGCAGCTCTTGTGCTATTTCAAGAGCAAAATGAAGGCTAGTCTCATTGATTGTGACCACTGTTTGAAGATTAGTGGTATTCTTTGTGAGCAATATCTGAATACTAACTAAATACTAACTAATACTACTACGGAAATGTATTGGGGGGTGGCGAGGGGGTGGTGCAGGGGTAGTTTACAGACAAGTTGAGAATAGTGGCAGTGAAATAATGAGTTAGCTTTTGATATGCATGAATGCTGGCACTCAGCAAGCCCCATCACGCTACTACGTGTGATTGACTGTACAGGCTGTAGTGGACCCAGTGCCATCACACGAAGCTGGCCGCGTTTTGCCCCACGAGTACCGGAACTTTCTTCTGACACCCGAGAACAAAACATTCAGGAGTGCCACCGGCGAGTACCGCCCATTTAAAGCGCTGCAAATCCACCTTTCTTATAAATACACACAAACTCCTTGAACCATTTAAACGAAAAATATAAAATTGGCAAGAATAGTTCTAAATTCTAAAAAACACATTTCAGTTACACTTTTTTGTAAAACAGTAAGGCCAAAAATTACTAGTTAGGTTAGCATCTGAACCTGATTTTTCCTCAGCAGGGGCCTGAATGTCACTTTCATTCTGCCCAGTTTTAAAGCATGTTTTAGGAATGAGCACTCAGGATCCAGAATGGAAGAGGGACAGCGGCTGCAGGACAAGGAGTTACCGTAGAAAGAAGCTGCTGCTGTTGGAAAGAAGCTCAGTGCCAGTGGCAACCGAAGGCCAGCTCTCACGGGTCCCATGGCTGAAAGACAATAGACAGAGTTAGAGAAGGCCTGCCCAACCCCTCGCCTACCCCCGGCAGCCCCCAGCATCAACATGCACAGGAACACCGACCTGAAGGCAGCTGATCGCGCTGGCACTAAAAAACTAATTTGTGAAATTGCAGTCCCACCGACGCTTGGCCGCAGTTTAGTTTGCTCCACCCCCCGCGATGAAACCGATCCCTCTTCTTGCGCAGCGGCTATCTGAGTCGACACTTGAGTGGCTGTATTGTATTGTAATTGCATTTATATAGCGCTTACTACCCCTGACGAGGCATCAAAGCGCTTTTTCGGCGAGTAGGACGCTACTCCGGGACCCACAGTGGATTAAGTGTTGAATTAGTATAGTGAAACTTGCAAGTACATTTTAAGTGGTAGATAGGTTAGTCAGTTATTTGGATTTGGAATGATAGCAGAAGGATAGAGGAGGACAAAGGTTTGTATTTATAAAGCGCTTGTTGACGCACGCTATTCAGGAAGCCTATAAAGGATTAGTGGTGAATTAAAATGGTGAAATATGAAGTCATTTCAGTGGTGAATATTAGTCAGTTACTTGGAGTGAGAAAAATAGCAGAGGGATAAAAGGGGAAGAAATATTTGCATTCATATAGCACTTTTTACCCCTGATGGGTGTTGAAGCGCTTTTCTGGTGAGTACCCCGCCACTCCGGAACCCATAAAGGATTAGTGTTGAAAATTAGTATAGTATAAATATGAAGTAATTTGAGTAGTGGAAGTAGGGGTGATGCAATAGCTTGGGGTTATGGTGTCACTCTTGGCGAGCCCCCGCTGGTCTCTGGGCTGGTAACGCTGCATGCCACAGCGAGGACTCCCTGACTCGGAGTTTGAATCCCCCGCCGCTTCTGCCTCAGTGCTCACTTCCTACTTCCTCTTCCTCCGAACATGAGTGTCATGGCTGTGAGCCTGTAACAACTGCTGCTGAGAGGGTGGCCCGCCCCCCTCCGTAATTGCATAGGCCGCCGCACCCCCCGAAGGGGGGGGAGGCTCAAGGGCCGGCGCCATAACCTGCGCCGTGCCCACGTGGAGAACCGGTTCTGGGCGCTTCAAAGCGCCCAGAAGCCAAGGGGGGAGAAAAAACTCGCACCAAGCCGCCCGGAAGTGGACAATACCCGGTGGCGCCAAATGGGCAGCCAATGGGCACGCGGCGCAATATTATGCAGTTCGCAAATAACCAAAGCATAACCAGCATGTGTAATTTTAATAAAACTGCGGCCAACAACGACCACCACATGGACACGCATTGTTGGCTATCTTTACTGGAAGGAGGGTAGACGGGCGGTAGGGAGGCCGGGGAAATGTCTCCACAGGATGGGCACGTGCGAGGGTTATTATTGGCGTGCAGTGTTGCTTATGTAAGACAGAGCACATAGACCGCCAGTCGAAAAAGTTCTGTGTGGCCAAAGTCTCCTCGGCTGGGATAGAGGGGAGGCCATGCTTGCTCAGTGCATAGCAGCGACAATGCGTTACAGCGCATTGCAGGGGTTTACAAACTCTCACCACTCTGCTTTCCATTGCAGTTTGCTTTCACTGCTGGTAAATACTTAAACACAAATCATGAAAATGTACGACTGAACTAATCATGTTTAAAGGCGTTTATGTTGAAAATACGTTGTAATATTTTTTATGGAAATCGAAAACGTTTATTAATAGACTGTTTATTTTGAAACTAGTAAATTAACCACTGGTAAATCGTTTTACCAATTAATACAGCAAGACGTGATGTCCTTTAAGCGAAATACAGGGGGCATGGCCAAGATGGCGGCGGAGTAGGACGTGTTCCCGAGTCCCTCCGGCGCCACGACATCCAAAGCTTTGTCTAGCACCCTCCCGAGGCCGCCTTCCACCCTTGACTGCTCTCCGCGGCTGTGCTCATCTGCCTGGGGGGTTCTTTTTGCCCACTGAGTCGAGATTCACCGAGATTGACGGAGGGGCCTGCAGGGCTGACGGAGGGCCTACCGACGAACGAGCCCGCATCCAAGGGAGCGGTGGGCAGTAGCTGCTCCGCGGATCGGGACTGGCAGCCTGGGTGCACCCGATCGGTGGATCCGGCCGCGGACGACGGTGGAAGGCACGGAGACCGCGCCCCTGGCCACCTGTGAAAGGAGGGCGCGCTTCATTGGCGCCGCAGGCCGGTCCCGTAGGCGTGAGGGCTCGGCAGCGTGTGCTAACTGAGGTCGGGGCTTTGAGGCCTGGTGAATCTACCCGCGCGGCCGGACCGCCGCATCCCGCTTTGCTGGTGGCTGCGCTCCCCCACCCGACGGACGGGTGAGCAACGGCAGAAGGGAGTCCACGGACCAGGTGCGCCGCTTAGCCCGTCGAGATCACTGGGCGTAACCGCGACGCAGCACTGGGTACTGCCAGAGTAACCCGAGGCATGGCGGGACCGGTGGACGGAGAGAGATGGTCCCCCACGGCCCGACAGGATAACATGCCGGAGGTGAGAGGTGGAGGGAAGCGGCGGGTCTACCGCCTGCGGTGAGGAGCGGTGGTTGCCTAGTGGCCGACACCCTTGCGACGACCTGCGGCAGGAGAGGCCCGACGCCTCGTGGAGTGGGCCTACTTGGGGACCCAGCAGGTCGTTCTCGCCCCTGCATGGGCCACTACCTCGAAGGGCGATTTGGTCTGTGGCGCATTGGGTGAGCGCAGAGTGGAGAGTTGGAGCGGTGATTCGGTGGACACGTGCGAGTAGCGGACCACAGTGGTTTGGAGCTGGGACCACCCTCTTGGTGCTGGAACAACGAGGCGCTTCCCCGCTGGACGGAGGGTCGCTCCCCAGACCCCGACGCGTCCTAGGTGCGGTGGGCGCGGTGGGTCAGCATGGCGACGGCCAGATTAAAAAAAGAAAAATTGGGGAAGGACGGGCAGCCAAAGGGCTCGGTGAAAACTGTGTCGCCAGTAGCTGATAAGTCACCGCGTCTGGGCTCAGCAGAGGAACCCGCGACTAAGGCCTTCATGGTCGAACTCTTCAAAGCGATTAAAGAGGACATTGCGGACTTACGCTCCCAATTGGCGTTGGACCTGCGAGAAGTCCGGAGAGACGTAGATGGAGTGGGAGAGCATGTTGCCACACTTGAAGAGCACGACCTGGGGACAGCGGAAGACATACACCAGCTCCAACAAGATGTCATACGGCTGACGGAACAAAACCTGGACCTCCAAGCTCACGCGGAGGACTTGGAAAACCGATCCCGCCGCAATAACATAAGGATCCGGGCGGTGCCGGTGAAAGGCGAGGGGCCCGACCTGCGGGAGTATGTGGAGGCCCTGTTTAAACATGTCTTGAGCTACGAGGGTGTGCAGGAGATCCGCATGGACAGAGTGCATCACGTCGGATTGCCGCGGGGTCCGAAGGCCCCACCGCCCGATATCCTCGTTTGCGTGCACGATTTTCAATTGAAAGAACGAATCCTCAGGAAGGAACGCGATCTAGCTCCCCCGCAGTTCCAAGATCATCACCCCGCGCTTTTCATGGATTTGGCAGCATCAACATTGCAGAAAAGGAGGGAATTCAGACCTGTTACCGCTCACCTGAGGGAACGCAACATTGCATATGCCTGGGGTCACCCGTTCCGACTCATCTTCAGATGGCAGAACAAACTGGTCCAGGTCCGCTCTCTCGTGGACGCCATGGAGCTCTTGGGCTTAGACAAGCCGGGACCCGAGTCGGAAGGGACTGGAGCAGCCCCCAGGCGACGGCGATGTTCATCGGAGGTGCAGAGAGTGGGTGGATCGGCATCTGCGAGGGGGCCCGATCCCTCAGTGCGCCTCCAGGAGAGAGGAGCTGCAGTGGTTTCTGTAGCCCTAGTGACAGAGGCAGGTGTGGACGGTGATACAGTGGTGCCGTGAGCTCCTGGGAGGGTTGATTGCTGGCGTCGGAGGGGCCACCCCCTACAGGTATACCTTGAATTTTATGCCCTGCTGCGTGAATGAGTCCCGCATCGGGAATTGGAGGGTTGATGACTGGTGCCACCTCCCCTTGCCTTTGAGGCCTGTATTACGAACTTTCGTATGTTGCTTTTCCTTTTTTGTTTTGTGTTGTTGGGCCTGGGGTTTGAATGTATGGGGTGTGTTGCGGGTGGGTGGGTGGGTTGGGTGGGGGGATTCCACATCAGACACTGGGGGACCATGGTGGTCTTAGCTCTGGACTGGCCCTTGTCAGCGATAGGGGGGTGTCTGGATGAATGGCCGGGGGCTAGCTGCTTGCCCATGAGGAGGCCTGGTATGATGGAGCTCCTACCCCGCTTGTGGTGTGATGGCTAGGGAACTGAAAGTAGTGAGTCTCAATGTTCGTGGGCTTAACAACCCTGTGAAGCGCTCAGCGGTTCTATCCCTACTTGAGAACGCGGGAGGGGATGTATGCCTCCTGCAGGAAACCCACCTTCTACCTAAGGATGAGCGGCGTATGCGTGACAGGCACTATCCATTGCAGCTGTGGTCCTCTGGCCCTGCCAAGAAAAATGGTGTAGGCTTGCTGTTTAGCTCACGTGTGCGGTGCAAAGTGCTTTCCCAGCTTGTGGATATCAGAGGGAGATTCCTGGCTGTGCGGGTGCAATGGGGGGACACGATTTTCACCGTTGGGTCCCTGTATGCCCCGAATACTCAGCAGGAGCCTTTCCTGCGTATGGCCTTGGCATAGATCCTTGCGTCCCCTGATGCGCTCCTGCTGATAGGGGGAGATTTTAACCTCGTGATGGACGAGGGAATGGACAGATCGGTCAATAGGGTGTACCACTCCGGGGCTTGCTCACGGGAGGGAAAGCAGTGGCTGGCGGATGGAGGGCTCCATGACGTATGGCGGCTGCAGCATCCCCATGAGCGCGACTACACTTACTATTCTGCTACGCACAAGACATATGCACGCCTCGACCACTTCCTAGCTTCGTCGGCCCTCCTGCCACACCTTTCGGAAGCTGACATTGCTCCTCGCTCCCTGTCTGACCATGCGCCTCTTTCGGTGAAGGTCTCCCTGGGCAGCCCGCGCCCCCCCTCAGCTGGTTGGCGGCTTAGAGATTCCATGCTACACGCTGACTCCGTAGTCGCGAGGATCAGGGACACTATCACTCACTATTTAGCTGAGAATACAACAGGGGACGTGGCGCTGGCGTCAGTATGGGAAGCCCTGAAGCTAGTGGTCGGGGGGACTTCATTGCGCTTGCATCCACGTATGCTAGACTGCGTATCGAAAAAAGAGAAGAACTGGAGGGCGAAGTACGGGGACTAGAAACTGTGCATAAGAGGACGGGTGCGAGTAGGGTATGGAGAGAACTCAAGACGAAGAGGCGCATGCTCAAACATCTGGACCTAGATAGGGCAGAACACGCTCTGTTGCGCTTGCGCCACAAATTCTGTTTGAGTGGGGATAAGGGAGGCAGGATGCTGGCACACCGCCTACGAGCGCGAGCCCAGGCCTATGCTGTCGCCACAATTCGGGATCACAAGGCGACGTCCCACACTAACGACGCGGCAATTGTTGACTCCTTTCGCCATTTTTTATCAGACTCTGTACTCGAGAGAGGAGACGTTATCGACAGATATAACCCAATATCTTGAGAAGGCTGGCATTACGCCTCTGTTCCCTAATGCGGTGGAGGAGTTGGAAGTGGAGATCCGCGTGGAGGAAGTTATCTCTGCTATCTCCCGGCTTAAGCTAGCCAAATCCCCCGGACCCGACGGCTTCTCTGCAATTTTTTATAAAACCTTTTGTAGGGAGTTGGCTCCATTCTTAACCCGGCTCTTTAATTCCTTTCTCGACACTGGCTCGGTCACCCCCTCTATGTCTGACGCGGCCATTACGGTCATCCTTAAGCCTGGCAAGGACCCTGCTGATTGTGGCTCCTACAGGCCGATCTCTCTCCTTAACATTGATGCCAAACTGTTCGCGGGAATCCTTGCTGCTCGGCTTAGCCCCCTCATGGACAGAGTGATTGAACCGGATCAATCGGGCTTTATTCCCACCCGGCAAGGTAGTGACAACTCCAGGCGACTGTTGCACCTGCTGCACGGTGTGCACCGGTCGAAGACACAGGCTTTACTACTGTCCATTGACGCGGAGAAAGCCTTCGACCGAGTGGACTGGGGCTTCCTCTTCCAGGTGCTGCGGGCGTATGGGTTTGGTGACAACTTCGTGCGCTGGGTTCAATGTCTATATGCGGCTCCCACGGCGGTGGTTCGTGTCAACGGCCGTAGGTCGGCCCCCTTTCCTATCACCAGGGGAACGCGACAGGGGTGCCCCCTCTCGCCGCTCCTATTCGCGTTTTACATGGAGCCATTTGCCCAGCGAGTCCGGTCACATCCTGACATCACCGGTATCCGCTTTGGGGCGGACGAACATAAAATCAGCTTATATGCAGACGATGTCATCCTGGCACTGCAGAATCCCCACTCCTCCCTACGACATCGGTCTGCGGAGATCCAGGCCTTTCATAGAGCGTCGGGATTTAAGGTTAACTTTACTAAATCACAAATTCTGAATATATCTATCCCGCCGAATGAGGTGGAGGACCTGCAGAAGGACTTCGACTTCCGTTGGACCCAGTCCGACATCACCTACCTGGGCATCCGTCTGGCCTCGACTTTGACTAAAACGCTCTCCTTGAATTACACCGGGCTAATCAAGCAGGTCTCTAAATCCATATCCGAGTGGTCCTGCCTCAACCTGGTTTGGTAGATTGGCGGCCATTAAGATGACCCTCCTCCCCAGGATTCTGCACGTGTTTCAGATGCTGCCCCTGGCGCCGCCGTTGGGCGCACTGAAAAAACTCCAGGGATTACTGAATAAGTTCTTCTGGAACAATAAGCGTCCCCGCGCCATGTTCACAACGACTACATCCCCGAAGTCGTCCGGTGGTCTAGGCTTCCCACAGTTGTCGGCCTACTTCCAAGCTCCCTGCCTGAGATACATCGTAGAGTGGAATAGACCCATGTCCAGTAAACACTGGCTTTTCATGGACCAAACAGTAGCAGGATGCAATATCTGGAGAGAGCTTTGGTTACCGCGCAAAGACAGGGCATGGGGGCTGTACTCCTCTCCCGTTACATCGCCGACGCTCAAAGCGTGGGACCAGTTGGTACTGGGTGGACCTCCTTCCCCTCGCCAATGACACCGATCGTGGACAACCCTGATTTTCCCCCCGGTCGTGCATCGCCGGTCTTCCATCGCTGGCGGGAGAAGGGGTGTAAGAGGGTGGGCATGCTCTTTGATCTGGAGGGTTTGATCCCCTTCCCTGTGCTGCGGTCGGAGTACTTCCCGCTGGACGTGGAGGATGGGTTTTATCATGCACAAGTGGCGCACGGGGTGACTCGCCCGGATAATGTGGCACTTATGTCGCGGCCTCTCACGACTTTTGAGCGCTGGCCTGTGTGTAAGAAGAACGACCGGAGCCTTATTTCCGAGCTGTACGCCATGATCTTGCGCTGTCCTCGGAAGCAACGCACAAAAGCGCAAGTGCGATGGGAGGTGGAGCTGGGACGCCCCCTCTCGAACAAAGAATGGGAACAGGTATTCTACCGTGCGCATCACACGTCCTCTAACACGGCTGAATCAGAATCGGCCTATAAAACAGCGATGTACTGGTATAATACCACAGGCCGCGTCACCAAGTGGGATAAGACGAAACCAGGCCGTTGCTGGAGGGGCTGCGGGATGCCCGGGACCCTTATTCACTTACTGTGGCATTGCCCGAAATTAGAGCGTTATTGGAAGACAGTGCTTGATGAGTTAGACAGCGCGTTCCAGATCACACTGCCTAGGCGCCCCGAACACACTTTACTTGGCTTACCTCATCCTACCTGCTTCCCACTGCGCTCGTTGATTGGACGACAGCTAGCGCTAGCGTTACTGGCTGCGAGACAGGTGTTGCTGGCGCGATGGGGCTCCCCGGAAGTACCTGACATACGCGATTGGCTGATGCGCTTATGGCATGCCCTGGCTATGGAGCGCCTCTCCCTGAGCATAGACGGTAGAGGCCCTGAATACGCTACCCTGTGGGCCCCTTTTTTGCAGCTCCTGTCCAAGGACCTCAGGGAAGTTACATGCCCGAAATACCTGCAAATACTGCAACTCATACCCTTAGAGCCGGTGGGAGCCGTGCCCAGCATTTGAGATTATGGGACCTGCGTGGTCTGGGTAGAGGTAGGCCCTTGGGTAGGTGGATCCTAGTTATGTCTGATGCGGAATGGGGTGGGCTGAGAGGTGAGGGGGTGGGCAGGTTAGGGGACGTTGGGAAGGGTGGGTGGGCAAGGGGGTTGTTTGTGCTGTTTCTTTTAGGTCTTGTTGGACTTTTTCTCCATAATAATTGCGTTCGAATTGCCTCCGGTGGGGGGTTGCTACTGTTTTTGATACGCGGGACCGCCCTCCGGGTTGTAGGTCCAAACGCTGGGATGTATGACGTTACAACGCATACTTTTACAACGCCTACCTTTACATCGCAAGTTTTACAACGCATACCATTACAACGCATAATGCTTTTGGGCGCTGGATAGTGAATAGTTTAATTTACTATTCCAACTCCAGTCCCCGTGGATAGTAGGGAAGGTGTTGGGTAGTACTTTAAACCTATTCCCTATCCTAGAGCGCCCCTCAGCGCTATGCGTTGTAATGGTTTGCGTTGTAAAAGTTGCGTTGTAATGGTAGTTCGTTGTAAAAGTTTCGTTGTAAAGGCTGTATACCCAAACGCTGTGTACGAGTTTTGCTTGAGTGCGCCCTGCCGGCGAACTGATGTAGGCAGCTGGGCTGTGTTCAATGATACCTTGCCGCATAATAATAACAATAAAAAGTTTGATTCTAAACGAAATACACATGTGGGCGCGCTAAAATGGTGGAATATTTTGAACTACCTGTTGGTACAACTATCAGAGCAAAACATTTCTGCTGAGTCTGCAGTGTGTTTCCTTACGTTCCGTCACGCTAGGTGGAAGGAACAAGCACTGCTAAGTTGATGAAAGTCATGGGAAAACTATGCTGGCAGAAATTAAACTCAGGTTATAAGCAGTGCACTGCTGCTCACTTGTCAAAAAGTACCGACTTTACAGTCCTTTTGCTCGAATCTCCAGCGACCCTGGTTGGGGAAACTATTTTTAACGAATATATGATTTTACCACGATTACAAGTTCCACGCATGGCATTACCACGCGAATTTTTGTTCGCATGTGTCTTTACCACGCAGCATTTTACTATGCATGTTTTTACACCGCAATAATAACGTTACGAAACATCTCACGTCCCATTGAAATTTACATAATGATACTGATAGGCTACATAATTATTCAAAACTGCAGTACGAAGGAAAAAGATCTATGTTTTAAACAATAAAAAACAACAGATTCCCTTACATTTTAAATTTCTTTTTTTCATAATGCGCTTAAATAATACCTTTATTTACAAAGTTTACATTCTTATCTGACCCCTCTACGTCTTTCACCATCAGCCCTTTCTTCCACCGACCACGGAAACAAGCGTCAAAACACGTCTATCAAAACTGATAAAGGACTTCTATTATGACGTACACGTCTCCTTGTTGGTGAGGCTCTTTCCTTGTTCGTTTTGAGGCATTGTAGAGCGTTTTTTTTTTTTTTTCTTCTAATTTATTTATTAATATCCGCTTGTTTTTTTTGGGGGGGAGACCCCCCCTAGCCCCCCCCAGCCCCCCCCATTCCCCCCAAGCCCACGCAGATCGTACAGGCAGAACGACTAGAAGGAATACCACTCGCGTGGTAAAGACGGTCGTTGAAGGCACCCGCGTACAAAAGACGTTTGCGTGGTAAGTGACTCGTGGTAAACGTTATTCGTAGTAATTCTTTCGTAGTAAATGATGTTTCCCATTTTTAACACATGGTTTTTGCAGACAGGGTTTGAGGGGTCAAGCTTGACATGTTGGCAGGGCTTTAAGAGGACCGGGTCTGAGCACCGGCAGTTTTTTTTAAGGAGGCCTCAAAATGGGTCTCTATCAGGCTCTGTTTTGTGCCCTAGTAAAAACGGTCTGTTTTTCTCGAGCATTATAGGAGAAGGGAAATTCTTTTATAGAGATGTACTCTCTGGATTTCTCTTTTCGGAACTCCGGTGCAGCAACATTGTTGTGGTGTCACCAGGGCTTTATGTGGAGCCTTTTTTCAATATTATATACAAGCCACAGTTGCTGCTTATTTATCTTATGCAACTAACAACCATTGACAAAGCCAATTGTCCTGACTTGTTGTAGGTATGTTACTTGTTGTATGATATATCTAGAAGCAATGACAGAAACAGCAGAATACCATTAGGGCAGCACTCTAAGCACACATTTTTAGCTTATGTGTTTTTAAGCCACGCCCTTAATTACATTGACCAGGCCCCCTTGAGAGACCCCCCAGTTTTTTCATTCCACTTAAAGCCCCGCGTTTTGGGACTACCACACATGCAGGCCCATAACATTCCCGCCTCTCTTCATGTTAACAGGGAGTCATACTTTCTCGCAAGCTGCGAGGCGCGGCAGGAATAATTCCAGCATGAGTTATTTATTTCCCATAGAAAACCGTCTGATGCAGCAGTGTTTTACAGGACTGTATCAAACATGCATGTTTGTTTTATTTCAAAACATAGGTAACTTAAAGTAATGTATAACATGTTATTGGGATCTGATGACAAATGTACCCAGAGCTGATTCATAACACCCAATTTGACAGCATACAACAAGAAGCATGCAAACTCTAAACTTCAGCTGGATAGTTTTGCATTATCCCCGCCCTATTCCATGCAGCTGTAAGTACAGAGGGACATCCTACTGAAGGGAATTGTCAGTCTGAATAACAACAGAGAATTCAATAACCTCTTGACAAGTCACATACATCCCCTTTCCTGCAGCAGGAAATCCTGCCTTGGGACATCCGACAGCAGGGATGGAAAGGTATATGACTGCACTCGAACACTACCCTGCACAACTCCCCAGCACTACAGTAAATCCTAAAACACTACCCTACACTACACAAATACCACAGTACCCTAAACCCTAAAACACTACCCCCAGCACGACTCTCCCCTGTCCCTACACTCAAACACTACCCTGCATGACCCCCCAGCACTACCCTAAACCCTATAACACTACACGGCACTACACTAAACAAAAACAGCAACACTACCCTAACTCAAACACTTTCCTGCCTGACCCCCCAGCACTACCATAAACTCTAAAACACTACCCTACACTACACAAATACCACAACACTACCCTACGCCCTGAAACACTACCCCAGCACGACCCCCCAAACTCCAGTCCTGTCCCCACACTTACACACTACCCTGCACGACCCCCCCAGCACTACCCTAAACCCTAAAACACTACCCGACACTACACAAACACCACAACACTACCCTAAAACACTACCCCCAGCAAAACCCTCCCCAGACCTCCAGTCCGGTCCCCACATTCAAACATTACCCTGCACGACCCTCGAGCACTACCCTAAAGCCTAAAACACTACCCTACACTACACAAACACCACAACCCTGCCCTAAATGCTAAAACACTACCCTCAGCACGTCCCTCCCCCAACCCCCAGTCCGGTCCCTACACTCAATCACTACCCTGCACGAAACCCCAGCACTACCCTCAAACAATCCCCTACACTACACAAATACCACAATAGAATAATACATAAGGCTTAAAAATAGTATAATAAATATGGCTCCAATCTACCCTTCAGCATGCAGCTTGACTAGAACGTTAATAGTAGTCTGGATAAAGTCCAGTAGTTTTCAAATTGTTTGTATTCACTAAATGTTCTGCATTGTAAATGAAGACTATGTAATTACAAATAAGTATGTGCTTAGTATTCTGTTAGTATTCAAGAAGTACCACTCACATATCAGTAGTCTTCATGCACTAGCCTTCCCAAAAAGAACACTATTGAATACTAAAATTGGCATAAAATAGTTTTCGAATGCTATAAAAAGACAGGTTAACCACTAAATGTAGTATTCAACTTCGGTAAAGGCCGGCCCATCACAACATAACTGCAACTGTCAGACCAGCTCTCTGGCACTGCCATATTGCTTTGGTGTGGTATCGGACCCCGCTAACAAGGAAATAGTGTTGGGAACTCAACTGATCTTTTAAGTATAAATATATATTTTTAGGTATAAAGGTGCCAAATTGAAAAATATTAATGCAGTTTAAATAGAAATAATAATATCTTTTCTTAAAATTGATGCAATGCACTCATTATGAAAGGGAAACGGGCCAGAAAACTTTTTTATTTAAGCCTGACATATGTTAACATACCTTAAGTGAATTTCAACTTCGAAAATGAGGAGACGGGTGTATGCCTCATACTGACAGAATATTGGCCCATTTAAATACATTACTTTTTGACCCCCCTGCATGGTTAAATGTACAAGTGAAACCTGATAAATATGATCATAAGCCCCTCTGTGTTCATGTTCGCTGTCTAATAAGATCTACCTAAAAATTCTAATAATTTAGCTTTCTTTAAAGGTGTAATGTCTTCAGTCGTACAGTGGCTCCTAAAGATACCCTTTCATTAAACATGTGTAAAGTACTATACTCTTCTGCATTATGTTTAATGTTAAAACATGCTTCTAAAGACCCATATGGACGTAGAGTAACCTAACACTGAGGACCAGTTCTAAAATGTAACTATGATATGTGGAATAAACAATTCACACATTTTTAATGGAAGATGTGTTCACATATAAGCTTGTTTTCTGATGAGTATGTCAACAGTGCTGAATCCAGTGAACACAAGGCTAGACATGCACACTTCTTGTGATAAACAAAGGTGTCCATGTTGTGAAAATCTGTGTGTACCCCACCTCAAGGAAAATATGACCAGATGGACCACAGCAAACTATACAGCACTGAAGGAGACCCAGAAGTGAAACATGGACGACAGGGCAAACTTTAATGCTCGAGTTTGTGGATATATGGATATTAAGTGTCTTTAGAATGTTCCACCCTCCAAGTCTACATTAACACTTATAATAAATCTCTTGGAGAGTAGGCCGAAATGGTGCATGCTGAAGAACTTTACAAAAGAAACTGATCTGTAAGTTTTCTTTATTAGTGGTGATGATGAATCCTATGGAATGTGTTATAGTATAACAATACATAGTGGTGTGTTAGATTGGAAGATTAAGATATATTTTGAGCTTGAGATGTGGTCATGCAATTTGCTCAAATTGTCAATGATGAGATGGCTGCACTCTATTGGTTTTTGCTAAAAATGATATAAATATTTGAAAAAGAAGAACCTGCATAGTGCTCTGCATAAATACATAGATATGTTTGCCAGTGTAAAAACTTTGTTATGTCATCCACAATGCAAAATTAGCAAAGTATATGTTAGAAGAAATTCAGCAAGCCTTACCCACCAATGTTGAGAGACCTTTTAACCCAACCGGACCTGACAAAGTAGCAAATGATCTGAATAGCAAATCGTACCCACCTTTCAAAATCCAAAGGGTGGGTTAAATGTGCAACGTCTTCCCCATATGCTAAGCGGTTATACACGCAATATATGCGGAGGATAGGGAGACCCAATTCCAAAATGATTTCCAAAGTAGATATCAAGCTATTCGCTCAACAACCTCGGAAAAGCAGATGAAAGCACCATCCAATGAGACAACATTCTCTGTACACACTTGGAAAATGGATACTTCCATTGTATCGAGCATTGTTTTTTTTATATATTTTTAATTTATTTATAACATTTTATTACATCAACAAGCAACAAAAAAAAAAGAAATAAAAACCTGCCTTGGTACATTCTCACACTTCAACTGCCTTCTGGCATACAGATTGCGCTCCCTGAGTGTATTACACAGCCGTGGTGGCAACAGCCCGAGTCAGGCAGGCGGCGATAACCATTAGCATCCTGTGTTTATACTACCAGTCGCTCAGCTTGATGTCCCTGGTGGCTAAAAATGAATATGTGGCCCATGCGTTCTGAAGATAAAGAGCACAAAGAACGAACCTCAGTGTTCCTGGGACTGTAACGTGCACTCTCCAAGCTCACCTAGTGCCACCCGCACCCCACTCCCACCCAGCTTCCCCCCCCCTCCCTTTGTCCCTAAACAGAATTATAAATTGCAGCTACTCACTATGGTTCATGTAGAGCCTCTGTCTGGCAAACACCCTACACTCCGCCAGCAGTCTTAATAGGGCCTGTCCCCACCTCTCTGTCTCCTTCCTCTGCCTCCCTCCCCGTCTCCACTGCATTGTTAAGCCTATAAGCAGTATATAGTCTCCAAAAATTCTTTGGCCGGCCCCTAGGTGGGAGAAGTTCGCTGTAATTTTCTGACTGTGTGCAGCAGTACATCATATTGCATGACCATTGTCGTAGTGTCGGAACTGGACCTCTCATCCAACACATCGCGACTCGTTGCTTAGCCATTAGTAGCCCCATATCTACCATCATACGCATCGCCTTGGGTAGTTTCTTAGTGTACCCCAGAAGCGCCATCGCTGGGTCAGGTGCGAGGTCTGTCTCCACAACTCTCCCCTGCTCTCTAAAAATATCCACCCAATACGAGTATGTTCACGGACATCACCAGGCTAAATTCAAAAAATCCGCAGCCGGCATTTGACATCTCTCGCAAGCTGGCTTTTCCCGTAGGCCGTACCTGCAGAGTCTTTCTGGGGTGTAATAGGTCCTATTAATGAACTTGAAGTGTACTAGCCTATGCTTGCCGTGGAGCGAGATCTTTCTAGTGTTCATACAGCAGTAGGCCCACATAGAGTCATCTAACTGTATCTGCAGATCCCGTTGCCACGCTAGCCTGGCCGTTGTGTATCTGTTTTCCCTATGTGCAATGGCTAGTTTGTATATAGCTGTTATCATCTTCCGGGGGGACTTGGTCTTGATCACATGGGTCAGCTCCTGCACTTCCGGAGGTACTTCCATGTCATCTCCCAGCATGTCACGCAAGGCACCCTGTAAAACTGAAATCTACTCAACAGTGTGCTTTCGCTCGCAACCCCCAAAACCTTCTCCCAGGTCTTCACCACTCCGTCTAAAAAGAGGTCCCCGGATACCTCCACTGTCAATGTGCGCAACGCCTGCCACACGCCCTTTTCTCTACATGGCCCCAGCCATCGCATCCACTCTATCGGCATGGCGGGGGAATATAATAATGCTCCAGCCTACTGCTGTAATAGACTATGCCAGGCATGCCGGTTGGAGTTTATGGAGTCCAGGATGCCAGTTCTGCGATCTGCAGGCTCTAATAACGTGGCTGGCAATGGGATTGGCTCCGCAAACAGTCTCTCCACCTGTAGAAACTGATTATTCGCCTCGCCATGTATCCAAGTGTGAAGTTGAGCTCTCTGCGCTACCCTATAATATAATTCGAAGTCTGGCACCCCAAATACCCCCATGTGATATGGTAGTGTAAGGACATTTCACTGTACCCTCGCCTGCCTGCCTGCCCAAGCCAGTTTTATCATGGACTGCCGGAATCTGTGGAAGAAGGAGCGCGGCAAGGCTATCGGTATGTTTGTGAACAAAAATAGTAGCCTGGGCAGTACCACCATTTTTATAATTGAGATTCGTCCCATCAGTGATAAGGGAAGCCGGGGCCAAAGTTCAACGTCATCTTCAAGTCTATCTATGGCCGTGCCGTAGTTTTCCCTAAATACTATCTCGGAATGAGTATGCAATTTGATAACTAAATATCTAATTGAATCAGTAGACCATTGCAGTGGGTACTCCATATCAAATTCCGTCATGGCGGGAGTGGGGGGGAACACTAACGACTTTGCCCAGTTAACTCTCAACCCCGACAACTCTCCAAAGTGGAAAACCTCCCTGATGATCAAGGACACGTTATTTTCAGGATCCCGAACATACAGCAGCGTATCATTCGCATAGGTCGACACCACAATCCTGTATGTCGGGAATCCAATTCCCTCGTTGCCATGGTAATCCCGCATCGCACAAGCCAAGGGTTCTGCCAGCAAGGCATATAACAGTGGCAACAGGGGGCGACCCTGTATTGTCCCGCTACATATGGGGAATGAGTCCGTAACCAAGTCACCCAAGCGGATAATATAAAATTCCTATCATCTGTAAAAAGACCGTCCCCAGTCCCATTCTCGTCAGCACTTGCCTCATAAACACCCACTCCACAGAGTCAAAGGCTTTTTCCATATCCAGAAAAACAGTTATCGCCTTATTTTCCTGTCTCACATGCTGCATGGTACCGAACACCGTGCGTATATTATATGTAAGGTTTCTGGTCGGAATAAATCCCGCCTGCTCTGGAGCAACCAGTATATTCGACATAAGTGCGAGTCTGGTAGCTAATATTTTAGCGAATATCTTAGTGTCCACATTAAGCAAAGAGAGAGGGCGGTACGAGCTGCACTCTTCAGGTGGTTTTCCTAGTTTGGGGATAGCGACCAAAAGGGCTTCTCTCATCGTCCGTGGCATTGTGCCTGTGACACACATATCATCAAACAGGGTAGCTAGATGGGGGAGTACAAATCAATAAAGGCTTTGTAAAAGGCGACTGTTAAACCGTCCGTCCCCGGGGTGCTGCTGGCTCTCGTCCCCGCTAGTGCTTCTGGGATCTCATCCTTCTCTATTGGGTGCATTAGGAGCTCCCTATGCGTATTAGAGAGAAATGGTAACCGCATGTGTTCCAAGTAATCCGTTATTTGTTCGTCAACCCCCTCTGAACGGGACGTGTAGAGGTCTGAGTAGAACTGTTTAAAGCGCTCCGCTATTTTCGCCTCCTCAGTCAGGAGTACCCCATCCAGAGACCTAATCACCGAGACCTGTGTCTTACCCCGCCTCGCCTTCATCATCCAGGCCAATACCGAACCCGGCCTGTCCCCTTCCCCATAGGACCTAGCAGTTGCATACTTGCCCATATGCTTCACCTCGCTAGCTGCAGCTTCATGGTACTCCTCAAGGAACACCTTAATCTCCCAGTCTAATGCCGCTTCCCCCCCAGCGGATTGCTGCTGCACAAGGTCTTTCAGCTTGCATTCTAGATCCGATAACCTCTTCTGTATGGCGTTTAGCATGCCCGAGTATTTAACCATAGTAATGCCCCGAATATATACTTTGAATGTTTCCCAAATGGCCTGGAAGTCGTCTACAGAGCCGATATTTGTGTCAAAAAAGGTCTCCATGGCCTCCGCCATGTCCTCCCTAAACAGCGGGTCTAGCAGTGAGTAAGGAGGAAATCGCCACGTAAACGGTGGCAAGGTCTTCTTCGGCGTGCCTAGAACTAATAACAATGGGGAATGTTTAGAAAGTGTGCGCGGCAAAATTACACATTGCCGGACCTGGTCAATTAGTGAAGATGAGGCCAGCCAGTAATCTATTCGCGTGTGTATATTGTGATACGCTGAATAGTGTGTGTAACCACCCTTGTCGCCGTTGCGCACTCGCCACACATCACATAAGCCCATACAGACCATAGCACCGCCCAACATTCTCGCAGCCGCAGCCAGTTTTCTAAAGGGGCCCACCGATCTATCTAAATCTGAGTTACGCACTAAATTGAAGTCGCCTCCCCACAGGAACTGTGCGTTCCCACAGGATTTTCTTATGTTAGCTAAATTCCTAAAGAACTCCCGGTTGTCATAGTTGGGGCCGTACACATTAACTATGATCAAATCCAATCCCCGACCTTGGCAGTTAGATATTACATAACGACCTTCTCCGTCTGCATGTAACTGCGTGATTTTGAAAGGTGATCTGGGATTGATCCACGTCAGTACACCCTCAGCGTGAGAAGTGAACCCCGCCGAGTTAGTGTTCCCTAGCAGTCCTCTACAGTGCAGCATGGGGCTCATTTGTGGTAGGTGCGTTTCTTGTAAAAGTGAAATATGTACGTTTTGTCTATTTAAGTTGTTAAGCACTTTCCGGAGCTTACGATGATCGTTAAGCCCCCTCACGTTCCAGGACACTGCTCGCAAACCGCCTACCGGGTCACCGGCATCGCGTGTATTATGTGCCATCATCTCCGGTATCAACACTCATCATGCGTTCAGGCTCTTTGTGTACTTGTGTGTGGTGTACCATAGGCATTAACAAAAACCGACTCCCCGAGCAATCCACCATTAACAACATTCCCCCCACCCACCCCCACCTTCCACAGCAGACCTCCCCCAACTTGGTCGCATGCACTCCCAAACTACACCCCCTCACCCCCTCACCCCTCCCTCCCTTAGTCCCTCTCAAAATACAACAGCAGTGCCAGGCACTCGTGGGCCGAGGTAGCTCCTCGTGCCGAACTCCATCAATCAACAACATCAACTTTTCCTAGCCCTGACTCACGTGCTTCAACATCAATAGTTTGCAGCATTTACCAGTAAACATATTCCCCCGGTTTCTGCACATTCTGTCGAAAACCCACCCCAATGAATTCATGTTAGGCCCGTCATGCCCCTGCTCCGTAGTGTTAACTCTTGCAATGGCAGGCCAAACCTACTCCCCGTGCAGTCCAAGCAACACTGTTCCTCAGCTCCTGCGATATTAGCACTAAGAGACCCTCCGGATTCCCCAGTCTCGCAATTCCCATTGTACGCGGTCAGGCCTTACCTCAAACCCCATTCTTCCGCCTCCACCCCTCCCCACCATGACATCTTGCTTCCCTTGTTACCAGCATCTCTCCACATCAGTCCTGGTTATCTAGCGAGCCTCCTGCTGCCTCGTCCAGTAGCCGTCTCTCCGGGCTCTTGCGCTGTTCCTTTGACCAAGTCTTGATTGCCTGCTGTAATGCCTCGGGGTCAGTAAAGATGTGCGACCGCCCTTATCTATTGACACGCAGTTTCGCCGGGTACAGCATGGCATAATCAACACCCAGGTCTTGGAGCTTAAGTGGAACAAAATGTCTGCGGACCTCCTGAACTCGTACAGTGAAATCCAGGTATAGTGACAGGTCCGAGCCTTCGTATAATAATAATACTGAGTTTTCTAGAGCGCGAACAGCTACCTCACGAGGAGGTGTCCCGGCGCTAAAACGTACCACAGAGGACCCGGGGCAGGAGTGGGAGACCTATCGCGGCTGGCAAAAAAGCCAAGTCTTTAGCAGCTTTTTAAAGCAAGGTTCAGATGGAAGACTTTCCTCTCCCTGGCCACACGGAGCGCCCCGTCCTGGTCGCGATAGTTAAGCAGCTTCGCAATGATTGGCCGTGGGGGGCGCCCACAGGTGGTCTAGGGCCCAGGGATCTGTGTGCCCTCTCCACCATGAACATCCCGGAGAAGACATTCTCCCAATAGCTGCTCCACAAATTGTTCCATATTCCTAGTGGAAGTTAACTCTGGCAGTCCAGTGATTCACAGGTTGCACCGACGGGAACGTGCATCCAAATCCTCTGTCTTGTCCTGTAAGATTCGTAGCACCTTTCCGAGTTGTTTGTGGTCTGCATCTAAAGAAGTATGTGCCTCCTCAACCTCAGTTAATCGCCTCTCAGACATATCCAGCCTTTCTGCGTGTTTGTCGAGGAGGTCAGCCATTCTGTCCATTCTATATGTGAGGGCATCCATTTTAGTTCCCAGAGAGGAGTTGCCACTCTGCAGGGATTTTTCCATTGACTTAAGGATGCTACGTATATCCGCATCTGAGTCTTCCCTCACTGGGGGCGGCAACCTTGCTTCCTCACTAGTGGTGGCATCATGAGATTTTAATCACTTCTGATCGAAGGCAAGTTTCGTCTGTGTCTTATCTCCTCTGCCCATTTTGACCGTTATGCCGTTTCTACTACCATGGGGGGGAAGGGGGTCGCTGTCGTTCCGCACACTCCAGCTCAGTTCGGGGCCCACTTGCGCAAGCTTCCTCCATTACAGCATCAACAGTCCGCAGCTATGCACTGTCCTTCTGGTGCCCCTTCCCTACTAGGGAATTAGATGTGGATTATTTGAGACTTACTTTGTGCCATTAACAGTTCCCAGGGTGCACACCTGCGCACTAGCTTCTGTGGTGAGAGGGTGCGACAAGTGTCAAGTTCCAGTCGCAGCTGGGCCCACCGTTCCGGACTGCACCCCGCCCCTCACAGCAATGTGGGACTCCTGGTGTCGTTGCCACAATTCCCCTTGTAGCACTCCTGGCAGCACGTAGGATGGCCTCTGACCAGTACGTGCCTCCTGCCTTGTCTGTTATCTCTGCGCACAATGCCACTGCTCAGTTCTCACCGCCTCTAGCCACACTCATTCGGCCCGGTCTCCGGGCTGGCGTGCCTCGCAGCTCAATTCAGGTCGCGCCTCCAAGTTACCTGTGACGGGCTCCTCCTGCTTCCGTTCGCCACCACATTCACCTCTCTCTTCAAATATCCAGTTACCCCCCCGGGGCCACTGGGAGCTATGGAAGTCCTGATACCGAGATGGTGCGGGGGAAAGAGTCCCAGTGCTATCTGTGTCTGACGCAGGGGCAGCAGTTGGCTGCAGAGCAACAGCTGTGCAGTCAAATTCGGTTTGCAGCTGATTTCCAAGAACTGTCCCTGGGGAGCGCGTAGGATAAGCTGCCTGTCCAATCACCTTTGTTGCACTGATACCTGTACCCACACTGGTACAGTGACCACAAGAAGCAGAAAGTGCATTATTGTAATATCCATACTCAAAGGCGGAGGCTCAGAAATGCACCGTGTCTGCAGCCCTGGACCTTTGAATTTGGTGCTTCCGTGCCCCGCAGCTCAGGTCAGGTAGGGCCTCCAAGTTACCTGCGACAGACACCTCCCGCTGCCGGTCGCCGCCGCACGTAACTCTCACTTCCAGTATCCAGTTACCCCCCGGGGCTGCTGCGATCCACCGGCGTTCAGTTCATACGCTCCGCCCCAGTGTTTTCCCGGGCTCGACTCTCTACCCTGCCCAGTTCCAGTTATCTCTGCGTGGTCCCTGAGCACACCACCATTCGAGGCGCCACACAACCCGCACCATCGTCAAAGCTCTAGGCGCCTTCAATCGCCTCGGTCCACCAGGATATCACTGTACCTCCAGTGCAGGGTCCCAGTGGGCCTCAGCACGCCAGGAAACAATTCCAAGCGCTCCAGGTCCGCAGTGCTTCGTTCCCTCGGGGCGTGCGCCAGGAGACTCCGGCGCCTGCCGCACGTCAAGCGACGTTGTTCGGGCTCCTCCTTCACTTCAGCCTAAGCATGGGCGGATTTTGCGGATTGGCAATCCGCGAACTTGCGTATTTACGGATTCGCAATCCGCGAAGATCCGCGAACTCTAGCGGATTTGCGGATTTTTCCGTTTTTTGTGTTGGCGCGTGTTCGCGCCGATTTTGGGACAAGTTCGCAATTGCGAACTTACTTTTCGGCTTGCAACGGCCGCGACTATGTTGTTTCTACGTCTGGTTTATCATCACAGGTTCACAGCACCCTCTGTTTCACCACTGCCACCCTCTGGGACACCCATGCCACCCTCTAGTACATCCTCACAGGCACCTATTAGGTTTATTTATTACTGTAGATTATGGTGGTTGAAAAAAGCTAGCACACCTGCCCTTCTTCAACTGCCATCAATTAATTTGTGTTTCATTAATGTGTCAGTAATTTTGAAAGTTCCAGTCTGGCTGGCACCTGCTTCCTTCCTTATCTGTAATTTGCTTTTTGTTGCAGTGAAATTTTTTTTTTACAGGACCTTTATGGTGCTATTCTATGAGCCTGCTGTTTGGGTCATAGCAGGGTCATAGAATTGTTGCAAACTCTGGAGGGGCCCATCAGGAAGCACTACCTTGAATGTTACTAATGTTAAGTTTGAACTTTTGCACCTGCTCATTGCTTTCATTTTAGCTAAAATCGTTTTTTTTGCAATTTCGCGCGTTATTTGGGGCGCGAATCCGTGCGAGATCGATTTCGGAAGCCGCGAATACGTGCGAATACAAAATTGTTTTTGTTGCGACGTGTATGTTCGCGTGATCTTGCGCGTGTTCGCGAGGCGCTTCTAGCTATTCGTTTGCCAAGTTACCCTATCGGTCGTACACGGGCGCGGCCATCTTGTTGGCGTGACGTAATTCCGTTTCCGCCCGCTATGTGTAATCTCGCAAAGTGTGCTGCTCGCGAGTACAATTTCGCGCGTACTCGCAAGGAAAATCTCGCGCGAACTTACCCACGCGGTCGTGAACGGGCGCGGCCATCTTGTTTCTCATTCATTGCTATGGTTCTGGGCATGCTTTCTGTATCCTCTCTCAATCTCTGCCATCCTTTGCTTGTTTGAAGTTTTTTTGATCTAATTTTACTTATTATCTAACCCTCTATTTTTCTAGCTCTATATTTTTGTGTTTTCTGCAGCTTTTATTTACTTTTAAACTACTTTTTTAAACTCTTTTCTTTTCTTCTTCACTATTCTATTTCTTCTTTATCATTTAAGTTTATTTCTGCCCAGACCATGGTAAAGGGAGCCGGGAAGCACCCTGAGAAGGGGAAGGGTCCCGCACCCCGTGCCCGGCTCCCGTGCGGGCGTTTAAGGGGGGAGCAAGTGGTCCCGAGGGAGATCTTCAGCGCGGAGGAAGTGGCGGCACTGATCTTCCATGTCCAGCGCCGCCTCCCCAAGACGATCCTGGGAGGCGGCAAGATCGCGACCGGCTATGGCATCCGGGAGCGCCGCCAGCGGTGGGAGAAGGTGTGCCGGGCCATGTACAAGATCTCTGGGGTCCGGCGCACATATAACCAGGCCACCCACCGCTGGACCGATGTCATGGACCGGGAGCGGGACTTGCTGGACGCGCTCGGCGTAGAGGTCCCCGGGCTTGGTGAGTAGTAGTAGTAGTACATTTACTACTCTGTTTTATCCTGCTCTGTTATTTGCAAATCTTTGTTCTTTACCAAGAGCAATAATGCTGCCGATTACATTGAGGTAAATTATATTTCAAAATCTTCTATGCATTTCATTTTCAGGTGCACTGCTCTCCTTCTCAGTAGCCTTGCTTGCTACTATGCTTCTTTGTTTTGTATGTTGTGTTCAGAAGCATTTCATTGGCCTGAGAAATTATGTATCAGTGTACTGTAAAGAAAAGAACTGCGTAATGCTAGACAGTAAGGGTCATATTTTCAATTACCGGCGCATCCCTGCAAAGTAGCAGGGATGCGGCAGTAATTGTGTGCCATGCCACCACCACCCATTGGCCCAAAACGTCACAGAAGCCTTACGCATCTGTGCCGTAAAGGCAGCGCATTGCTGGAGTTGCGTGCCAACGATGGCGCAGCTCCAGCAATGCTCTGGGGTACCCTATCTCCCCAATGCTGCATCAAGCCGTACGTCGGCTTCAAGCGCGCAGGGTTTGAGTCATGCATCATTGTCCTAAAAATGACTGATTGACATCTTGTAGATTTCCCTCAGCCACTTTTAGGATTCGTTCCTGCGCAGGTACGCCCTCCCTTGCGCCGGAACGCCCCCTGATGGCGCAGGGCTTTACAACGTGATGCATCGCCCATATGCCCATATGTGTTTTTTTTTTTAATATATACGCCGCACCAACACCATGGCGAGTCTTTTGTTCTGCCGCTGCGTCAGAAAAGGCACGCAACAATGGAGGAAAATCAGCCGCAACTTCCGCAAGGGACTTATAAATCAGCCCCAACAGACTGAAGTCCAGTGTCCTTCCTTTAGACAGTCACATGGCTATCAGAAGAAATAGTGGCGGTGGTGGCGGGTGGATTGATAGTTTGAGTATTCACTGATCTGCAAGCAGGATGGACTTTGTCTGTCACGTGTTGCGCACTACTGCCTGCAGTGCCAGGCCTAGGCAAACCTCTTTAGTAGTCTGTTTATTGAGTTACATAGGAACTTTCTAAGTCAACGTTCCGCAAATCAGGCAATACGAATAACGTAGTATACCACATGAGATAGATCCCGTGGAATAGTTGTCTATCTATTTGCTATTTTTCCAAAATATGTTGTTATTGTTCTTTTGAAATGTTTGATTTGGTTGAAAAATCTCATCCATGTTTTATGGTTTATCTTTCTTTCATGTTGTACATCAGCTCCCCCCAAGGGCAAGAGGACACAGGAGGAGGGTGCTGAGGATGCAGGCCAGGATCGGGCAGGCGAGGGCTCCTTTGCTGGCCCCAGTAAGTTTACATTTTACTAAACAGTACCTATTTTTTCCTAGCGTTCCTCATTCGATTTTTTCTAAATCGTCTTTGATCTTCTTGTAGACTGGATATAAATTCTTATCCTGCCTCGAATATGACTCCCTGTGGTATTACTAGACTATTCTTATTAGTCTGTCTGTGTAGCTAACTAAGATTGGACATTTGGCAATTCCATTGGACTCCCATTATATTCAGCAATACCTCTATGCACTGTCTCCTTACTGACTAGATAGTGTGGCAGAGTCATTCAGCTCCCGAAGTCACCGATTATAGATCCCCAATGATCTCTAGATTATCGTACGCAGGACAAGAGAGTAGTACGGAGTCACAGCACAGTCAAGAAGTGTCAGAGGCACTCATGCTTGCAAAAATTCCAAAACCTTTAGCTCATCCACTCTAGTCTAGAGGAACAAAAACCACAGAGTCTATTTAAGTGTAAAAGCTTTATTAAAAGTAAACACATTTATTAAAATCTACTTTGTCATAAAACTATTTAACTGTAAACGGAAAAGTGGTTAGTGCTGACGATTAATTGGACACATTTCTTGTGGTCGAGCCGAACTCTCACCTACTTTGAACTTGATCCTGGTCGTGTTCTTAGGACTCAGGAGTCAAGCTTCTGTCTGTTAGGAGAAAAAGTGGTGCGTGTTAAAAATCAAAAGCAAGCATTCATCAGTTGTGCATAAAAGTGCAGCAAGACAACAGCCTTCCCTGGAAAATGGGACATTTTTACTATGGAGTAGACAGTCACAAATTATTACATTGTATTCTGTTTTTTTAACATTTCTCCTAGACCAAATATTATATAGTAGTGAGTGGTGTATTCTAACTTTCTTAAATGTACTTTGTAGGTGTAACATCTGGTGACGGGGCCAGCGCGGAGGTGGCTGTGTTGGACTTGGACTCGGAGGCCTCAGGGGAGGATGCGGCGTTAGAAGAGCTGGTGGCCGTTCCTGTGGGGGATCAAACGGTGGTGGCGGAAACAGGTAAGCTATATATTCCTTACTTATTGAGATTGAAGACTGCATAGTGTGCTTTCTGCACGGGTGTATTACAATTACA
Source organism: Lissotriton helveticus (assembly GCF_964261635.1). Classification (NCBI taxonomy): domain Eukaryota; kingdom Metazoa; phylum Chordata; class Amphibia; order Caudata; family Salamandridae; genus Lissotriton; species Lissotriton helveticus. Next base: position 1,183,917,299 of record NC_136069.1, read on the forward strand.
AATCAACCAGGTAGTAGCCTCCTCGAAATGTACTTCGACTTAGCTGTGAAGTTTTTGGTGAGAAGAATCCCAATAAGTTCTTAGACGAACGTGATGGATGGGATGAACGAAAAGCGAAAGAAGGGTGTAAGTAAGTGGGACGCGAACTTGTATGATGGCTGGCAAAGAAGAACGATATGTGTTTGCTTGGACCCAGAGGTGGCTGGGAAGGAAAGAATATGGTATGGTGCATGGCTGGGTCAATGATGAAGCAAGGATGGGTGGAAGGACAGCAGCCTGGGTGGGTGAAACAGAAACTGTATGTGTGCGTATACTTTGAATGAATGGATGCCTGGAGCATGGTATTCTCTGACTCTTACATAGCAAATGTGTATCTAGAGAGAGTAGATGGTCGCCAGGTGAAGTAAGTGTTACCTTGAAGAGCATGTACCACCGCACCCGCACGTCCGTCCCAGTGCAGGGAAGGCAAGGAAAAGAAATTGTAAATGTGTCCAATACTACCATGAATAGTAGCAGTACTTTGTATTGCGTTTGCATTCACAGCATATATCTGGTTATTACGGTGGACACTCCGTACCTCTCTTAATAACTTTAGTTTACTTGTAGTACGTCATTCATGTGTGGGTGTATCACTGTGTTCACTCAATATTAAGCAAAGCACCTAAAGTCATCTCATCTGTCATTAAATACGTCCCATGTGAAGTGATAGATAATCAAATTAGTTAGCTTCTTCAGTTTCCTTTTCTAGTACTCATTTGCACTGTAGGGTGAAAGGTAAATTAATTAAGCAGTAGCCCTTGTAACAGAGTATTCTCAGTGCCACCCGTAATAGAAAAGTAATAGCTTCACCACCTGCATGTACTGGACCGGTACAGTAACGCAAGTCTGTCTCCATCATCATGGTGTGCAACTTTTTTTCTCGGGTGCAACTTCACTGTGCTGTGTCCATGTCATTCTGCCGGCTTGCATAAGATAACGTACCCATTTCCCTAAACAAGAGAGAAGAAGAAGAATAAGACTGGTGTACTGTCATAGTCGACTGTAATGGAAGTCCATAGTGGTCGTAGAATTAGTTCATTAAACTACCACTACTGTTAGAGCAAGGATGCAGAAGTGGGAGGTTACATAGATACTGTCCTCAATAGTTATGTACTGTGCTTTCAATTTGCTACTTGTACTCTGTGACCCAACTTTCGGCTCAATCACTTTGTGTTATTAATAAGGAGCATTGGTTACAGACTATGTCTTTCTTTCTTCATATAGTTGCTCCTTCCAAATCAACAACAAGGAGGGAGCAGGCTAGATTGGCCCGGCAACGGAGGCTGGAGGCCACAGTCGCCGAGTATCGGCGGCTGGTGGCCCTGGAGGAGGAGGAGGACACGCAGTCGAGCGGGGCAACATCTTCGACTGTGACCACTGCATCCTCCTCCGTGACTAAACCAGCGGGACCGAGCCGGGCTAAGAAAGCCGACCGCCACCGCCAAGCACCCGAAATACCAGCTGCCCCCCACAGGAGCTGCAAGGAACGCCAACGCCGCCTACGAGTCCGCATGTCCAACCTGGAGCAGGAGGTCCTGAGGTATAAGACCTTGGTTAAGGGCCTCCGCTCCGAGCTTGCCACCCTCCGCAAGGAGTATGATGCCCATGCCGCATCATGCACCAGCACCAGCACCCTCCAGTAGTGGAGTGTCCCTTGCCCTTTTTTTATAGACTTTTGGGGGGTGGGATTTGGGAGTTGGGATCGTTTTGGGACGTTTCAGAGACAATCGTTGGGGTTAGGGTGGGTGAGGGAGATTATTTTGTTAGGGATAAATAAATATATTTTTCAACTACTTTATCTGACCATACCTGTTTTTTACTGCTTTTCAGTCTGGTGGGTGGGGGGCGGGGGTGTAACAGTAACTTTGTTTTCCTGAACAGTCGTAGGACTTTAGTAGTACAACCGTCAATCTCTTGTCTACTCCGAAATAATACTCCATTATACTACCTCCCACCAAACGCTTATCTTACCTGTAATTTGTGTTAGAAATTAGGGCTAGGCCCAGGGCTGGCTCCAGGTGAAATGGGGATTAACGTTGTCATTCCTGGGCGGGTGACATTTCCTCATTGCGGTGTTACTAGTGGTGTGACACAGTGGCAGTTGCATGCCTATGGAAAAAAAGAAAACGAAACCTTGTTTGTACTCCTTACTGTAGCATTACAACGGTTACGGTACGATCGAGAAAATAGCAGGTGACAGTACACTAGAACAGTGCCATAATGTAGCCTAACAAATGGTAAAGTATTGCAAGTATAACTAGTACTTGCGTTGAATTTATTTGACATTGGCTACTACTACTAGAAGATATAGTACTGAAGCTGAGTAAGTCTAGAAGATATCCTCGTATTCCTTCACCAGCCTGTTGCTGCTATCACCTTATCCTCCCCAGCAAGTGTGTGGAATTATTGATGTCATTTTAGTCAGACATCAAGCAAAACAACACAGCCCGGGGGAAGAGGGTTAGGGTTTGTAAAATGGATGGGAATGGGGGTTTCTTTTTGGGTAGGTTTTGTTGAGAGAAGAAAAAAAAAGCAGAGCATGGACAAACAATAATTGAAGATACAGAGTTTACAGACAATCTTTGGTTACAAAGTAAAGGTAAGCACATGCAGTCACACTCATAGAATAAAAGACAACAATGGATACTGTATCTGTATTGCGTATGTTGTTGGAGTTGTCCTGTTGAAATTGGTAAGTAAGTTGCATGCAGCAAACAATTCCTCTTATTGGCGGCACTCCTCCATTCCAGCTGACGCTTCGTCCATCAATGTGGTGGTGACCACTGACAGAAGAGACACCCTGTCCACTGCCTGCCTGGCGGATGTTGACTGAAACCCGGCCTGTAATTATTGAACGGAAAACAGGAAGTGCTATTACAATACCACTGATAAATAAATAAAAGGTATGTACGCTGTGTGGTTCAAAAAGTGACACTTTGATTTCCCTAATAGACAGTACAATATTTTTGAAATTGCGTGCTCTGTCTGAGTCACCTTTTTAAGGATCAATAAGTATGGCCAAAATATTATAGCGGATCTTTCCCCTCAAGGTGGGTGTACTACTGTGTTTTAGAACAAAATTTGACCTTCCCAGCAATGCTCCCACCAAGACCCTTACTAAAGCCAGTCGCAAAAATGTAGAAGAACCCAATCATATCTCCAAAAACGATGCCTAGCAGAAAAATGGTTACAAAACGTACTTTGAAAGTAACAGTAGACCCAAATACAGACCGTGGATTGTATTCAAACCACTTGCCTGCAAGCAAAAGTATCCATAGCCAGCATCGCTCCAACAGTGCTCTACAACAACAGAACCGCGTTGCAATAGAACCCCCCTAAACACATGCAATCCTGCTGCTAGGGCTAACCCTAACGAACCCTAACTTACAAAAAGTGCAAAAACTGGTGTTTCCTTATGGATTTTGTCCAACAAACTTCTAGCCGGTATTAGACCTTCCCAGGAATGCCCCAGGCAAGACCCGCCAACCCACCCGCAAAAAAACACGCGACACAACACCACCAAACAGCGAAAAAGCTAAATCTCATACTTACAATGTCTCTCGGCCTTCGGTCCAAACGCGGCGCTGTGCAGCTAGGTCGTCATCATCATCAATCATCATAACTCCTGTTTTCCACCACGGATTTCCTGAAAAGCAAATGCAATCAAGATTAGACTGTCGCAGCAGTGCTTCGACAGAGACCCCGGCCGCAACCCACCCACGAACAGCAGGAAGCCCCCCAAAACGCTACATTGAGCAAGATGTCTGAAGAAATGGCAAAAAAAAGGCTGTTCCTTATGGATTTTGTCCAAAACACTTGTATCCGGTATTAGACCTTCCCAGGAATGCCCCAGGCAAGACCCGCCGGCGCCAACCCACCCGCAAAAAAACACCCGACAACACCCCCAAACAGCGAAAAAGCTAAATCTCATACTTACAATATCTCTCGGCCTTCGGTCCAAAGTAACGCGCTGTGCAGCTAGGTCATCATCAATCATCATAACTCCTGTTTTCCACCACGGATTTCCTGAAAAGCAAATGCAATCAAGATTAGACTGTCGCAGCAGTGCTTCGACAGAGACCCCGGCCGCAACCCACCCACGAACAGCAGGAAGCCCCCCAAAACGCTACATTGAGCAAGATGTCTGAAGAAATGGCAAAAAAAAGGCTGTTCCTTATGGATTTTGTCCAAAACACTTGTATCCGGTATTAGACCTTCCCAGGAATGGCCCAGGCAAGACCCGCCGGCGCCAACCCACCCGCAAAAAAACACCCGACAACACCCCCAAACAGCGAAAAAGCTAAATCTCATACTTACAATATCTCTCGGCCTTCGTTCCAAATGCCGCGCTGTTCAGCTAGGTCATCATCATCAATCATCATAACTCCTGTTTTCCACCACGGATTTCCTGAAAAGCAAATGCAATCAAGATTAGACTGTCGCAGCAGTGCTTCGACAGACACCAAAAATTACACACAAACCCCCGGAACCCCGCCAAAGAGCACCTCAAAGGCAAGCAAGTCAGCAAAAACGGCAAGAAATTTCCACCTCATATTTGGTCCAAAACACTTTTGTCCATTATTAGAGCTTCACAGCAATGGGCCCAAAACCGTCAACTCACCCGCAAAGAAGTACAACACCCCCACAAGTGCTGAGTCTTTCTTCATTGTGCGTAATCCAGCACTCTGCTTGGAGGGAAATCGCAGTCTGGAGGAGGAGGATAGAGGAGCATGTTCTTCAGAACTTGTGAACCTGAGGAATGTAGACTGCGGCACCTTCAAATCAATAAGCAAACAAGTGAAGACAGTTCTGATGATGGTCTTGTTTTTGGGATTAGGTGATTAAAGTTTGAATTAAATTAACTGTGCAAAACAAAGAAAGAGAGACACAAAGCACACAGGAATAAAAGTGAATAAGGACGAAAAAGAAAGTTCTTGATTGATTGTCTCATTTTCAGGGCTCGGTGTCAGGGAATAAGAACAAGATTTCGTCATCATACTCTGCGAATTCAGGCTGGATGAGGTCAGTGGCACCGAACAGAGAAAAAATCCCCTCATCTACGTTGCTGTCCTCATCGTCTTCATGTGGCGTGCTTTCTCGCACTTTGTAATCTGGTGGTATGAGGTGCTGATTCATCTTGATCATTGTCAGCCGCTCCACATTTTTGGGCGATAGGCGGCTCCGTTTGGCAGTTACAATGCCACCAGCAGCACTGAAAACACGTTCAGAAGACACACTTGCGAGTGGGCAAGACAAATAGTTTATAGCCAGGTTGTAGAGCTGTGGCCACAATTGTTTTTTGCCATGCCAATACTGCAATGGCTCCTCATTAAGAAAGACCACTGTTGAGTCATTCAGATAGTCCTGCACCATCGACTCAAGGTCATCAACTGTTCCTCCACTTTGCTTACTTTTTGCTGTGCCTGTGACATTTTTTCGAGAACCATACCCCATCAAACTTAGCCAATCCTCCTCCCCAGCCACTGTTAGTGTTGTCATTGTGTGTGGTGCAGATGATCCAGTTGCCGGTGTCTTTAACGGCTGAGAGGTCACTTGTGCCCCAGCCACAGGTGCAGAAGTGGATTCTTGTGACTGCGGATGGCCTGCTGATGCTGATGCTGATGTACTGGCTTCTCCTTCAATAACCTGCCGTTCTTTTTCAAACCTCTTGGCTGACCAGGCTAACCAATGTTTGTACTTTTGAACATCTGCATCAGCGAAAGGAAAGAATGCGTTGTCTGCCAGCGCCTTTTTGTAGCGTGGATCCAGAATAGTAGCACAAATGTAATGCTGATCTGAGTTGATGTTTTTAAGACGTTCATCACCACGTAGGCGATGTAATAATTTCTCAGACAAAATGAAATGTTTTTTTTTTTTTCATCTTTTTCAAACTCAGAAGAAACCGCCATCAGTTGGTGCTCCAGTATGCACAACAATGGGATAGCTTTTCCCAAATTACAGTCCTCCTGGCTGACTGCACGCGTGAAGAACTCAAAAGGACGAAGCATGTCTGTCAGGCTTTTAACTATGGCCCATTGCGCCTTACTCATCCGCAGGTCCTCCTTCTGAGATGTAGCCTCTGTCAAGAAATAGTGATCGAGTACCGTATACTGCTCATGCAGACGCTCAAGCATGTAGAAGGTTGAGTTCCAACGTGTTGCCACCTCCTGGATGAGTGCTTTCACTGGCATTCCACGTTGAAGTAGCAGTCTCCGCAGATGCTTCCGGGCCTTAAAAGAATGGCTGAAATGGTTGCACATTTTGCGGCAGGTGGCCATTACCTCGAACGCTGGACTCTCTTTATCACTCAAGAATTTTTGAACTACCAGGTTGATACAGTGCGCCAAACACGGCACTCTAACATGGTGACCCTGTAACATGGCCTTAACTACATTGGCGCCATTATCCGTGGAAACATAACCAATCTTGCGTTTTAGGGGGGATAGCATTGACAACACCTTTTTGTCAAACTCTTCCAAAAGGTTTTCTGCTGTGTGACTTTTCTCCAAGGCAAACATGGCTAGTGTTGCATGTTTCCGAGCAGCTTTGAAAACTTGGTCCGGGTCAACACCTGCGTTTAGCTTTGCTATAACACCTGAAAAAGAGACCCAGTGTGCAGTGATGCACATGTAATCATCGCCTGGGCCACTGGTCCACATGTCTGTTGTCAGATGTATTGTGTGAACAGCACTCTTCTGCAAAGCTGCCCCAATCGCCTGCAGCACATCTTCATGTAGTGCTGGAACCGCAACTCTGGCAAAATAGAACCGGCTCGGAACCTTCCATTTAGGGCAGAGCGTTGCAACTAATTCAAGAAAACCTACCGCTTCTACAAAAGAAAAAGGTAGAAGGTCCACAGCTAGCATTTTAGCCAGCTTAGTGTTATACAGACGCGTCAGTGGGTGGTTGCGTTCATATGGCACCTCTGAAGTAAGCATTGTTCTAATGTTGCCCTGGACCAAGCATTTACGGGCTGATAATGACTTCGTTGACCCAATTTTGCTCGCTGGTGAACTTTTGTGCGTTGGTGTCTCACTCGCTCCAACACTCTTAGTGTGCCTCACATTGGGTGTGCTGCTGAGAGGGGTACTGGGTGTAAGGGAAGTGTTTGACACGTCTTCTTCCTGCTCGTCAACATCAGATGAAACATCAACGTTTCCTTGATTTTGGCCTTTCTTGATCGCAGCTAGGTGCGCAAACCATTGGACAGCGTGCTTTCTGTCAAGATGACCACTCTGGCCGCCGGTACCATAGTTGCTACCTGGCTTACCACGACTAACTGCAAGCTTACAAAGGGTACAAATGGCAAACCTTGGATTTTTGGGACAAACAGTAAAGAAGTCCCAAACTGGGGACTTGAAGTGTCTGTGGGACCTGGAGGAGGCGGCGATACTGGTGGTGGTGGTGGTCATGAAGCTAATGCCAGATGAAGTGGAGGATCTGGATTGGCCAACTTTTGTACGTTTTCCACTTTCACCGCCACTAATTAAGGTCGAGGTTGACGCAGGTCTCTTCTTGCCAGAAAGAAATATGGAAGCGGGACGAGTTGGTGTACTACTTAACTCCAATGATTGTGGTGTTTCCACTGCCTCCTCATCGACAACATCATCATCATCACGCGCAGCAGCTCTTCGGGCTAGGGTCAAAATGTCTGTTTGCTGCATGCCCGCTGGGGCTGCAGTGACCTTTATGATGACTGGGTCGTCGTTGGCAGAGTCTTCATCAGCAGCAGTATCCGCCACTTCTTGTTGAGCCTCATCACACTCCATAAGTCTGAGACTTTGGACGAGCTTCCTTTTACGCTTAAGTACCTTTGTTGGATCATGGTGTGCCTCACTCTCAGACGGCTGTGGTGCTGGTTCCCAAGTTTGATCCGTATCATCAGAAGGAGGTGTGCTTGAAGAGGATGTAGACACCACCCTTGATCTCTTCCTTGCTAGGGTTGTGGAAGACAATGAAGGATCATCAGGAGGAGTGGCTTCCTCAAATGATACCTCGCCTTGATTGTCGATTTCCTGATGTGCCCCTACTTCGGGAGGAACAACTATTGTGGGCACTTGTTGTGACCCTCCATGCACCTCTGCATGCGCATCTCCTTGCGCTGCCTCTCCTTCCACATGTACTTGGGCTTGTACTTGCACATGTGATTGTTGTTGCCGCTGTGGTTGTTCAACACTCGTCAGATGAGCTACAACAACCTGTGTTGATTGAGGGACATTGCTGCTGCTTTCTTGCGATGAGCCAACATCACTGGTCGATGGTGATTGAAGAAGTATACTGGCTGCCTCTGCAGCACTCAAGGGCTTGGACTTAAGTTGGCGTGGTGGTGGTGGTGGCACTGAGCCCAATGGAGCGGGGGTGCTGCTGCCAGCTTGGTCCCCAGCAGATCCCGCTGCAGCTGCTGCAGGCATACTTTTTTTTTTACTCACAAAAAAAGGGGCGGGCGGCACACCAGTGTCCTTGGTAACTTGCTTCTTCTGCTCCTTACTGGCACCTTTCTTGCTAGAGGAGCTACGGGTTACTTTTTTTGGGGCCATCTTCTTCAGAGCAGGTCAGCAGGCAGCAGTTGCACGAGTTGCAGAGGGTTCTGTGTCCAGACGTGACGTCGCGTGACGTTATGCTGCACACACCGCTGCAGGACTTCTTCCTGGCACTGGTGGTTCTATTGAGTCTTCTTGTGCACCTAAAAGCAATGGAAGACAGAGGAACATCAGTTCAGTTATACACCCCAAAAAATCGACAAAACACAGAAAAATGAGCACAATCCCATGCCATCCATGATGTTTACATTGAAGACACCCCACAGAAAGACTAGGGACATGCAAGTATGCAACACTCACTACCCCTGGGCATAAGGGATGAAAAGTAGGCAAAATAAGTGCAGGCCTCAGACACTGCCTCTCCTCAAAATGGCCCCCTTACACCCCAAGCACATGTTGCCTGTACCAGCCAGCACTCAAGATGGCCACCACCACCACCCACATGGCCAGTCCACATCAACAGTACACCCCCAAAAAACAGAAAAACTGCCAGAAATCACCACAATCCAATGCCATCCATGATGTTTACATCAAAGAGAGTGAGACAACACCACAGGCACACTCAGTCCATGCACCACCACCACCCCTGGGCAAGCAAAAGGCCACACCAGCAGCCCCCCAAAAACGACAAAAAACAATAAAATAAGCACAATCCCAGCCCATCCATGGCCTCAATTATGTTTAAATTCAAGAAGACACCCCACAGAAAGACTAGGCCCATGCAACACTCACCACCCCTGGGCAAAGGGCCACACCAGCAGGCCCAAAAAACGACAAAAAACAATAAAATCTGCACAATCCCAGCCCATCCATGGCCTCAATGGTGTTTAAATTCAAGAAGACACCCCACAGAAAGACTAGGCCCATGCAACACTCACCACCCCTGGGCAAAGGGCCACACCAGCAGGCCCAAAAAAACGACAAAAAACAATAAAATCTGCACAATCCCAGTCCATCCATGGCCTCAATGGTGTTTAAATTCAAGAAGACACCCCTCAGAAACACTAGGCCCATGCAACACTCACTACCCCTGGGCATAAGGGATGAAAAGTAGGCAAAATAAGTGCAGGCCTCAGACACTGCCTCTCCTCAAAATGGCCCCCTTACACCCCAAGCACATGTTGCCTGTACCAGCCAGCACTCAAGATGGCCACCACCACCACCCACATGGCCAGTCCACATCAACAGTACACCCCCAAAAAACAGAAAAACAGCCAGAAATCACCACAATCCAATGCCATCCATGATGTTTACATCAAAGAGAGTGAGACAACACCACAGGCACACTCAGTCCATGCACCACCACCACCCCTGGGCAAGCAAAAGGCCACACCAGCAGCCCCCCAAAAACGACAAAAAACAATAAAATAAGCACAACCCCAGCCCATCCATGGCCTCAATTATGTTTAAATTCAAGAAGACACCCCACAGAAAGACTAGGCCCATGCAACACTCACCACCCCTGGGCAAAGGGCCACACCAGCAGGCCCAAAAAAACGACAAAAAACAATAAAATCTGCACAATCCCAGCCCATCCATGGCCTCAATGGTGTTTAAATTCAAGAAGACACCCCACAGAAAGACTAGGCCCATGCAACACTCACCACCCCTGGGCAAAGGGCCACACCAGCAGGCCCAAAAAAACGACAAAAAACAATAAAATCTGCACAATCCCAGTCCATCCATGGCCTCAATGGTGTTTAAATTCAAGAAGACACCCCTCAGAAACACTAGGCCCATGCAACACTCACTACCCCTGGGCATAAGGGATGAAAAGTAGGCAAAATAAGTGCAGGCCTCAGACACTGCCTCTCCTCAAAATGGCCCCCTTACACCCCAAGCACATGTTGCCTGTACCAGCCAGCACTCAAGATGGCCACCACCACCACCCACATGGCCAGTCCACATCAACAGTACACCCCCAAAAAACAGAAAAACAGCCAGAAATCACCACAATCCAATGCCATCCATGATGTTTACATCAAAGAGAGTGAGACAACACCACAGGCACACTCAGTCCATGCACCACCACCACCCCTGGGCAAGCAAAAGGCCACACCAGCAGCCCCCCAAAAACGACAAAAAACAATAAAATAAGCACAATCCCAGCCCATCCATGGCCTCAATTATGTTTAAATTCAAGAAGACACCCCACAGAAAGACTAGGCCCATGCAACACTCACCACCCCTGGGCAAAGGGCCACACCAGCAGGCCCAAAAAAACGACAAAAACCAATAAAATCTGCACAATCCCAGCCCATCCATGGCCTCAATGGTGTTTAAATTCAAGAAGACACCCCACAGAAAGACTAGGCCCATGCAACACTCACCACCCCTGGGCAAAGGGCCACACCAGCAGGCCCAAAAAAACGACAAAAAACAATAAAATCTGCACAATCCCAGCCCATCCATGGCCTCAATGGTGTTTAAATTCAAGAAGACACCCCTCAGAAACACTAGGCCCATGCAACACTCACTACCCCTGGGCATAAGGGATGAAAAGTAGGCAAAATAAGTGCAGGCCTCAGACACTGCCTCTCCTCAAAATGGCCCCCTTACACCCCAAGCACATGTTGCCTGTACCAGCCAGCACTCAAGATGGCCACCACCACCACCCACATGGCCAGACCACATCAACAGTACACCCCCAAAAAACAGAAAAACAGCCAGAAATCACCACAATCCAATGCCATCCATGATGTTTACATCAAAGAGAGTGAGACAACACCACAGGCACACTCAGTCCATGCACCACCACCACCCCTGGGCAAGCAAAAGGCCACACCAGCAGCCCCCCAAAAACGACAAAAAACAATAAAATAAGCACAATCCCAGCCCATCCATGGCCTCAATTATGTTTAAATTCAAGAAGACACCCCACAGAAAGACTAGGCCCATGCAACACTCACCACCCCTGGGCAAAGGGCCACACCAGCAGGCCCAAAAAAACGACAAAAAACAATAAAATCTGCACAATCCCAGCCCATCCATGGCCTCAATGGTGTTTAAATTCAACAAAACAGTTGTATCATGCACCCATAACCAACCCTGGTCCTACTGGATACTGTGGCTACCCACAATATAATTTATTTAATTTTCTGAAAAAGTTCCAAAATTGTACTTGCAGCAACTGTAATGCCCCAAACAAACTTACTTGTGAAAGTTGATTTCTAATCCAAAAGTGATCCAAAGACAGTCAAAAAGGCCTCAAATCCAAATATCCAGCAGCACCCACAAAAAGTAATCCTTCCAGCTCCAGATCCAAATGAAAGTGACCAGGAGATGGACAAAGCACTGGGAGGAGCCTGCTGGACAGGAACAGGAAGTTGGAGACTGTGGGGCACTTCCTTCCTCCCCCCCCCCCCAAAATGGACTCCTTGCAAAAAAAAAGGCCATGCAAATGTCAACCTGAGGAGTGATTCTGATAAAAATCATAATTTTCTGAAGGTTTATCCTGTTTGCTGGTGATTTTCTTGTGCGAAATTGCAAAATCTCTATTTCGCAAGTGCGAGATTGTTCCTTTCCGCCGCAACTACGTGTTCGCAATTGCGAACTCTCGCGAGGTGTGCTGTGCAAGGTGGCAAGCCGCGAGTACGTATTCGCGGGCGACAAACTCCCGCGGGAACACGCAGCAAGATCTAAAATGGCGCGTCACTCGCAAAGAAAAACAACTCGGCAAACGCTAAAATGACGGAAAGTGAACGCCGTGCACCACGCCGCGCGCCGCAACCAAGCAAAAAATCCGCCGCGAGCGGATTCACGGATTTTCGACAAATTCGCGAGCGTTCGCGGATTGCGGATTTGCCGAAAATCCGAAAAATCCGCGAGCGGAGCGGATTTTACGCCCATGCTTACTTCAGCCCGGGGATCGGCAGCCTACCAGTCGTGCTTCAGCTCCTCACTGTAACTACAACGGATCTCATCGGATTCCTGATTCCGACGGTCTAATTGCACCTGCTCCACTTCCGACGGCTTGTGTATCAGGTAGGTGGGTAAAGAGTCTCAAATGCAGCAGGATAATTGCAGGATAGTTGCTTGACGCAGCGGAGCTCCGGGCTCAAGCGGCCATCACGGTCGCCAGCTAGCTCCGCCCCCCGTATCGAGCATTGTTGATATGCTTATTAATTTATTAGGTAATATTTCCTTGAAGCAATCCTGAAATATACTCAATAAAAGACCAACCTGGATAATCTTTTAGCTGGTGGATGTAGCTTATGAGGATGTAGAAAATCCATGCCATAACTGTGCTAACTGCAACAGTATTATCCTTGGTAATACTGCCTCACACCCTTCACAAGGAACCATGATTCGGCTGAAAGTGAATGCAACCTGTGACACCAGCAATGTCGTTTATCTCTTAAAATGCCCATGTGGCCTACCATATGTGGGGAAAACTGAACGAAAGATCAAAACCAGACTAATTGAGCATCGCAGCAACATTCGAACAAAGAACACAAAATCTATCCTAGCTGTTCACTATATGCAGCACAATCACACACTCAGTCAAATCCGCTTCCAAATCCTGGAGGTAGTGAAAAAACCCACTGGCATTGACCCCAAGAAATATCTCTTACAGAGAGAACTATTTTGGATCCATAAGATGCAGGCAATTGCTCCCAAAGGACTCAATGAAAGACTGGAATACAGCAGTTTCCTTTGATTTGCCCACATTGCACCTTACTGTACCATATTGTACCTTTGTTTTCTCTGACGGCAGCTCTCTAACTACTATTTGGTTTTATCCCTTTCGCTCATTCTTTTTCTTATCCTTCACCCACCTCCTGCTTATTTTTCACTTTTCTGCTTTTTTTCCCAACTTCACCTTTCTTCCTTCGGGCATTTTCAATTCTTTCCTCGTACCTAGATTTCCGTTCTAATATTTTTTCTACCTTTTCTTCTTTTCACTTTTCTCTTCACATTCTCGCTATCCACTTTGTTATTCATCTCGTTCAGTTTCCTCTGACAATCACATTCCTCGAGCACATGTCTATGTTCTTATTTCATCTTCATTTCATCTTTTTTGCTCATTATTGACCCTCGTTAGTTTCACCGTGCGTTTACTCTTTACACTTCCGCATTCCCTTGCAGAACACCACGCATGTCCGTTCTCACTTTCTTACACGGACCACGCTAGTCCCATTTCTATATCTCTGTCCCGGGTGCTCCGGCATTCTATCTACAAACGTTTCCCTTGACGGACACACACGTTTTCGACTCACCGGTTACCCTGGTAAGCCTTCGTTTTTCACCCACCACCCCGCCACTTGTTTTGTTTCGTTGTCACACTATTTATCGTTAAAGAATACTGCACTCTCTGTTTTTGCCGTGCACTTGTTAAGCACTTTCCTGTTCACCACATACGTCACACGCGCTTCTAAATACGGCTGTCGAGCACATCTATCACCTGTCTTGTCACGTTTTGCATATTTAGGGACGTTCTTTGGCTATCGGACCTATTCATTTCAGCCAGCCACGCATGATGTTCTTTTCTTTGGGTTCCACTCGCTCCCTTTTCATTCCCACCCACCACAACCCCTTTTCTCCCTCGGGTACCTTCATCTTTCTAAACACACGTTCCCATAACTCAGCCCCCCCCATTACGTTGTTCAATCTATCCTCGGTCTCCTGTTTATTCCACTTACCCCCTGTCTGCTTTCTTTTAGATACTCAACCCCCTGAAGAAGGGCCGGAACTGGCTCGAAATGCATCGGGGTGAATATGTACTATGATGAAAATTGTATTTTCATTTGAATTAATGATGATTTGAGAGAAAAATTGACGTTCAAAACAACGCATGATTGATTCAATACGTGGACACTTTGAATAAAATCGTTGACCACCATTTCTTTGTCAAGACGCATCAATTAAATCGCTCTAACTTGCTACGTTTCTATTGGCGTGCTCAAGAGTCCCCACCTTACCACAGTAAGGTTCTTTTCGTTAGTTTACGCCAGCACCGCCTAGACAGCAGGTGAACCTCCTGAGCACCCCGACCTTATGAACTGGAATTACACTCCTTACCACCTTCCTACTACATGCGAGTGCAGCGATCTCTCCACTTCTATTTTGATGTAGAAAATCCCCCATTCATGAAGGTGCAGCTTAGTAGTGGAAATGTTTTCCTCGTAGATTACATAGAGCTAGCTGCTCTGTCCTAGCCCCTTCGCCGCGGGACTATTTCCCCCGCGATGTGGGGGGGGGGAGGCCACACACGGCGCCGCGGTGCTCGTGACGAGCTCAGCTTGTCACACTGCACGGTGGCCCTGTGCTCATGATGAGCTCAGCTAGTCATGACCTCGCCCGTTTCTTTGGAATGCTCAGCACAGCAGGGGGAATAATCCCCGCGTGGGAGCGCCGCGGTAGTCATGACGAGCTGAGCTCGTCATGAGCACAGCGCCACTGTGCCTCATGACGAACTGAGCTCGTCATGAGCACCCAAGGTGTTAATACATCACCCATTTGGAATGGCTCAAGTAATTGTTGTCCACATAATTCAACAATTTTCTGCACTAGATTCGAGTCCCAAGACCCGGGACCAAAAGGTGTGTATTCACCACTTTGTCCCTCATTATAGAAGTTACTAGATTCCTAATGCAGTAATACTGCACCGGCAAAACTGATGCTGCAGGGTGTGGTAAATTCTGAGTGTGTAATCAACATGTTATTACAAGTTTACACACTGATTGCTGCATATTATTTTCTGAACAAAGTGAGCTTGGTGAACAAACTGGGTGTGCAGGTTGACGCACATCTTGTAATTCCAGTTAGTCTGGTAGTTCCCATAATGGGCCAAATTGTTATTGCCACAATTCTTTTAATGTGGGCCTAAATGCCCATCTCTCTAACAACTTTTTGAATAAATTGCTTCTTTGCTATCTTGGCTTTACAGTTAACAGACCTAATTTATGGACTGACTTTAAGTAGCTTGTCAATCACCTCAATTGATTAATTGATGAGAGATGCAATGCTACTTGAAATGTCAATAAAGCAGGATATATATCGGGGCCAAGTGGGCTGTCCAACGTGCAAGAGGATCCAGATGCTGTATCTTTAAACTCCTTGACATCCAACAGTGACTCTGACGACACCAGATCAGATGCACTACCCCCAGGTTTAGCGAGTCTAGCTAACTTCTCGTTAATTGATTAATTAAATTTTGTCAGCGAGGACCGGCGATACTCCTTGCGTCCCCGCAAACCTCAGACCCAGCAAGGAAATCAAGCAGCCAACGTAGGTGCTCAAGGAAACGTAAGCACAAGCAAAAATACTACGCAAGGGAAGCCAAAAAAGAATTGGAGAAAGTAACATCGACTATGGAGAATACAGTGGTTAATTTGACTGACTTAACTCTATCCAAAGCAGAAGAGCAGCTACTATCTTTAGTAACCTGCACCTGCTGTCAGCCAAATTTTGAATCTCAATACCCCTGCTCCTAGCCCATTTCGCCCAAAATCTGCTTTCCTTCCACTTATGCCCAGGGATGCGGTGGACGTTTTTAGTGACAGAGTAATTGTTGAATTGAAGGAACTCAATAGAAAAGTAATGAATTCCACTCGTCACAGCAATTATAACAACAGTCAGTACCATCAACTGGTGAAAAAAATTACAATGTAACCACGAAGTGATAATTAAAAATTCAGATAAGGGAGGCAACACTGTACTATGGTCACAATCTGACTATGTTGTTGAGGCCGAAAGGCATTTATCCGATTCCTCTTGTTATTCTATGTCAACACAATTTGTTATGTGTAAAAATAATATCACACGCAAAAAGATTGTTGGTTGGCAGAGATTGGGTTTGTTGTCTAAAGAGGAATCTCGATTTTTGAATGTCGAACATCCAATAACCCCCTTTTTGTATTTTTTACCTAAATCCACAAATTGGTTTCCCCTGTCCCTGGCCGTCCGATCATCTCTGCTATTGGCAGCATGTATGAGAACATCTCAAAATATGTAGACTATTATCTACAGCCATTTATGACAAACTTACCTTCATATTTGAAGGACACCACTGATTTTCTAGTGAAGATTAACAATGTTCAATGGTGCTCTGAATACTTGATTCTGGTGATGGATATAGAATCTTTATACACTTCCATTAATCATCATCATGGTATTAGAGCTGTGGAAGAATATCTGGGCAGACGTGATGTGATATTTAGGGGTCATAATGAGATGCTGATCGAAATGATTAAAATTTGCCTCACCTCCAATTTTTTCAGATTCCAAAATAATATCTACCAACAGTTGCATGGGGTGGCAATGGGTTTGTGCTTCTCCCCCAGCTACTCATGCTTGCATGTGGGCTGGTGGGAGGAACATGTTCTCAGTGTCGATCACACGCACTGGCGGGACAATATTGTCCATTATTGGCGATATATTGATGATGTCTGTATAATTTGGAAGGGGTTGGCTGATGAAGCTAGGGCATTTGTCAATACCATCAACACTAATGAACTCAATCTTAAATTCACTGCCACCATCAATAACAAAAAGGCAGAGTTCTTAGATGTTCAACTTTATGTAGAAGAAAATGAACTTAAAACTAAACTACATCATAAGTCCACAGCGGGCAACTCAATTTTACATGCCCGGAGTGCCCACCCTAACCACACAATCAACAGTATACCCTACGGGGAATTTATCCAAATTTGTCGGATTTGCAGTGACAGGACATCGGCTGATGCCTGTCTGGCTGAATCAGTTCAGCGCTTCCTCGCCAGAGGTTATACTAAGAGAATTCTTGATCAGGCACTCACCAAGGCCAAATCATTTGACCGTGGTATTTTATTGGCTCCTAAAATTTCCACTCAAAACACCACAGAGTGCTCAGTAAGGCTAGTTACCACCTTTTGTGCCCAAGAAAGGACGATTTGTCGTGTAGTTTGTGCAGAATGGCCTATTGTCCTAACAGATAACATCTTGGGACCTATTATGCCAAAATCACCAGCAATTCCATTCAGGAAGGCTCCCTCTATGCGGGATGCCTTAGATAAACCTATGCCTGAAGTGCCACCTAGAAAATCATGGCTCACGAAAATGGGATTCTTTAAATGTACCTCCTGCCGTGCTTGTAGTTTTGCGAAGAATAGTACCCACTATTCAACAGCTTTTAGTGAGGTAAAAGTACAGATTCAGGAGCATCTAACATGTAGATCTGAATATGTTGTTTATAAACTAAAATGCACCTGCAATCTCGAATATATAGGGAGTACAAAACTCCCTGTACATAAACGCATTCTTCAGCACATAAGCGCTATTGTGAACTCCGACTCTAATTATCCAGTGGCGAGACACTTCAAGGCGGTTCACAATAATCAACTTAATGATTTGGAATATACAGTCCTCTGCTCTGTCCCTCAGCCTGGTCGGGGTGGGAACAGGGATACGTTATTAAGGCAGAAAGAGTCTCATTTCATTCTATCTTTAGATACTAGAGCCCCAAATGGTTTAAATTTAACGGAGGACCTACATAACTTCTTATGAATCTGTGTTTTTCTTCTCTGTTTTTCTATCAAAATGATTTATCAGTATTATATTGTTACAATCTAGTGCTTTTAAGCTGTGTCATTTTTATATCAACTAACTCACTGTGCAACCATTTCCTGGTGAGATTTTTTATTATGAATATATATGAAATTGTTTGGTTCATTGCTACTTATACTGTAATAGCGGGAGTTTCTTGTACAGCTGCTTCATAAGATGAATTGCATCACACTTTTTTCATGGAATTGGATCAATTCTATGAATTTTGTAATATTTCAATTAATGCAACACATTTGCACTTTTTCCAGTTTCGCAATATACCGCTGGTTAGTGAATTTTTTTAAAAGGGGCCATTGCGATCTTTGGGACATATTTTATTACTATTTTGTAAACCATATGGATTTGCTTAAAGTTATCATAGATTGAATGTTAACACAGCAAGTAAAATGTATTAATTATTAAGGTCATTCTTTTTAAATGTTTAGGTATGAATAGCAGTTTGATACATAATGATTATTCTTGTATGAATTTTTGCTCTATATGCCGTAAATATGAGAAATCTTTCTCATTTTGATACTTGTCACTATTGCTGTTTGTCTCTCCATATATATATATATATATCTTTGACTGAAATCCACTATTTGGTTAGGGTTGATATTATTTGTCCTTTATTATAGTGTATTTATACATGTATTTTTTTTAAACCCCTTTAATTACAAAACACTATGTTGTGATTTTGCAGCGGTTTAAACTGATTAGTCTGTTTACTATGTTTATATTATCCTTTCACTTTTTGGATGTGTCTTATTTTCATGTTTATTATTTATTTGCAATGCACTCTGAGGCGCATCATGTGACCAAGCTCCTTTTAGGAGCGAACCGCGTCATGGAGGGGCATTTTTCCCGCTATTATCTTTAAAATGAATTATTCACTCTGCTTTTCACTCGAACTTGGAATTTGTGTCCTATTTTGCTGGGAACGTGAAAGGTGAACTTGAGGTCCTCACCTGGTTTCACCTTCGCTGATGGACTAGCGAAACAGGAATATTGCCGTCCCGACGTTGTCCGGGTATGAAATAGAATGTGTGTAATGTGTGTATTTGGCAAGGGCAATTTATTTTAAAATCTCGCGGTAGACAACATTTTTTGTTTCATTAGAATAGGGACGGAGAAGGCCCAGCTGCAGCCCTGGTTGATGTTAGCAGGCGTGTGTAATTGGTATAGTGATTCGCCGCCTGAGCCTGGCGACAGCCCTGGTTGATGTTAGCAGGTCGCGTGTAATGTCATTGAATGAGAGAGTTATCAGCCGCTGGGTAAATCCGTTTAATGAGAGAGTTGAGTGACAGCGAGTAGGAGAGGCTGCAGTAATTGTCCCCGCAGATACGCTCATTTGCGTGTTCCCCCGCTTGAGGCCCAGATGCAGGCCTGTTTGATGTTAGCAGGCGCGTGTTCCCCCGCTTGAGGCCCAGCTGCAGCCCTGGTTGATGTTATCAGGCGCGTGTAATTAGTGTACTGATCTGCCGCCTGAGCCCGGCTAGAGCCCTGGTTGATGGTAGCAGGCGCGTGTAATTTCCTTGAATTAGAGAGTTCAGTAACAGCGCGCAGGAGAGGCTGCAGTAACGTTACTTACCAGGCCTCCAGGTGAACACGTTTGTCACGCCCCCAGCACACGGCCACAGCAGACAATCTTCTGATTAATATACGACCCACATGGCATGAAGGGGGGAACATAACACACGCCCCCAGCGTTTCTCACGCCCCCAGCGTGCCCCTTGATGTGGCGCAATTGCGTTCACATGGCATGAAGGCCGGACACACGCCCCCAGCGTTTCTCACGCCCCCAGCATGTCACGCCCCCAACGTGCCCCTTGATGCTGCGCAGCAACGTAATTGGCGCTTGTATGTACGACTCACATGGCATGAAGGGCGGACACACGCCCCCAGCGTTTGTAACGCCCCCAGCGTTTATCACGCCCCCAGCACACGCCCACAGCCCACAATGTGATGGCCGTTCCACATGCCCCCAGCGTTAGTCACGCCCCCAGCTCACGCCCACAGCACAACGCAGACACGCTCACAAGGGACTACTTTGCTGGCATGGTTCTTTTACCTTTTAAATGTATAGAGGAGTTGGCCTAACAGCTAAGGCGCTCGACCTCGGACCTGGGGATCTGGGTTCGAGTCTTGGTAACGATGCCAAACATCCTGTGATTCTGGGTAAATCACTTAATGTCCCCGTGCCTAACAAAAATGAATGTGTGTCCTCATGTAACGTAACTGGTGCTATGTAAAGCGCTCTGATACCTGATTCAGTTCAGGTCAAGTTCGCGCTATATAAAACTCTGCAAAAAAATAAATATATATGGTGGCCATCTGCACAGCCTATGTCCTTCTGCTGCAACTGCCCTTTCCAACGCTGTATTGGGTGTTGTGATAGGTGCCGTGGTTACTGAGATTACCCGCCTCAAAGGTTTGGGCTCCCTCTTTATAATATTAGTGTTAGAAAGGCGATTCCAGGGGAGACAGAAGATATCTGACTGCCGCCCCGAAACCCACCTTTCCGTATGGAATTGGCCGAGCGCCGCCGAGAGGCCTCCTTGGCGAGGCCCCTCTCCTACTATCGTAACAGTCGGGCAATCACACTACCACAGAGAGACACCACACAAGAGTAGGTTCAAGAGTCTTTATATAAGGAAAAAAGGCAAGGTTCCGCAGCAATATGTACAGGGGGATCGTGGGATCCCAACAAAGTCTCAATGTCCGGGGTAGGGGGTAGCGTGACAGTCTTTGTACCAGCTGGTACTAGGAAACCCTGCGCCCAGTTCTCAATCCTCGAGCTGGGGGGGTGCCGGGAGCCGCGACGACGTCAGCAGGGCTCCGAAGTTGGTTCAGCTTGGTGGGGCCGCGACAGCGTCAGCAGGGCTCGGCGGAGGGTTCAGCTTGGTAGAGCCGCGACAGCGTCAGCAGGGCTCGGTGGATGGTTCAGCTTGGTAGAGCCACGACAGCGTCAGCAGGGCTCGGCGGATGGTTCAGCTTGGTAGAGCCGCGACAGCGTCAGCAGGGCTCGGCGGATGGTTCAGCTTGGTAGAGCCGCGACAGCGTCAGCAGGGCCCAGAGGTTCCAGGTTCAAGAGTTCTTATCAGGATCAGCCGCGACGAGGTCAGCAGGGCTTCGACTCCCGGATCCAACTGATTTCCTGATCCAGGGCTGGCCCAGATATAGGACTGGAGTCCTTTGATGTCCGGACCCTCGCGCCCGGGGGTCAGAGGGGCCGGGATGAAGGTGTCCAGACAGGTCGGAGGCGATCGATACCAGGCGTCCGGGGACGACTGAAGGGCCATCGAAACTCTTCTCCTCCGGGATCCGTCAAGTGGCCACTTTACCACCTGGGTTGATCTTGGTGCCACGATGTCGGGGCTTCGCTGGGGCCGCGGCCGAGCCGAGGCCACGTGCTCGGGACGTGATGGGCCCAAGATGGAGTCGGGCCTGAGAGGGTGGCCCGGGGTGGTGACCTGACCTGCAGAGTTGGGGCGAGCCGGGTTCCAGAGGGGGAGAGCCGGGGTTTGCCAAGGGCGGCTCTCGTCGAGAGTTCGTTGAGGGGGGTGTCCGGAGGGGCGACAGCGGGTCGATAGAGGGCCAATGTCGTCCAGGGTCCGCCATGCGGGAGAGGTAGGGCCACGCCACGAGGCCGGGTCCAACACACGTCCCCTCCAGCTGAAGGCCTGATTCAGTTCGGGTCAAGTTCGCGCTATATAAAACTCTGCAAAAAAATAAATATATATGGTGGCCATCTGCACAGCCTATGTCCTTCTGCTGCAACTGCCCTTTCCAACGCTGTATTGGGTGTTGTGATAGGTGCCGTGGTTACTGAGATTACCCGCCTCAAAGGTTTGGGCTCCCTCTTTATAATATTAGTGTTAGAAAGGCGATTCCAGGGGAGACAGAAGATATCTGACTGCCGCCCGAAACCCACCTTTCCGTATGGAATTGGCCGAGCGCCGTCGAGAGGCCTCCTTGGCGAGGCCCCTCTCCTACTATCGTAACAGTCGGGCAATCACACTACCACAGAGAGACACCACACAAGAGTAGGTTCAAGAGTCTTAAGGAAAAAAGGCAAGGTTCCGCAGCAATATGTACAGGGGGATCGTGGGATCCCAACAAAGTCTCAATGTCCGGGGTAGGGGGTAGCGTGACAGTCTTTGTACCAGCTGGTACTAGGAAACCCTGCGCCCAGTTCTCAATCCTCGAGCTGGGGGGGTGCCGGGAGCCGCGACAACGTCAGCAGGGCTCCGAAGTTGGTTCAGCTTGGTGGGGCCGCGACAGCGTCAGCAGGGCTCGGCGGAGGGTTCAGCTTGGTAGAGCCGCGACAGCGTCAGCAGGGCTCGGTGGATGGTTCAGCTTGGTAGAGCCACGACAGCGTCAGCAGGGCTCGGCGGATGGTTCAGCTTGGTAGAGCCGCGACAGCGTCAGCAGGGCTCGGCGGATGGTTCAGCTTGGTAGAGCCGCGACAGCGTCAGCAGGGCCCAGAGGTTCCAGGTTCAAGAGTTCTTATCAGGATCAGCCGCGACGAGGTCAGCAGGGCTTCGACTCCCGGATCCAACTGATTTCCTGATCCAGGGCTGGCCCAGATATAGGACTGGAGTCCTTTGATGTCCGGACCGTCGCGCCCGGGGGTCAGAGGGGCCGGGATGAAGGTGTCCAGACAGGTCGGAGGCGATCGATACCAGGCGTCCGCGGACGACTGAAGGGCCATCGAAACTCTTCTCCTCCGGGATCCGTCAAGTGGCCACTTTACCACCTGGGTTGATCTTGGTGCCACGATGTCGGGGCTTCGCTGGGGCCGCGGCCGAGGTCGGGCCGAGGCCACGTGCTCGGGACGTGATGGGCCCACGATGGAGTCTGGCCTGAGAGGGTGGCCCGGGGTGGTGACCGGACCTGCAGAGTTGGGGCGAGCCGGGTTCCAGAGGGGGAGAGCCGGGGTTTGCCAAGGGCGACTCTCGTCGAGAGTTCGTTGAGGGGGGTGTCCGGAGGGGCGACAGCGGGTCGATAGAGGGCCAATGTCGTCCAGGGTCCGCCATGCGGGAGGGGTAGGACCACGCCACGAGGCCGGGTCCAACACACGTCCCCTCCAGCTGAAGGCGGGGAGAGTCACCCATCTTCTTGGGGATTCTCCTCGTCGAGGCGGAAGAAGCGGGACAGGCCATCAGCGTTGGCGTGGTCGTTGCCCGGGCGATGTTCCACAGTGAAGTCCATCCCCTGCAGGGAGATGGACCATCGCAGGAGCTTCGTGTTCTCGCCACGCATCTGCTTCAGCCACCGCAGGGGCCGGTGGTCGGTCTGGACCCGGAAGTGGGTGCCGAAGAGGTAGGGCCGGAGCTTCTTTAGGGCCCATACGATGGCGAAGGCTTCTCTTTCTATGGTGCTCCATCGTTGTTCTCGAGCCAACAGCCGCCGGCTGATGAAGGCCACAGGTTGGTCAATCCCCTCGGGGTTGACTTGCAACAGGACCGCCCCGATGCCGTGCTCCGAGGCGTCGGTTTGGACCACAAACTCTCGGCTGTAGTCGGGGGCTTGGAGCACAGGGGCGGTGCACATGGCAGTCTTTAGAGTCTCGAAGGCCGCTTGGCACTCAGGGGTCCAGTGCACCTTCTGTGGTAGTCTTTTGGAGGTCAGTTCAGTGAGGGGCCCCACAATGCTCCCGTAGTCCTTTATGAAGCGCCGATAATATCCAGTGAGCCCCAGGAAGGCTCGGACTGCTGTCTGGGTGACCGGGGGCTCCCAGGTCACGATGGCGTCAATTTTGGGTTGGAGGGGAGCCACCTGGCCGCTCCCCACTTGGTGCCCCAGATAGGTCACGGACCCTTGGCCTATCTGGCACTTGCTTGCTTTCACGGTTAGTCTGGCCCGCTGGAGGGCCGTCAGGACCTCCCAGAGGTGTCTCAAGTGATCGTTCCAGTGGAGGCTGTACACCGCAATATCGTCCAGGTATGCGGCACTGAACTCTTCTAACCCCGCTAGCACCCTATTCACCAGTCTCTGGAAGGTAGCTGGGGCGTTTTTCATGCCGAAGGGCATCACCTTGAATTGGAAGTGGCCATCGGGGGTCGAGAAGGCGGATCGTTCCTGGGCCCCGGGGGTGAGGCCGATCTGCCAATATCCGGCCATGAGGTCGAAGGTGCTGAGGTATCTGGCGTCCCCCAGGCGATCTATCAGTTCATCCGCCCGGGGGATGGGGTGGGCGTCGGTCCTGGTAACGGCATTCAGTCCCCGGTAGTCGACACAAAACCGGAGCTCTGGAGGGGCGCCGGGGGCGGTGGCTTTAGGGACCAGGACAGCTGGACTGGCCCAGGGACTGTCTGAGGGCTCGACCACTCCCAGGGCTAGCATCTTGGCAACTTCGGACTGGATGCAGGCCCGGACTCGGTCGGGAACTCGATAGGCCCGGTGTCGCACGGGCGGGCTGTCCCCGGTGTCGATATCGTGGACACACCACTGTGTGACCCCAGGAGTGAGCGAAAACAGGTCCGCAAACTGCCCCAACAGCTCTTGGCAGTCCTGTTTGGGGTCAGGGCGGAGGAGAGGGGGACTCCCTCGACGGAGCCATCTTTCTCAGAGTACTTCAGGAGGTCGGGCAGGGGCTCGGAGTCGTCTTCGGCCCCATCATCCGTAGCTAGCCGCAGGCTCAGCTCCGTGCGGGCAAAGTGAGGCTTGAGCCGGTTGGCGTGCTGGACCCGGAGAGGGTTCCTGGGGGACTCCATGTCCACCAGGTAGGTGACAGGGCCCTTGCGCTCCACCACTTTGAAGGGCCCCATCCATTTGTCCTGGAGGGCACAGGGTTCGACGGGGGACATGACCCAGACTTGTTGGCCCGGCTCGAACTCGATGGACGAGGCGTTCTGGTCATACCAGCGTTTCATCTCCTCCTGACTGGCCTCCAGATTGGCCTCGGCAAGTTCCCGGAACTTCCGAGTCTGGTTCCGGAGAGTCAGGAGGTACCGGTAGACATCTGGCGGGGCATCTCGGACTGTATCCTCCCAGCCTTCTTTGACCAGACTGAGGGGACCTCGGACAGGGTGTCCATACAATAGTTCAAAGGGGCTGAACCCCAGGGACTTCTGAGGTACCTCCCGATAGGCAAACAGGAGGCATGGTAGTAGGACGTCCCATTTGCGGCGGAGGGGTTCTTCTAGGCCCTTGATCATCCCCTTGAGTGTTCTGTTAAACCGCTCCACAAGTTTATTCCCTTGGGGGTGATACGGGGTGGTGAACTTATATGTGACCCCGCATTGTTGCCACAGGGACCGCATATATTTGGATATAAAG
Organism: Lissotriton helveticus; assembly: GCF_964261635.1. NCBI lineage: Eukaryota > Metazoa > Chordata > Amphibia > Caudata > Salamandridae > Lissotriton > Lissotriton helveticus. The sequence continues at coordinate 1,183,942,687 of NC_136069.1, forward strand.
TTTGTGCCCCGATCACTCACGACCTCTCGGGGGAATCCCACTCGGGAGAAGATTCCCATTAGTGCTCGGCCCACCACGGGGGGCGTTATGGTCCGGAGGGGGATGGCTTCTGGGTAGCGGGTGGCGTGGTCCACCAGGACGAGGATGAAGCGGTGTCCTTGTGAGGTGCGGGGGTCCAGGGGCCCCACAATATCGATCCCCACTCGCTCGAAGGGGGTTGTCACCACGGGAAAGGGTTGGAGCGGGGCCTTGGCTTTTCCCCCGCTCTTCCCGCTGGCTTGACAGGTCGGACAGGTCCTGCAGTGATTGCTCACATCGCTGCGCATCTTGGGCCAGTAGAAGTGGGTCACCAGGCGGCTGTAAGTTTTGTCCTGCCCCAGGTGCCCGGCGAGGGGCACGTCGTGTGCCAGGTTCAAGAGGAAGTCTCTGAATCGTAGGGGGACCACCAGCACCCGGCCGGCCCCCAGTTCAGCAATTTTCTGTTCACTGTATAGGAGGTCGTGGTCCCAGTAGACCCAGTGGGACCCCAACGTGTCCCCGGCGGCTTGAGCTGCGGCTTGCTGCCGGGTCCCCTCGAGGGAGGGGCAGGTCTTCTGTTCCTGCCGGAATTGTTCTCGGGTGGGACCACCTTCCTGGCGCCATTGGCTTAGTTCAGGGATGTCGCCGAGTTCGGCGATGTCTTCGCGGTCGGGCCCTGGTGACCCGGGCTCTAGGCCGGTTTCTTCATCGATGGCGGGTGGCGGAGGCGCGGGCCCTTCCTGTTCTTCGGTCGGGGCGGCCTCCGCCGGCGCCCGAGCTGCCATGGATTGGGTTGTCACACAAACCCACTCGGGTAGTCCCAGCATCCCCAGATGCTCTCTCCGCTCGACTTGGGCCCAGGGAGAACTCTCGAGATCGTTTCCGAGGAGGCAGTCCACGGGGGCGTCGTCCCGGACGGTTACCTTTAGTATGCCCGACACCCCTCCCCACTCGGATGCGGGCCATCTGGCACAGGGTCTCGGAATTGTCGGCGGCCAGCACGGGGCACAGCACATTCGGTAGGATCTGTTCGGGGGTCACCAGGTAGCAGCGGACGGCTGTCACACTGGCTCCAGTGTCACAGAGTGCTTCGGTCCGGCGCCCATTAATGTTGACCCACTTACGGTACTTTTGGGTGTTGCTCGGGAGTGGAGCCCGGGGAATCATGTCTCTCTCGCCCAGACAGACTAGGGCCATGGCGGCTGGCTCCCACTCGGTCTGGTCCTCGTTGTAGACCCCCTCTTCTTCCTTGCCTCCTTCCCCCAGGGCGGCGTCAGGGATCTGGCGGGTCGGAGGTCCGGCAACGCCGGTGCGCTGGTTCATTGGGCACTGGGGGTCACTGGCGAAGTGACCCGCCCGCTGGCATCTGTGGCAGGTAAAGTTCGGGCGGGGCCCCGGTCGTGCTGAGGGGGGCCTCTCCGGGTCAGGGACGGTGAAGTGTTGTTCTGGGGCGACCCCCGGGGTGGACTCCGGGGCGGCGCCGGCGAGAAGTCTCGGCTCCGGTTCTGGCCTCCTCCGCCGCCTCGCTGGCGGGGGTGCCCTTGCGTGTTCCGTCCGGATTCTCCTATCGGAGTCCGGGGGACCCGGGTGCTCACCCATCGATCGGCCTCGACGGCGAGTTTCCGTGGCTCGGTCAGCTTGCTGTCGAGTAGATGCTGTCTGAGCTCAACAAAGCAGTTGTTGGAGAGGTGTTCCCATACGATGAGGTCAAACAGCTGCTCGTAGGTAGTCACTTTGCTGCCCTTTATCCACCCTTCTAGCGCTCTGCTATAAAAGTTCACGTATTCCACCCAGGTAGTACCGGGGATCTTTTTACAGTCTCTGAATCTTTGCCGGTACATCTCAGGGGTGAGTCCATACCGGGTGAGCAGGGCGTCCTTCATGTGATCATAGGAGGACATCACGTCGTCGGCCAGGTCCAGCAGGGTGTCCCTTCCTTCGCTGACGAATCTCCCCCATAGGCCGGCACCCCAATCTTTTCGGGGATTGCGGTGCGCGGCCATGGAGACTTCGTAGGCCTTAAACCACTGCTGGATGTCGTCATTTTTGTAGTACAAAGGGTTATAACTGGGCGCACAGCTGTTTGTCTGGTGTTTTAGATTTTGTAAGGTGCTCCAGAGTATCGCCTTCTGACTGGAGGCGTAAATAATATGAGGGGGTAGCACTCTCAAAAAATGAGAAGTGTCCTCCGGGCTCCTCAAATGTCCTTACGTGAAGGTTTCTTGCAGGATTAAGAATAAAGATAATAGTAAAGTTCACACGATGATGAAGTTCAAATATTTAATCAGGTATTTTTTCCATACATCTTGATGAAATCACAAGTGTGTATTGCATGATGTCATCGTAATTCAGTAAAAGCACTCAAACATTCCAATGCATTTCGGCATTACAATCATGCCTTCGTCAGGGAACAAGTTCTGTAGGCAAAAAAGGAAACGAAAATGGTCTAAGTATTGAATAAAAGGAGTGGGTTGCATGTGCTGACATTGTGAAATGTTCGAGTTGGGGCCGTGAACGTGTAATTCAGGTAAAGTGCTCTTATCGTGCCTATTAAATGTCAAGGAGAAGTACGCGAGTGGCGGGTAGTGGCGGTTCAATAACCCAACTGAAATAAATGGTAGTCTCGGGGAAAAGACGCGTTGCGCGGTAAATATTCATTAAAAGGGTTCAGCGTGAAGGATATTATTTAACGTGATGCTGAAAATCAGCAGTTGCTTAAATTAGCCAAACAATAAACGCGAGGCTTACCGTTAACATGCAAACGGGTTCCGTGTGATGTTTGTCCGAGTTCTCATGCCGGGATTAGTGAAAGCTGAACTCCGGAAGTGATTAAGGGGGAGGTTACACAAATGGGTAGGGCTCAATACTTAAAGGTGCAGACAATGTTAGTCCCGAGTGAGGATTTAGTAAGAAAAACGCGATCGAGAATAATTAAAAGGTTATTCATGGAAGTGCCTAACGTGGTAAAGAAAACAATGTATATCCAAAAGTAAATAACAAGTACACGGGTCAATAAGAATAATAACGACAAGTGCATATGATTCAGAGCTGAAAATCAAAGATTAGAATCAATAGGTAAAAATGATGCCACAAGGGCGTTGTGACTGATAAAGTATTCAATACTGGTAATGTGACCATAAAGGTGACTGAGCTAGTCACTGGGCGCATTAAGGGAGCGTTAGTTTGAAAAAACAGTCTATTATAGATAACATAGATATTCCACGCGATCATTAAGACCGTGTGGTTTCATGCTGCACAGGGTAAAAATCCAGAAATTCTCTCTTTTCAATAATTCGATATGATTGTCTCTGCCTTCTTTTTTGGTAACTGTTTCCAGGGCGCAATATCTTAATTGGCTAATTCCATGTCCTGCTTCAAGGAAATGCTGTGCCACTGTGGATTTGAGTTGTTTGGTCCTAATGTTAGATTTATGTTCGTTAAGACGTATTTTCAATTTTCTCTCCGTTTGTCCAACATAAATCTTCCCGCAGGGACATTTTAGCATGTAAATAGCATTGGTGGTATCACATGTCGCAGTTGCTCTAAGCTTGATTTTATGGCCTCTCATGGGATGGTTTATAGTAGTGCCTTGAATAACACTATTGCAGTGGTTGCAGTTTCTACATGGAATTGTTCCTTTGAAGTTGGTGATTGTGGGTTTAGAAGATTTAAGAACTTCTCCTAGGTTTTTTGCTCTGGTGTAAGCGAAGATTGGGTGGTCATCAAAAATCTTGTTAAAGTCAGGTTCTATTCTAAGAATCTCCCAATGTTTTTTAATGATCTGCTTGAACTTGTGGCTGGATGTCGAATATTTAGACACAACGGTGATAGAATCTCCCTGGGGTGTAGTTGTGCTGGATAGTAGGTCGTTTCTGGATTTTGTTTCACATCGTTGTTTGGCCTGCTCGAGGACTTGGTCAGGGTACCCTCGAGATTTGAATCTCTGTATGGTGGTTTGAGCTTCCCTCTCAAATTGGTCAGTGTCGGAGGTAATCCTTTTTGCCCTGATAAGTTGACTGTATGGTAGGTGATTTTTCAAAGGTGGTGGGTGGAAACTTGAGTAATGTAGGGTGTTATTCCTATCAGTAGTCTTACGGAATAAACTAGTCTTGAATTCTGTGGTGGTTTTGGTGACTTTGACGTCAAGAAATGTTATGGAATCAGTTTGGATTTCATGGGTAAATTGGATCCTTTGATCAATGTTGTTGAGTTCACATAATTGTTGCTGCAGCATGTCGTGTGGACCTTGCCAGATCAGGAAAATGTCATCGATAAACCTCACAAACATTTTGAGGTGATCTTTCCATTGCGTCTTGTTGAGGATGTTGTCTTCTTCGAATCTGTGCATAAAAATGTTAGCATATGCTGGTGCTGCTGAATTGCCCATGGACGTTCCAGTCATTTGTTGGTACCAACTATCTTTCCAGATGAAGTAACTGTGGAACAATGTGAATTGTAACAGTTCCATTAAAAAAAGTTTTAGGTCATTTTTAAGTTGAGTTCTCAACAAGCAGTATTCAATGGCTTCTATACCCATGGAATGGGGATGGAGGTGTATAAGGATGATACATCCACTGTGCATAGTAACAGTTGACTGTGGTCCTCTATTGGCACTTGGTTAAGTTTTATTAGAAAGTCTGTGGTGTCTTTGATGAATGTTGGTAGAGTAATGACAATCGGCTGTAAGTATTTGTCTAAAAATTTTCCCACTGGATCGTGGATGCTGCCACATGTAGAGACTATAGGTCTGTATGGAGGTGCCTGGAGATTCTTATGTATTTTGGGTACCAGAAAGAACATAGGGCTTTTCGGGTATTTCGTGACTAGATATTTGAATGTCTTATCAGAGATGACTCCGTTCTCCAGGGCTGAATTGAGTATGTTGTCAAGTCTTTCCTTGAATTGGGCAATAGGGTTATTGTGTAGTTTAAGATATGTATTGGAGTCTGAGAGGTGAAGGGATGCCTGTTGATCATAATATGATGTGTTTAAAATCACGATGGCTCCACCTTTGTCCGCCTTGACACAGGTTATCTCGGTGTTGTTGGAAATTGATTTGAGGGTTTCGATCTCCTTAGTAGTGTAGTTTTTATTTTTGACTGAACGGTTGCAGTTGAGCTTTGTTAAGTCGTTCCTTACTAAAGTCTCGTAAGTATCAAGAGTCTTGTGTGAGACTGGTGCTAGGAAGTTGCTTTTAGGTCGTAGGCCTCTAAGTTGATCTGATGGTAGATCGGCAGGTGTTTGTACCACATTTTGAAAAAAATGCTTGAGGCGTAGTTTTCTCATGAGTTTATACAGAGCTATTTCCAACTCAAGTTTGTTGGTTTGAGCTGTAGGGATGAATGACGTTCCTTTTTGTAAAATCCTTGTTTGTGTTGTACTGAAGTTGTAATCAGAAATATTGATAACAAGATTATCGTCTACTTCACTTTGGGCTTGTCTTTCTTGCTCGTTACTGTTCTCGTTTGTGGAGGTTCTTTGGTTTTTTCTTTTTGCCCTCCTGGTTCTTCGCGTGGATGCCTGGCCTAATTCTAAAAAAGACTCCGTTGATGTTGAAGCTGTTTCAATGTTTGTTGGGGTGCCTTGAACATTGAATGTTGGTTTAAGTGTTGTAAATCTAGGTCTCCTCCCTTGTTGATTGGTTGTATCCTCCTCGGAGGATGAGGTCTCCGTGTTGGCAGTGTAGGGCTTATTTTGTCGTCGTTTGGCATAGATGTCTGCCCAGGTGTACACCTCGCCCATTTTATAATCTATAGTATCTCTCCTTAGTTTTCGAATTTTACGTTCGCTGACTTCCGCAGTGTGTTTGTTTAATTGTGCATTGATATCATCCATGATTTTTTTGAGCTCTTCCGTGGTGTAGCTGTTTTCCAATTCAGTCTTAACTCGAGATATGTCAGTGGATAACTCTTCTAGGATAGTAGAAAGTTCCTCAATTATCAGTAAAATGAGGTCTAGGCTGCACTTGTTTAGGATGGCATACCATCGATCTTTGAATTTTTGGACATTTTTACATAAAGATGGTTTTAATGGAATCCTTAAACCCCTCGGAATTCTCTGGGCTTTGTGGTACTTGACCATGGTACTCGCATGCAGGCGTTGGTTGATTAGCTTCTTAGATAAGTACAGCAATTGTCTTATGTTCTGCTCCTTAGTGCGGTTCGTGGTTAGCTCTGTGGTTTCCTCGTTGATGAGTGCATAAATTCTGCTGGCTTCATCATTAGAATACGCGAACGTTTCTGCTCTTGTTTCTATGAGGTTGAATATTTCATCCATTTTGTGTGCGTGCTGACCAGTAGTTGCAGAAAAATGAATCTATACAAAGGGTTATAACTGGGCGCACAGCTGTTTGTCTGGTGTTTTAGATTTTGTAAGGTGCTCCAGAGTATCGCCTTCTGACTGGAGGCGTAAATAATATGAGGGGGTAGCACTCTCAAAAAATGAGAAGTGTCCTCCGGGCTCCTCAAATGTCCTTACGTGAAGGTTTCTTGCAGGATTAAGAATAAAGATAATAGTAAAGTTCACACGATGATGAAGTTCAAATATTTAATCAGGTATTTTTCCCATACATCTTGATGAAATCACAAGTGTGTATTGCATGATGTCATCGTAATTCAGTAAAAGCACTCAAACATTCCAATGCGTTTCGGCATTACAATCATGCCTTCGTCAGGGAACAAGTTCTGTAGGCAAAAAAGGAAACGAAAATGGTCTAAGTATTGAATAAAAGGAGTGGGTTGCATGTGCTGACATTGTGAAATGTTCGAGTTGGGGCCGTGAACGTGTAATTCAGGTAAAGTGCTCTTATCGTGCCTATTAAATGTCAAGGAGAAGTACGCGAGTGGCGGGTAGTGGCGGTTCAATAACCCAACTGAAATAAATGGTAGTCTCGGGGAAAAGACGCGTTGCGCGGTAAATATTCATTAAAAGGGTTCAGCGTGAAGGATATTATTTAACGTGATGCTGAAAATCAGCAGTTGCTTAAATTAGCCAAACAATAAACGCGAGGCTTGATTTTCAGCATCACGTTAAATAATATCCTTCACGCTGAACCCTTTTAATGAATATTTACCGCGCAACGCGTCTTTTCCCCGAGACTACCATTTATTTCAGTTGGGTTATTGAACCGCCACTACCCGCCACTCGCGTACTTCTCCTTGACATTTAATAGGCACGATAAGAGCACTTTACCTGAATTACACGTTCACGTCCCCAACTCGAACATTTCACAATGTCAGCACATGCAACCCACTCCTTTTATTCAATACTTAGACCATTTTCGTTTCCTTTTTAGCCTACAGAACTTGTTCCCTGACGAAGGCATGATTGTAATGCCGAAATGCATTGGAATGTTTGAGTGCTTTTACTGAATTACGATGACATCATGCAATACACACTTGTGATTTCATCAAGATGTATGGGAAAAATACCTGATTAAATATTTGAACTTCATTATCGTGTGAACTTTACTATTATCTTTATTCTTAATCCTGCAAGAAACCTTCACGTAAGGACATTTGAGGAGCCCGGAGGACACTTCTCATTTTTTGAGAGTGCTACCCCCTCATATTATTTACGCCTCCAGTCAGAAGGCGATACTCTGGAGCACCTTACAAAATCTAAAACACCAGACAAACAGCTGTGCGCCCAGTTATAACCCTTTGTATAGATTCATTTTTCTGCAACTACTGGTCAGCACGCACACAAAATGGATGAAATATTCAACCTCACAGGAGCAAGAGCAGAAACTTTCGCGTATTCTAATGATGAAGCCAGCAGAATTTATGCACTCATCAACGAGGAAACCACAGAGCTAACCACGAACCGCACTAAGGAGCAGAACATAAGACAATTGCTGTACTTATCTAAGAAGCTAATCAACCAACGCCTGCATGCGAGTACCATGGTCAAGTACCACAAAGCCCAGAGAATTCCGAGGGGTTTAAGGATTCCATTAAAACCATCTTTATGTAAAAATGTCCAAAAATTCAAAGATCGATGGTATGCCATCCTAAACAAGTGCAGCCTAGACCTCATTTTACTGATAATTGAGGAACTTTCTACTATCCTAGAAGAGTTATCCACTGACATATCTCGAGTTAAGACTGAATTGGAAAACAGCTACACCACGGAAGAGCTCAAAAAAATCATGGATGATATCAATGCACAATTAAACAAACACACTGCGGAAGTCAGCGAACGTAAAATTCGAAAACTAAGGAGAGATACTATAGATTATAAAATGGGCGAGGTGTACACCTGGGCAGACATCTATGCCAAACGACGACAAAATAAGCCCTACACTGCCAACACGGAGACCTCATCCTCCGAGGAGGATACAACCAATCAACAAGGGAGGAGACCTAGATTTACAACACTTAAACCAACATTCAACGTTCAAGGCACCCCAACAAACATTGAAACAGCTTCAACATCAACGGAGTCTTTTTTAGAATTAGGCCAGGATCCACGCGAAGAACCAGGAGGGCAAAAAGAAAAAACCAAAGAACCTCCACAAACGAGAACAGTAACGAGCAAGAAAGACAAGCCCAAAGTGAAGTAGACGATAATCTTGTTATCAATATTTCTGATTACAACTTCAGTACAACACAAACAAGGATTTTACAAAAAGGAACGTCATTCATCCCTACAGCTCAAACCAACAAACTTGAGTTGGAAATAGCTCTATATAAACTCATGAGAAAACTACGCCTCAAGCATTTTTTTCAAAATGTGGTACAAACACCTGCCGATCTACCATCAGATCAACTTAGAGGCCTACGACCTAAAAGCAACTTCCTAGCACCAGTCTCACACAAGACTCTTGATACTTACGAGACTTTAGTAAGGAACGACTTAACAAAGCTCAACTGCAACCGTTCAGTCAAAAATAAAAACTACACTACTAAGGAGATCGAAACCCTCAAATCTATTTCCAACAACACCGAGATAACCTGTGTCAAGGCGGACAAAGGTGGAGCCATCGTGATTTTAAACACATCATATTATGATCAACAGGCATCCCTTCACCTCTCAGACTCCAATACATATCTTAAACTACACAATAACCCTACTGCCCAATTCAAGGAAAGACTTGACAACATACTCAATTCAGCCCTGGAGAACGGAGTCATCTCTGATAAGACATTCAAATATCTAGTCACGAAATACCCGAAAAGCCCTACGTTCTTTCTGGTACCCAAAATACATAAGAATCTCCAGGCACCTCCATGCAGACCTATAGTCTCTACATGTGGCAGCATCCACGATCCAGTGGGAAAATTTTTAGACAAATACTTACAGCCGATTGTCATTACTCTACCAACATTCATCAAAGACACCATAGACTTTCTAATAAAACTTAACCAAGTGCCAATAGAGGACCACAGTCAACTGTTACTATGCACAGTGGATGTATCATCCTTATACACCTCCATCCCCCATTCCATGGGCATAGAAGCCATTGAATACTGCTTGTTGAGAACTCAACTTAAAAATGACCTAAAACTTTTTTTAATGGAACTGTTACAATTCACATTGTTCCACAGTTACTTCATCTGGAAAGATAGTTGGTACCAACAAATGACTGGAACGTCCATGGGCAATTCAGCAGCACCAGCATATGCTAAAATTTTTATGCACAGATTCGAAGAAGACAACATCCTCAACAAGACGCAATGGAAAGATCACCTCAAAATGTTTGTGAGGTTTATCGATGACATTTTCCTGATCTGGCAAGGTCCACAAGACATGCTGCAGCAACAATTATGTGAACTCAACAACATTGATCAAAGGATCCAATTTACCCATGAAATCCAAACTGATTCCATAACATTTCTTGACATCAAAGTCACCAAAACCACCACAGAATTCAAGACTAGTTTATTCCGTAAGACTACTGATAGGAATAACACCCTACATTACTCAAGTTTCCACCCACCACCTTTGAAAAATCACCTACCATACAGTCAACTTATCAGGGCAAAAAGGATTACCTCCGACACTGACCAATTTGAGAGGGAAGCTCAAACCACCATACAGAGATTCAAATCTCGAGGGTACCCTGACCAAGTCCTCGAGCAGGCCAAACAACGATGTGAAACAAAATCCAGAAACGACCTACTATCCAGCACAACTACACCCCAGGGAGATTCTATCACCGTTGTGTCTAAATATTCGACATCCAGCCACAAGTTCAAGCAGATCATTAAAAAACATTGGGAGATTCTTAGAATAGAACCTGACTTTAACAAGATTTTTGATGACCACCCAATCTTCGCTTACACCAGAGCAAAAAACCTAGGAGAAGTTCTTAAATCTTCTAAACCCACAATCACCAACTTCAAAGGAACAATTCCATGTAGAAACTGCAACCACTGCAATAGTGTTATTCAAGGCACTACTATAAACCATCCCATGAGAGGCCATAAAATCAAGGTTAGAGCAACTGCGACATGTGATACCACCAATGCTATTTACATGCTAAAATGTGCCTGCGGGAAGGTTTATGTTGGACAAACGGAGAGAAAATTGAAAATACGTCTTAACGAACATAAATCTAACATTAGGACCAAACAACTCAAATCCACAGTGGCACAGCATTTCCTTGAAGCAGGACATGGAATTAGCCAATTAAGATATTGCGCCCTGGAAACAGTTACCAAAAAAGAAGGCAGAGACAATCATATCGAATTATTGAAAAGAGAGAATTTCTGGATTTTTACCCTGTGCAACATGAAACCACACGGTCTTAATGATCTCGTGGAATATCTATGTTATCTATAATAGACTGTTTTTTCAAACTAACGCTCCCTTAATGCGCCCAGTGACTAGCTCAGTCACCTTTATGGTCACATTACCAGTATTGAATACTTTATCAGTCACAACGCCCTTGTGGCATCATGTTTACCTATTGATTCTAATCTTTGATTTTCAGCTCTGAATCATATGCACTTGTCGTTATTATTCTTATTGACCCGTGTACTTGTTTTTTACTTTTGGATATACATTGTTTTCTTTACCACGTTAGGCACTTCCATGAATAACCTTTTAATTATTCTCGATCGCGTTTTTCTTACTAAATCCTCACTCGGGACTAACATTGTCTGCACCTTTACGTATTGAGCCCTACCCATTTGTGTAACCTCTCCCTTAATCACTTCCGGAGTTCAGCTTTCACTAATCCCGGCATGAGAACTCGGACAAACATCACACGGAACCCGTTTGCATGTTAACGGTAAGCCTCGCGTTTATTGTTTGGCTAATTTAAGCAACTGCTGATTTTCAGCATCACGTTAAATAATATCCTTCACGCTGAACCCTTTTAATGAATATTTACCACGCAACGCGTCTTTTCCCCGAGACTACCATTTATTTCAGTTGGGTTATTGAACCGCCACTACCCGCCACTCACGTACTTCTCCTTGACATTTAATAGGCACGATAAGAGCACTTTACCTGAATTACACGTTCACGGCCCCAACTCGAACATTTCACAATGTCAGCACATGCAACCCACTCCTTTTATTCAATACTTAGACCATTTTCGTTTCCTTTTTTGCCTACAGAACTTGTTCCCTGACGAAGGCATGATTGTAATGCCGAAATGCATTGGAATGTTTGAGTGCTTTTACTGAATTACGATGACATCATGCAATACACTCTTGTGATTTCATCAAGATGTATGGAGAAATACCTGATTAAATATTTGAACTTCATCATCGTGTGAACTTTACTATTATCTTTATTCTTATCCTGCAAGAAACCTTCACGTAAGGACATTTGAGGAGCCCGGAGGACACTTCTCATTTTTTGAGAGTGCTACCCCCTCATGTCATTTTTGTAGTACTCTTTGACGACATCCTTGGGGATGTGGACCTTCGGGTCGGCAGGAGGCGGGGGGTTTCGGAGCACCGCGGCGCCAGCTTCTTCGCTCTTGGCCTTGATCTCCAGCTCTTTGAGGCCACGCTCGTGTTTGAACGTGAGTTTCTTTTCTTCTAGTTCGCTCTGTCTCCGTCTTTCCTCCAGGTCTCCTTGCAGCCGTAGTTGCTCAAGGGCGATTTTCTTTTCCGCTAGCTGGAGTTCTCCGTCCAGCCGGAGTCGGGCTAGCTCCAACTCGTGGAGCCGGCTTCTCTCTCGTTCTCCGGCATCTTCGTGGGAGAGGCCCGGATCTCTGTTGGTGGTTCTTTCCTCTACGGGGGCTGCTGAGGTCCCCTGGTGCCCGTCTGGGACCGGTTCACCTCCGGTCGGGGGTGGTGTTTCTCGGGCCTCCACCCATGTTTGCAGTGCTTCTTTAAAAGCTTCTTTTGTACTTAGCCCGGTGGTAGCGATACCAAAGTTTTTGCAGAACTGTTTGAGTTCTTTATGGGTGTACTCCTCCAGTAGTTCCTTCTGGAACTCTGCGGTCGTTCCGGCTTCTTTATCGCTCATGGTTGCTGTGGTCTCTGTTAGTAGTGGGCGAGTTGCTCGCTGTACGATATGCGTCGGCTCGGACCATGTCGCCTGCCACCAATGTTAAAAAGGCGATTCCAGGGGAGACAGAAGATATCTGACTGCCGCCCCGAAACCCACCTTTCCGTATGGAATTGGCCGAGCGCCGTCGAGAGGCCTCCTTGGCGAGGCCCCTCTCCTACTATCGTAACAGTCGGGCAATCACACTACCACAGAGAGACACCACACAAGAGTAGGTTCAAGAGTCTTTATATAAGGAATAAAGGCAAGGTTCCGCAGCAATATGTACAGGGGGATCGTGGGATCCCAACAAAGTCTCAATGTCCGGGGTAGGGGGTAGCGGGACAGTCTTTGTACCAGCTGGTACTAGGAAACCCTGCGTCCAGTTCTCAATCCTCGAGCTGGGGGGGTGCCGGGAGCCGCGACGACGTCAGCAGGGCTCTGAAGTTGGTTCAGCTTGGTGGAGCCGCGACAGCGTCAGCAGGGCTCGGCGGAGGGTTCAGCTTGGTAGAGCCGCGACAGCAGGGCTCGGTGGATGTTTCAGCTTGGTAGAGCCGCGACAGCGTCAGCAGGGCTCGGCGGATGGTTCAGCTTGGTAGAGCCGCGACAGCGTCAGCAGGGCCCACAGGTTCCAGGTTCAAGAGTTCTTATCAGGATCAGCCGCGACGAGGTCAGCAGGGCTTCGACTCCCGGATCCAACTGATTTCCTGATCCAGGGCTGGCCCAGATATAGGACTGGAGTCCTTTGATGTCCGGACCCTCGCGCCCGGGGGTCAGAGGGGCCGGGATGAAGGTGTCCAGACACCCAGCAGGAGGGTGGAGCCAGCGCACAGGGAGGCCGGAGGGCGATTGATACCAGGCGTCCGGGGACGACTGGAGGGCCATCGAAACTCTTCTCCTCCGGGATCCGTCAAGTGGCCACTTTACCACCTGGGTTGATCTTGGTGCCACGATGTCGGGGCTTCGCTGGGGCCGCGGCCGAGGTCTGGCCGAGGCCACGTGCTCGGGACGTGATGGGCCCAAGATGGAGTCGGGCCTGAGAGGGTGGCCCGGGGTGGTGACCGGACCTGCAGAGTTGGGGCGAGCCGGGTTCCAGAGGGGGAGAGCCGGGGTTTGCCAAGGGCGGCTCTCGTCGAGAGTTCGTTGAGGGGGGTGTCCGGAGGGGTGACAGCGGGTCGATAGAGGGCCAATGTGGTCGAGGATCCGCCATGCGGGAGGGGTCGGACCACGCCACGAGGCCGGGTCCAACAATTAGTATGAATATGGATATATACTAGCAGCCCGTCCCGACGTTGTCCGGGTATGAAACAGAATGTGTGCAATTTGTGTAAGAGGCAAGAGAAATTTATTTTAAAATCTCGCGGTAGAGAACATTTTTAGCATGAAGTGTCACAATAGTTAGGCATGTGTGTGCAGATACTGCGTGTACCTCGGAGTAAGAAGTATTAGCAGATGTCTCTAGTGTGTATGTACTCCACTTCCGTAGGTAAGCGTGTGTGAAAGTGCATTCAGTTGTATATTTCTTGTCCCCGCAGGCACGCTGAATCGCGTCAGTTTTGTTTGATGTTGTGCTTGTGGTGTAAAGTCGTTGATGCAGAGAGTAGAGTGGGTGACAGCGCGCGCTGGAGACGCTGCGCGTGTGGGAAAGTGCAGTGAGTTCAAAGGTTAGTGTCCCAGCAGGCGCGCCTAGTCACGTCATCCATCACCTGAGCCCGGCTCCAGCCCTGGTTGATGTTGTGCGCCTGGTGTCAATTCGTTTATGCAGAGAGTTGAGTGTGTGACAGCGCGCAGAAGACGCTGAAGTTAGTGTCCCCGCAGGCACAGTCCTTCATGCAGAGAGTTGACTGGCTGACAGCGCGCAGAATACTGTGGAGTTCTTGTCCCCGCAGGCAAATTCAGTCGCGTCTGCCCCCGCCTAAGCCCCGGCAATTGCCGCACCCATTGGCCACGCCCAAAGGCACGCTTTTTTTGGGGGGCTGTGCCGCGCGATTGTTGCCGATTGTCGAGCCCATTGGCCACACCCCTTGCTGTCCGCGCAATTGCGATTGCCACTCCCATTGGCCTTGTTCACGCTTGTTTTTTGTCGTAATGCCGCGCCCTGCCACGCCCACAAGGTACTACTTTGCTGGTAAGGTTCTTTTACCTTTCAAATGTATATGGTGGGCATCTGTATAGCCTATGTCCTTCTGCTGCAACTGCCCTTTCCAATGCTGTATTGGGTGTTGTGATTGGTGCTGTGGTTCCTGAGATTACCCGCCTCAAAGGTTTGGGCTCTCTCTCTATAATATTAGTATATATATATCTACTAGCAGCCCGTCCCGACCTTGCCGGGTGCAACAGGCTTCCCGGACCCTCGCCCGCCCAGACATTGTGCAGCAGCCCGGGCCCCCGCCCGGCCCGTACCCCGCCTGCTTCGACCCCCGCCTGCCCCGACATGGGTCCCCTTACCTGAGCCGCCACTCCTCCCGCCTGTCCGCTGTGTCCGCCGCTCGCACCACCGCTGGCCTGTCCGCTGCTCCTCACGTCACCGCTCCTCCCCCGCGCCATATCCGCCGCTCCTCGTCGAGCTCCTGGACGCCGCTCCTCCCCGCACTCCTGACGTGAGCACGCACGTCGGGCCGGCGCTACTTCGGAGGGACTACTTTTTTTTACTGTAAATTTTTTAAATAGCGTTTTTTTTTAATTTATATAGCCTATAACCATCTACACACCCTGACGATTCCAACGGTGTATCGGGTGTGTGGATTGGCGCTGTGGTTCCCGAGTTTACCCGCCTCAAAGGCTGAAAGCTATATATATATATATATATATATATATATATATATATATATATATATATATATATATATATATATATATATATATATATATATATATATATATATATATAATGTGTGAAGTGGTAAGACCATCATTGGGGTAGGGGGTTATCATTATATATTACTACGATAAACAGTTGGATTTAAACATTACAAACTGAGATGAATGAAAAACAGAAGTTCAGTGGATTTATCTGCTTTGAGTATATTAGATTTCAGGATAATCCAATACATAGTTTAATAGGCAGAGATATTGACATAATTGATCATCTCGAAGGTGCGAGATGTTACACTAATTTTGAATTTAGAATTCCATTCATTATTTTTTATTCTCTGCACAATATTTCTTTTTTTCTTAAATGTTCTTGTTTATCTAGACAATAACATATGAAATACACAGTAGATAATTTTAAGAGTGGGGTAAAAAGACCACAAGTTAGAGTTCAACAAAAGATTGTCTTCCAGTCGAATGGTTTTGCGAACCAGAAGAGACAACGTTTCTTAATGGTGAAACCAGATACTACGGGGTCTATTATCGCCCCGGGAAATGGGACTGCCCGCTAAGGGTGCGGAGGTCGCGCATGGGCAATTAGGATGCGACTGTCACACTGGCGGGCGCATCCTGCATTTGTTGCATTGCAGCGGGCGGTGCTGTCAGCAGCACCTGCATGCAATTAAAAAAAGGCATTTGTGCATTTGCATGCACAACGTGGCAGGCAAAGCGCTGTGCCTGCCACATCGTCCATGCAAATACAGGGAGTCCCATAGTTACCCCCCATATCCCCCCCCACCCCACCAACATTCTGGGGGCCCGCAACGGGCCCCCAACTCAGGAATCTGAATGCCTTTCTGTGGCAACAACCCGCCACAGAGAGGCTACTTCCCGCTGGCATCGTAATATGGCTGGCGGTGTCTAGCAGACACCGCCACCATATGCAACCCTTTTCCACCCGGTAGACCCATCGACTGGGAGGAAAAGCAGCGGACAGTCTTCCCGTCTGCTGCGGTCCCCCTGCCATCATAATATGGCCGGGGGATTTGGGAGGTGGGTGGGGGAAGTTGTAGGGCTGATCGCCCACCACCATGCGGGCGGTGGCAATCTGCCTTACATCATAATAGACTCCTATGTGAACACAACCACGATTTTCAGCGCATTTTAGATGTGGTGTAGGTATGAGCATTCAATGATACCTTATTTAATAGACACAAGGATGAATAATGTTTTCTGAGATTATTATTTGATTACAGTGATTATGAACTTTCTTGTTTCATTCTTTTGTAGAATTGAAGTGTTATCTTCTGATAAAGGGAAAGGTTATACCCCTAAATCACACCAAGAATGGTGAAAGAACTGCTAAAGTCAATGTCTAACTAAATTAAAACCTAAAATCAATGCTCAAACATCCGATTCATAAATGAGATAACGCTATTATCCTGAAAGGCATGCCACAGATATTTGGAACAGGAATGAAGGATTTACATTCATTTTCCTTGGGTATGTGGTAGACAGCTGTAAATTTGAGCCTCCTGCCAGTGTGCCAGAGGAAACCAGTTCCCTAATGTGGTACCTGCAATCAGTTTAACTTAAGGATACAGCTTAGTGCTCTGGGATGCCTCTTTGTCGAGGCAGCCATGCGCTTTACAAGTATTTTAATCTAATTCTTGGAAATCAGGAGAGCTCTACTTTGATATGAATGCAGACTCAGTATGTGATCATAGTGCAACATAGAAAACTTTCAAATGTGAGACTGGGGCTACACATTAGTATGCCCTGTGGTCCATGTACATCATGCTTAAGATATTGAGCAATCTTGGAAATGAAAATTATCACAGACAATTCCCTCTGAACACCAGTTCTGTGCTAACTCAGATTACACAAAATTAATAACATACTGTTTGTACTACCATATATACGATACCAGACAATACTGGGAGGAATATAAGTCAAGGTGTTCATTGGCATGACTGCTTTGTGATCTCAACAGACACTTTGCAACCTCAGCCTTGAAGTCACATGACTGTTTCATAGTTTTCCATGAAAGGAAATCAACATGATATTCTACTCAAACCACTACAATCTTCATTCTCAATCTCTTACTCCACACATTAAACAGATTCAAGGATATCTTAAGAAGGCCATTCAAGTTCTGAAAAACCTCAAGATCAAAATAGTTTCTATAATACATGTCAATATATATAGAGACCTTGACGTTTGAAATTATATACAAACACTGTTTCAGTCATAATCCCAGACCATAGATGCACAGATGCTGTACTGTTCATGAAGCCTGGGACTAACTCAATAGACTTATCATAATTTTGACCATTGTCTATACTGAATGTGGACTACAAGATTTTGTGAAAATTGTTAGGCACAAGGATCCAACAAACTCTAGGCTGCATGGGTTGCCATGTGCAGCCCAGACCATAGATGCACAGATGCTGTACTGTTCATGAAGCCTGGGACTAACTCAATAGACTTATCATAATTTTGACCATTGTCTATACTGAATGTGGACTACAAGATTTTGTGAAAATTGTTAGGCACAAGGATCCAACAAACTCTAGGCTGCATGGGTTGCCATGTGCAGAACAAGCCTGTTTGTCTTTTCGTCAGGACCAAATGAATTGATCACTAATACCACTCCTGAGTAGTGCTTGATGTATTCTTCAGTGCCTAGGCACGGTATGATATGTAAATGTTATACAGTATCCAATTGATGCTTCAATGATACCTATTTGATATGATGCAGCGGCTCTGTAGATGGCATCTACAGAGCCGCGGGCAGGCACAATGTGCTGGGCGAGGATCACATTCATTTGGAAAGATACCATATCAAACAAATCCTACAGAGTGGACT
The DNA here is from genome assembly GCF_964261635.1 of Lissotriton helveticus. Taxonomy (NCBI): domain Eukaryota; kingdom Metazoa; phylum Chordata; class Amphibia; order Caudata; family Salamandridae; genus Lissotriton; species Lissotriton helveticus. The sequence goes on from NC_136069.1 coordinate 1,183,960,835, forward strand.
TCTTTTGATTAACTATTGTGTCATTGTCCTTCGTAAATGCTGGCTTCTGATTCTTTAATAGGCTTGTTCGTCCCTCCTTAGTACCACCTTGTCTTCATTTGTAAACTCCCATGAAGATTGTCCCTTTTACTTCAGTTATTACAAGGTACGTCTTTTTTAGCCTTTAAGCACTATTTTCTTTAATGCGTTTCTCCTACTGCAGGCACACCATGGTTTCCAGCAACATTCAGTGTGCTTTCCCTTTCCGAGCAGCCTGGGATAATGGCGGCCGGTTCTTTGAATAGGCCTCGCATTTACAAGAGGTTGACCTATTGGCCTTGTAAATGATAATCCCTTTTATTTATGTGTTAATTAGCAAAACAGATGAATAAAAGGCATTGTCATTTACAATGCCAATAGCTTAAACTCTAGCAAATGGGACACCTATTGCATTGCAAATGCTTGTCATACATGGCTCTTGGTGCACACTGGTGGAACACATTCTGATGTTCGTTTCTCACATTGCTGGTTTTCATACGCAGATACTGGTGCACGTTCGAGTCTCAGGCTGCACAGCACACATTCTGGGACTTGTTCCCTTACTGCCTTTGTTCGTACATGGATCCTGGTGGACGCTGGTGGCTCACGGCACATATTCTGTTGCTGGCTTCCTACGTGGCAGGTTTTCGTACAGGAATTCTGCTTCACGCTCATGTCACTTGCTGCACAGCACACTCTAATGCTGGTTTTCCACAGGGCTGGTTTTAAAGCATGGGCCCTGGTGCACGCTCATGCCACACGCTGCACAGCACACTCTAAGGCAGGTTTCCCATACGGCTGGTTTTCACGCACGGATCCTGGTGCATGCTCATACCTCACGCTAAAAAGCACACACTAATGATAGTTTTTATACACGGACCCTGGTGCACGCTCGTGTCTCACGCACACTCTAAAGCTGGCTTTCCATACTGCTTTTTTTAATGCATAGGTCCTTGTGCACGCTTGTGTCTCACGCCACACAGCACACTCTAATGCTGGTTTCCCACATGGCTGGTTTTCATGCACCGATCCTGGTGCAAGCTTATGCCAGACGCTGCACAGAACACTCTAATGCTGTTTTTCAAATGAGTTTCTCCTACTGCAGGCAGAACAGGCTTTCCTGCAACATTCAGCGCGCCATGCACACTTTCACTTTCCAAGCAGCCCGGGACAATGGTGGTCTCGTATTTACAAGAGTTTGACCTATTAGCATTGTAAATGACAATGCCTTTTATTTATGTGTTAATTAGCAAAACAGATAAATAAAAGGCATTGTCATTTACAATGCAAATAGCTTAAACTCTCGCAAATGTGAGACCTATTGCATTGCAAATGCTTGTATTTGTTTTGCAGTGGAGTGATCAGTTAGAAAACGAGAGTTAGAGCTATTGGCTTTGTAAATGTAAATATGTTTGTGTTGTACAGTAGAGTGGGTGTATGTGGTGTTTAGTGGAATTATGTGGCTACACTCCAGATAATATGAGCATTTAAGAAGCAGAGGTACAGTTAGGATGGATGGATTGGTGGAATGATAGCTGTATGTATGAATGCTTGAATGGATGGATAGCTGTATGAGTACATGCGTGGATGTCTGGGTGATCATATGAATGAAAAGATGGTAGGTGATGCATGGGTAGGGTAGTTACAGATGGTTTGTATGGAAAGGAAAAGGTGGAAACATAGGGAAAATATTTATAAAAAGGAAATGTTAGTACTTTATTGGACGTTTGGTTAAGAACGGATGATATATCAGGCTACAAGGTGATCCAGATCGCAACAAACATAAAATCCCATTTACAATTCAGGAGTTGGTGGTGGTTTTGTGCCCTTACCCCGAAACTATGCTTCCTTGTCAGCTGCTTAGATGCTTGTTTAATCTGCAGACTTCCAAAACAGTATTACACTTGGATGCAGGTTTAACCAATTCAAATCTTAAATGCTGTGTCCCATCAAACCTTACAGGAGACAGTTAATAATTTTTACTGATGAAGGAAAAGTCTGATGACTGGCCCCATTTATAGCACTTGCATGTGATGTTCTGCATGTTGCAAGGACACATTGACCATGCCCTGTTGATGAACACAATTATGCCACTCTGTGACATTGAGACTGCCAAATATAGGCATAATTCTAAACTTTCAAGTGCATATGATGCGCACAAAAGGCATGCTACATGTTTCTGGAGCCTTGCAACTTGTAACCGTCCGAGGGCAAGGAAGGGATGGCATGACTGGCACAGCAGGGGCAGCATTACCATCTTTTTGTTCTGAGAACTGCAACATTTCTGAGCCTTAACAGCAGCAGCTTCCCAGTATCTCTGTAGTGCTCACTCGATTGAAAGACCAAACAAAATATATCACATTCTGAATGTTTAATGTACTGCTTCAGTTGATGGGCTAGGTGGAACTCCTTATTCTCTCACCAAACACATGACCCATACATTCACTGAAGTGCTATGAAGAAGAAATAAGGCTGCACTATGCTCTGGAAAAACAGTAGTCTAGCCTCACAAATCAGAAGTATAACTATACCCATGGCACACTCCAGAAACAGCCTTTTGTGCCTTTCAAAGTTACAGCAGACAGTTTCAAGTGTTCAGCATGTATTGCTTTAAAAAGCACTCCTGCCGAACCTGTGATACTGTACCTGTCCAGACAGTCCACCACCCCTGCCCTGTCTGAACAAATAGAGCTCTGAGGGCATACGTGTTGCCTGCTTTAGCTTCGCCAGGCCCAGTTTCACCTGCTGCTGCAGCAGTGTGGACCTCATGGGCTCGTTGCTGCCTTCCTGGCCTCCAGCAGCTCATCCAGCACCAGAGGCAGAAGGAGGGCAAAAACTGGAATCTAGCCTCACAAAGCATAAGTATAACTATACCCATGGCACACTCCAGAAACAGCCTTGTGTGCCTTACAAAAATGCAGCAGACAGTTTCAAGTGTTCAGCATGTATTGCATTAAAAAGCACTCCTGCCGAACTTGTGATGCTGTACCTGTCCGGACAGTCCCCACCCCTGCGCTATCTGAACAAATGGAGTTCCGTGGGCATGTGTGTTGCCTGCTTTAGCTTCGCCAGGCCCAGTTTCACCTGCTGCTGCAGCAGTGTGGACCTCATAGGCTCGTTGCTGCCTTCCCGTCCTCCAGCAGCTCGCCCAGCACTAGAGGCCGAAGGAAGGCAAAAATTTGAATATTTGGACCAGTGCAGCACCCGTACATTGTCCCCCTAAGGGTGCCATATTAGTTAAGACACTATCAACACTGAAGGTAATCAGCATAGGCTGCGCCATCTTGGTTAAGGGCCCGCGAACTGTGTAATCGTGGTTAAGGGCTTACGAACCTAATACTGCGGCAGCAACACAAAACAAGCAATAGCAAAAGAAGCGAGACAGCCCTTAGCAGAGGTACTGTCATAGGGAGGGCAGGCTTCATGCATTTAAATTCACAGCATCTAGGCGAGCCTCCACTATTTTATTCTTACCACTGACTGATGAGAGAAATAGGGGATTGAGGACTGGGAATGAGAGAAATGTAGAGGTTGGCGGCTCTACATACATTGTAGCACAGTGATAAAGCATGGCGTGCCGCGCTGAAACAATGAGAGAAAAAGAGTTCTCCCCAACAACAGATGAAGAATGCAAGCAGAAAGAAACTGTAGCTAGGCGGTGTGCCTCTGTGAAAAACTGAAGTGAGGTATCGCTGCATGAACCACTTTGGAGGCAACAAAGAAGAGCGACACTGGACTGAACCATTAGTAAGCAGCAGGCAGGAGCAAACTCCTTTTTCAACACAACAAGTCTTCCAGACTGCACATGTGCATTGCCTAGGCGCAACTTAAAAAGCAATACAATAATGGATTTTTTTCCTTTTGATATATACACCTAAAACAAGAAGCACACAAAGAAGCCTTTTAAAAATATGCATTTCTTCTATGATTGCAAAAAATTGGAAACATATTTAGGGTAGACAGCTATCCATCTCAAGGAATAATTACAACTCGAGACAGCATGGACCTTCAAAGTCACTAATTAACCTAAGCTCTACCCACTTATAGCAATGGTGTAGATAAGACAGGCTTAATTTAGGGCAATGTGTGACTTATTTATCCACTGGAGAACAGTAATAAAGTAAAAACACCAAGCACTAAAAATCCCAAACCGAATTATAAAAATAGAGTCAAATTTAATAAGCAAAATGACACCAAAAGAAGAAGAATCCAATACGGAATATAAAAGATATGAATTTTAAAGATTAAAGTAATAATAGCACTGAAAAGGATTACACGCCAATGATAGTCAATGGTCACAGTAGAGGTTTTGTTTGGGACTCAGTCTGTGAAATTGAAGTCAAAATCTTGCAGTGGGTAAAGCTGCCAGGCTGTTTCTGACGGTGTGTTCCATGAGGCAGGGTACCCTGTTGGTCAAAGCCCACTGATTTGCTGCTGCAGAGAAGCTCCAAGAGGGAGAAACCACTTTCTTCAAACCAGCGTGTCTGTGCCTTGGGTGAATAGAATGGGTTTGTGCATTCTGGTTCTCCCGAGAACTGGAAATCCAAACACGTTGCAAGTCCCAACTTTTCAGAGGTGGTATGACAAGTGCAGTTATGCAGAGCTCACGTTTCCAAGACCTGAGAAACAACAGTTTGGAGTCAAGACTCACTCCAGGAGAGGCCATCAACAGATTCCAAGTCAAGTCCAGTTGTTATTGGTCAGCTGGGCACTTCAAGGAAAAGTCCTCTTGCAGCTTGTTGTGGCCCTGTAGCTACACAGGTCACTTGGAATCTACTTTTTTTGTCCTGGTTATAAGGGGAAGCAAGTCCAATCTTTCAAGGATCTGCTCTAGTTACAGAGATCAGGTCAATTCCTCTTCACTTATTCCACAGGTCCATAAAGTGTGATTAAAAAGGGTGTTTGGAGGTTCCATATTTATGCCTGGTACCAACTAGTGTATTGCTCCTAATGGCACCCAAAGCGAATGGGTAAAAGTTCCTAGGGGTAACCCTACCTACTTTTGAAACTGTTCCTGTTTGCCCTCCTGTAAAGAATCCCACAGTGCCCCTCACTCTCTAACTCCAAGATAGAGAAATCATTGTGTCTTTATGCAGAGCCTGTGTGCACTACCCTCCCAGATGTACGGCCAGGGAAATAAATAATCTACTTCTCTGAGGTCACCCGACACCAGTTCTGGAGGTAGCGTTTGAGGCCAGCCTGATAAGAAGGACACAAGCTGGGACCACTCAAGGTGCCACCAAACATTTGCCTGTTACAGGGGACACCCCTTCGAAGTAAATTAGGTTCCTGGGCCAACCCTGTTGGTATTCCTACCAGGGAAGAGAAAAACACCTTCTGAATCCCAAGCCATTGTACCTGCCCTATGATCATTTTAAGACCATTCATCATGGCTGATTCCTGGCTGTTCCAATGCTTATGAGAGAATGCAAATTAGCCCGAGCAACTTCAAGCAGGGAAAATTCTAACTTTCTAAAATATACCTTTCCCTAATATTCATTAAAAATATGAATTCACACCATTGAGTTGGGATTTTAATAACTAATAGAAAATAGTTGTTTCGTAATTTTTTGGAGCTTGACCCTAACTGGAGATATCAACATTTATTTTTACTATCGCTTCCCATTGTTTCCCTTTGGGGTAGCAAGAGGCTTCTTACAGTGAAAATAGCTTTTGGGTGCTAGTCACTATAAGGGTATTTTAACTGTATATTTCTACTGTTAAGTGTATATTTCTACGGTTCTACTTTTATATACCATGCACACTGCCTTGTGGGCTATACGACCAAAACACAGGGGTGATTTTTTGATATTTAAAAGAAATGTTTTTCCTAACAAAAAAAGTTATGTTGAATGAATGCACAGTAGGTTTTCCAGTGCAGCAGTCAGGAATACACAGCGGAGGCCTAAAGCCAATTTTTGCCTGCCACTGTAGTTGATGGCTTTATAGGTAGTGCAGTCCTCTAGTGCCATAAATTTCAGGACCTTGTGTTCCCTTTCTTCACCATATAGTAGAGACATCCAAGCAAGTTAAATGTTCAAATGATGAATAAGCCAAATTAACCATATCTAAGAGGGCGCAAAGGGCACTCTACTTGCAGGGGTAAGTTGCACAAAGTTGTAAAGCCAGCAAGCAGATATGGGAAAATTCTGGAGGGACGCCACACAAAATATGGTAAGTTTCTACAATGATAATTAAAACAAAGCATAATTGTTACAAATGAATATAGGAGATTTTACACAAATATCTTTTCATGTGCCAACACTTGGCTGTTTCAGAATAGTAAACATAACCAAATTATATTTATTTCTAGTGCAGCCCCAGTGTAAAGTCTCTCAATAGTATGAGAGATGTAAATCTTCACTTTTTAGTCTACATCAAGCATTCTGGGACTTTTAGTTTCTCTTTTAAGATTGACAGTATGGCTAAAAAATTGTAGCGTGCAAGGCGCTCTTGTAGTTTAAAAGAGAAGACTGACTGTCTTGGGAACACTAAACGTGCTGTGTGGCAATAAATAGTGTAATGGTCAACAGCCTAAAGAGAATCCAGACATTCAAATACCTGCAGCGCAAGCTTCACTTTAACACATAAAAGTTCAGAGTTTATAGTTATAGACATAGGTGTACTTGGCGGTTGCTTCAGGTGCCAAGTGAAGGGCATGCCAAATTCAAGGGGAATCATTGCAATTTTTTTTTTTTTTTTTGTAAAATTTTTATTTTGAGTTAAACAGTAAAATGAACAAGGGACGGGCCCCCAAGACGTCATAAATTCCCCGCACAGGGGGCACAGTTAGAAATCAATAGCAGTATTATCACACAAGAACAGAAGTACATCAAGCCCAGGCTAATATAAGCAAGGTCAGAGTTTGTAGGGCAGCAGTCCAAATAGCTGAGAAAAGGTTCCATGAAAGCAAAACACTGAAAGAAACACAAGCCTGAGGACTGTTCAGCTAGAGTAGGGGACACCAGTTCCCGCATTCTGCGCGCCTGGAGACCCAAAAACCAAGAACAAAGAACACCCCCCCCCCTCCCAGTCCCCCCTTCCCTCCCCATGGTGGTGACTCACACAATCTGGCTGGCACGCCCCATGCACACTAGACTTGAAAGAGGTGTAGTGACCTTATGGAAGCCGGGCACACGGCTGATGGCAACCCTCTAGAGAGAAAGGCAACCAACGGGCCCCACTGAAATTGGAAGTTCTTGTAGTTACCCAAGAAGATGTCCGCCATCCTTTCCATACTCAAAAATCTTCACAGCCGGGCGTACCACAAGGAAGTTGCTGGTGCCCCCCTTTGTTTCCAAGCGGCGGCCAATGTGATCTTGGAAGCTCCTAGGCAGAGCCACAGGATTCTCTTATCCGCCCGAGTCTGATATTCCAGACCGGGTTCCCGCAGACCCAGTAAGACAGATTTGATGGAGTTCTCGACCGGATAGTGAAGAATGTCCTTGAGATGCGAGAGGATTTCCTCCCAGTACGGCCGAATCACTGGGCAGTCCCACCATATATGGCGGAAGTCACCCAGGAGCCCACAACCCCTCCAGCATCTGTCGGACATGGCCGGGTAAATGCGATGGAGCCTAGCTGGGCAGAGATACCAGAGCATGATCATTGCAAATTTAAACAGAAATTGAAAGCAAAAAAAAATCCTTAGCCTCAATATGTTATTTAGTTTTAGGTGGTGGATACTCCCTTTACTTGGTCTGGTTAGTGACTAGCAGGCAATCTTGGGTGCTACTGGTTACAGCACATTCTCCCTTTGCTCCATAGTATTTTGCATTTCACATTTTGAAAAGATTGGAAATGAGTAAGTAAAGAGACATGTCCATATTGGTTAAGTGAACACAACATTTTTTCTAACAATGTGTACCAATCTTTGTGTTTTCCCATATCTTTTTGTAAGGGGGTAGCAAACAAAAATGCTCATGCATTAATATGTCTTTGTCCCCACTTCTCGAAGGTTTCCTTTTAGCTACAGAACAGTTTAAATGACCTTTTATTTGTTAGATGCTTACAGTCTTGTTTTGCATTTTTTTATATAATTAAACAGCCTTCCCATCTGTTTCCTTTGGAGTGTACCAAATATAATGGCCCTATAGCCTATAATATTTGGTATGCCCGATTTTCCTGGAGATTGAACTTACCAGGTTACAATTTTACATGGCCTTATGTTGGCTCTATGAATACATAACTTTTTCTACCAGATTGAATCCTTGCTTGAGTTTTCAAACATCTTTTCCTAAAGGGATACCACATATTACAGCTCATGCATTTCTGTAAAATCTGGTATCCCTTACTTTTCAACTCAAGTTGCCTTTTATTTGATAGCAGACTGTAGTATCATTTCATATTTGTGATTTCATTCCACAAGTTTTCACAACATGTTCCTTCTGGGGACATTAAATATAATGCGTTATAAGGGCTAAAATATTTGGTGTTCCCTATGTTTCTCCGGTTAGAGCTTAACAGAATTCAATTTGACATGGCATTCTTTGGGCTGGTTAAACACAGTGGGCCTCATTTATGAGGCCGTGCACCACCTTTACGCTGCTGGTGCGTCACTTTTTGTGACGCACCAGTGGCGTAAAAAATGCACCTTGTTGCGCCATATTTACAAAGTGACGCATCTAGGTAGATGCGTCACTTTGTGAACCCCTGCGCCACATTATACCTGCGCCAGGTATAATGTATGCAAGGGGGGCGTATTGACGTAAGGAAAGGTCGTAGAAGTGGCGCAGTGAAATCTATGAGATTTCACTGTGTCACTTTTAGGACGCCGTTGCGTCAAAATCTTGCGCCTGCCTCACAGCAGGCGCAAGACTGACGCAGGCCCTTTCACATGGGGCTTGCCCCATGTGAAAGGATGCATTGCTGGAGTTGCCTCACTTTTGTGACACACTCCAGCAATGCGTCACTTTTGCGCTTACAGATACGTCAGAAATACTGACGTATCTGTAACTCCTTGCGACATGATGCGTCATACATTAAATATGACGCATCAGGAATGTCGCAAGGAGTGCACACTGAGAAGTGACGCATCACTGCTTTCACGCAGTGATGCGTCATTTCTGATAAGTGAGGCCCCCTATATTCCTGCCAAATAGCACCCTTCACTGTGTTTTCCAACATCTTTTACTATGGGGATATCACATATTACTGCTCCTGCATTGCTGTAACTTCTGGTTTCCCATACTTTTCAATGGTTAGCTTTAAGCCACTGTCCAATTCAAGTTACCTTTTATATAATAGTAGATTACACTAATTCTTTGCATTTTTCATTTAATTCTACAAGCTTTCACATCTGGTTCCTTTGGGGGATACCAAATATAACGCCTTGTATGGGCTATACTATTTGGTATCCCCTATTTTTCTTGGGTTAGAGCTTACCAGGATTCAATTTAACAGAGCATTCTGTGGACAAGCTGTTTTCCTGCCAAAAAGCACACTTCCTTGTGTTTTCCATAATATTTTACTGTGAGGATCCCACATATTATGGCTTCTGCAGTGCTGTAATATCTAGAATCCCCAACGTTTCAAGGTTACCTTTTAGCCACTGATCAACTAAAGTTGCCTTTTATTTGCTAGCAGACTACTATATCTTTTCACATTTTTGATTTAATTGCGCAAGCTTTCACATCTAGTTCCTTTGGAAGATACCAAATATAATGTCTCATAAGGGCTCTAATATTTGGTATCCCCTATTTTTCCAGGGATACAGCTTACCAGGATTCAATTGGACATGACATTCAGTTGTCTGGGTGAACAAAGTATTTTCCTGCCAAATAGCATCCTTCCCTCTGTTTTCCATAATATTTTACTATGGGGATACCACATATTACAGCTTCTGCATTGCTGTAATACCTGGTATCCCCTACTTTTCAAGGGTTACCTTTTACCCACTGACGAATTCAAGTTACCTTTTATATGATTACAGATTACACTCATTCTTTGCATTCTTCATTTTATTCCACAAGCTTTCACATCCGTTTCCTTTCGGGGATACCAAATATATTGCCTCATATGGGCTATAATATTTGGTATCCCCTTTATTTATCGGGTTAGAACTTGCCAGTATTCAATTTGACATGGCATTCTGTTGGTTGGATGGACAAAGTGTTTTCCTGCCAAATAGCACCCTTCCCTGGGTTTTCCATACTGATTTACTGTGGGAATACCACAGATTACGGCTTCTGTAGTGCTGCAATATCTAGAATCATCTATGTTTTAAGGGTTACCTTTAGCCACTGCTCAACTTAAGTTGCCTTTTATTTGCTAGCAGACTATTATATCGTTTCACATTTTTAATTTCATTCCATACGCTTTCACATCGGGTTCCGTTGGGGGATACCAAACATAATGACTCATAAGGGCCATAATATTTGGTATCCCCCTATGTTTCTTGGGATAGAGCTTACCAGGATTCAATTGGACATGACATTCTGTTGGTTGGGCGGACAAAGGGACAGATTTAGGAGCCCAGTGCGCCACATTTGCACCACTGTTGCGTCACTTTTATGACGCAGCAGTGGCGTAAACCATGTGCCACGTTGCGCCCTATTTACAACGTGATGCATCTAGGGAGATGCATCACGTTGTAAAGCCCGACATGAAACCTGTGTCAGGTTTAATGTGGGCGTTCCGGTGGAGGGTGGGCTTTCGGTCTACAAGATTTCACTCAGTCACTTTTCCGACTCCGCTGCTTCAAAACCTTGTGCTTGCTTGAAGCATGTTGAGGATAGGCCAGGTTGGAACAGTGCTGGAGTTGCGTCGCGCCCGCAACACAACTCCAGCACTGCACCAACCTTACGGCGGCAGATGCGACGCGAATCTGTTTATCCTTGTGCCATGATGCACCGCATTGTAAATGTTCAGTATCGTTTCGCATTTTTCATTTTATTCCAAAAGCTTTCACAGTAGGTTTCTTTGGGGTATACCAAATATAATGCCTCATAAGTGCTTTAATATTTGGCAAACCCCTTTGTTTCTTGGGTGAGACCTGGCCAGGATTCCATTTGACATTGCGTTATGTTGGATGGGTGAGCACAGTATTTCTTTGCCAAAAGCACCCTTCCTTTTTGCTTTCCAACATCATTTACTGTGAAGATACCAAATGTTATGCCTTATGCATTGCTGTAATATCTTGTATACTCTATGTTTAATGGGTTACCCTTTAGCCATTGACCATTTGAAGGTACCTTTTATTTGATAGCAGACTACAATAACTTTTCAAATTTTTTACATAATTCCACGGGAATTTACATCTGGTTCCTTTAGTGTATAACCAAACAAATGGCCTATACAGACTTTAATATTTGGTATTCCCTATGTTTCTCAGTTTAGAATTTACCAGGATTCAATTTGACATAATCTGATGTTGCATAAGGTAGCACAGTATTTCTATGCCACATAACACCCTTCCTTTTGCTTTCTAACATTGTTTAATATGGGGGTATCAAAATATTTTGGCTCACGTGTTGCTGTATTATCTTGTATCCCCTACGTTTCATGGGTCACGCTTTAGCCATTGACCAGTTGAAGTTGCCTTTTATTTGATAGCAGACTACAGTATCTTTTCACATTTTGTACATCATTCCACAACATTTTACATCCAGTACGCTTAGGGGATACCAAATATAATAGCATATACGGTCTATAATATTTGGTATCCCCTCTGTTTCTCGAGTTAGAAATGACCAGGATTCAATTTGACCTGGTCTGAGCACAGGATTTCTATAAAATATTGCACCTTTCATTTCGCTTCCCAACATCGTTTGCTATGGGATACCAAATATTATGGCTCATGCATTGCTGTAATATCTCGTATCCCCTACATTTCGCGGGTTACCCTTTTAGCCATTGACCAGTTGAAGTTGCTTTTTAGTTGATAACAGACTACAATACCTTCTCACATTTTTTATATCAATCGACGAGATTTCACATCCGTTTTCTTAAGGGTTACGAAACATAATGACCTATACCGCCTATAATATTTGGTATAAGCTATGTTTCTTGAGTTAGTACTAGCCAGGATTCTATTTGACATGGTCTGATGTTGGATGGGTGAGCACAGTATGTATATGCCAAATAGCACCCTTCCCTTTGCTTTCTAAAATTGTTTATTATGGGGATACCAAATATTAGGGCTCATGCACTGCCCTAATATCTTGTATCCCCGGTTACCCTTTAGTCATTGACCAGTTGAATTTGCCCTTTATTTGATAGCAGACTACAGTATATTTTCACATTTTGTACATCATTCCACAGGATTTTGTATCCGGTACCCTTAGGGGATACCAAATATAATAGCCAACACGGCCTATAATATCTGGTATCCCATGAGTTACTTGGGTTGAAACTTACCAGGGTTTAATTTGACATGGTCTTATGTTGGATAGGTGAGCACAGTATTTCAATACCAAATAACACCTTTCCCTTTGCTTTCCAATATCATTTACTATGGGGATACCAAATATTATGGCTCATACACTGACGTAATATCTCGTATCCCCTATGTTTCATGGGCTACACTTTAGCCATTGACCAGTTGAATTTGCCTTTTATTTGGTAGCAGACTACAGTATCCTTTGACACTTTTAAATTAATATACAATATTTTACATCGGGTTCCTTTGAAAGATTTTATATAATATCGCCTATACCGCATTTATTATTTAGTATCCCCTGTGTTTCACGAGTTAAAACTCACCAGGATTCAATTTGGTATGGTCTTATGTTGGATGCGTGAGCACAGTATTCTATACCAAATAGCACACTTCCTTGTGCTTTCCAACATTGTTTACTATGGGGATACCAAATATTATGGCTCAAGCATTGCTGTAATATCTTGTATCCCCTATGTTTCATGGGTTACCCTTTAGCCATTGACCAGTTGAAGTTTCCTTTTATTTGGTAGCAGACTGCAGTATATTTTCACATTTTGTACATAATTCCACAAGATTTTACATCCAGTAAGGTTGGGGGATACCAAATATAATAGCCTAAACAGCCTATAATATTTGGTATCCCCAGTGTTTCTCAGGTTAGAAGTTACCAGGATTCAATTTGGAGAGGTCTTATGTTGGATGGGTGAGCACAGTGTTTCTATACCAAATAGCACCCTTACTTTTGCTTTCCAACATCATTTAATATGGGGATACCAAATATTATGACTCATGCATTGCTGTAATAACTTGTATCCCCTATGTTTCATGGGTTACCCTTTAGCCATTGACCAGTTGAAATTGACTTTTATTTGATAGCAGACTACAGTATCTTTTCACACTTTGTACATCATTCCACAAGATTTTACATCCAGTACGCTTAGGGGATACAAAATATAATAGCCTAAACGGCCTATATTATTTGGTATCACCAGTTTTTCTCAGGTTAGAAGTTACCAGGATTCATTTTGGAGAGGTCTTATGTTGGATGGGTGAGCACAGTGTTTCTATGCCAAATAGCACTCTTCCTTTTGCTTTCCAACATCGTTAACTATGGTTAAACCAAATATTATGTCTCCTGCATTGCAGTAATATTTTATATCCCGTATTTTTCACGGGTTACCCTTTAGCCATTGACAACCAGTAAAAGTTGCCTTTTATTTGATTACAGACTACAATGCCTTCTCACATTTTTTACATTATTCCACAAGATTTTGCATTCGGTGCCCTTAGGTGATACCAAATATAATATATTATTCAGCCTATAATATTTGATATCCCCATTGTTTTTCGGGTTAGAGTTGCCAGGATTTAATTTGACATTGCCTTATGTTGGATGGTGGAGCACAGTATTTCTATACCAAATAGCACCCTTCCTTTTGCTTTCCGACATCATTTACTATGGGGATACCAAATATTATGGCTCATGCATTGCTGTAATATCTCATATCCCTTGTGTTTCATTGGTTACACCCTTTAGCCATTGGCCAGTTGAAATCGCCTTTCATTTGATAGCATACTACAGTATGTTTTCACATTTTGTACAGCATTCCACAATATTTTGCATCCGGTACCCTTAGGGGATACCAAATATAATAACCTATACCCATATAATATTTGGTATCCCATGTGTGACATGGGCTGGTACTTACTAGGATTAAATTTGGAGTGGTCTTATGTTGGATAGGTGAGCACAGTGTTTCTATGCCAAAGAGCACCCTTCCTTCTGCTTTCCAACATCGTTTACTATGGTTATTCCAAATATTATGTCTCCTGCATTGATGTAATACCTTGTATCCCCTATGTTTCACGGGTTACCCTTTAGCCACTGACCACCATTTGAAGTTGCCTTTTATTTGATAACAGACTACAATACCTTCTCATATTTTTTACATCATTCCACAAGATTTTACATCCTGTTCCCTTAGGGGATACCAAATATAATGGACTTTGCCGGCTACAATATTTGGTGTCCCTCGGGTTAGAAGTTATCAGGATTCAATTTGACTTTGCTTTTGTTGGATGGTGTGAGCACAGTATTTCTATACCAAATAGCACCCTTCCTCTTGCTTTCCAACATCATTTACTATGGGGATACCAAACATTATGGCTTATGCATTGCTGTAATATCTTGTATCCCTTGTTTCATGGGTTACCCTTTGGCCATTGGCCAGTTGAAATTACCTTTCATTTGATAGCAGACTACAGTATCTTTTCACCTTTTGTACATCATTCCACAAGATTTTGCATCCGGTACCCTTAGGGGATACCAAATAGCACCCACACTTTTGCTTTCCAGCATAATTTATTATGGGGATACCAAATAGTATGGCTCACGCATTGCTGTAGTATGGCGTATTATCTACATTTTATGGGTTAACCTTTAGTTGAAGTTGCCTTTTATTTGATAGCAGACTACAGTATTTTTTTCACATTTTGTACATCTTTCCTCAATCCTTTACAACCAGTTCTTTAGTAGATACCAAATATAGTGGCCTATATCAACTATAATATTTGATATCCCCTGTGTTTTTCGGGGGTTACCCTTTAGAAATTGACCAGTTGAAATTACCTTTTATTTGATAGCAGGCTACAATATCTTTTCACATTATGTACATCTCCACAAGATTTCGCACCCTTAGGGTATACCAAATATAATAGCTTATGCAGCCTATAACATTAGGTATCCCATGTCTTACTTGGGTTGGAACACACCAGGATTCAATTTGGTATAGTCTTATGTTGTATGGGTAAGCACAGTATTTCTATGTCAAATAGCACCCTTCCTTTTGCTACCCAAAATCGTTTACTATGGGGATACCAAATATTATGGTTCACGCATTGCTGTACTACCTTGTTTCCCCTACATTTCCAGGGTTAGCCTTTAGCCAGTGCCTAGTTGAAGTTGCCTTTTTTTGATAGCAGACTACAGTATGTTTTCACATTTTTAAATCGTTGCACAAGATTTTATATCTGGTTCCCTTAGGGGATACCATATATAATGTCTACTCCTATAATATTTGGAATCTCCTGTGTTTCTTGAGTTAGAAGTTACCAAGATTCAATTTGACATAATCTGATGTTAGATGGGTGAGCACAGTATTGTTCCTTGAGGTTTCCAATACATTTTCCTACGGGAATACTGATATTACAGCTCCTGCGTTGCTGTAACATCTTGTGTCCCCTAATTTCCAAGGGTTAACTGTTAGCCATTAAGCAACTGAAGTTGCCTTTTTGCAATTTTGAGATTGCAGTCTCTTTTTGCAATTTTGATTTCATTCCAAATCTTTCACATCTGTTTTCTTTGGGTGATACCAAAATATAATGATCCATAAAGGCCATCATATTTGCCATTCCCTGTTTCTCAGGTTCATACTTACCACGATTCAATTTTAAATGGGCTTATGTTGGTTGGGTGAGCACAGTATTGTTGTGACAACTGGCACACTTCCTTGGTTTTTCCAATACATTTTACTTTTGGGATACCACATATTATGGCATATGCGTTGCTGTATTATCTTGATCCCCTACTTATCAAGGGTTACCTTTTTAGCCATGGACCAACTAAAGTTGCCTTTTATTTGATGATAGATTGCATTCGCTTTTCACAATTTTTATTTCATTCCACAATCTTTCACATTCGGTTCCTTTGGGGATACCAAATATAATGGCCTGTACGGACTATAGTATTTGGTATCCTCTATGTTTCTCTGGTTAGAACTTATCAGGATTCAATTTGACCTGGTCTTATGTTAGCTGGGTGAGCGGAGTATTTTTTGGCTAACTGGCACCCTTCTTTGAGTTTTCTAACATCTATTACTATGGGGATACCAAATATTACGGCTTATGCAAGGCTGTAATATCGCGGAAACCCTACGTTTTATGGGTTACCCTTTATCTATTGACTAACTGAGATTGCCTTGTTTTTGATAGCCAATTACAGCATCTTTTCACATTTTGTTTTCATTCCACAATTTTTACATTTGTTTCCTTTGGGAATACCAAATATAATGGCCTATAGTATTTGGTATCCCGTATGTTTCTCAGGTTAGAACTTATCAGGATTCATTTTGACATGGTATTATGTTGGCTGGGTGAGCACAGTATTTTTCTGCCATCTTGCACCAATGTTCCCTTGTAGTGTAGTTCCTATATTCCCAATAGGCTCTGCGCATTGGAATAATACATCCTATAGATTAGACGTAGGACTGAGGTCAACTAGGTCTCTATCGAATATACTAAACTTAATTGTGTGGGTGCCAGCTAACTCGAAGGTCACTAGAAACTTTCTCGAATACACAAGAAGGGATTAGTTTCTGACAACCGCATAAACATGACAACTTTGTTTCCCAAGAATAAGAATATATCTCTCAGACTCACGGAAACAATAGATAATTATTTCACTCAGTCAATCGTGCATGCTTCGTTTCTACAGAGTTGCAGAGAAATAGTGAGACGGGTGTTTTCAATAAAAAGGGTTTATTGAACAGTCTTCTTTCTCATGCAAGAGAAGTGAACTGCTACAATCGTTCTGCAGACTGCAAAGTATAATGCGTACAGCGTAAACAGAAATATGGAATAATACGGTAAGAGCATTGTATAGTTTCTAAGCCATATAAAAATACATACATAAATAACATTGACTAAAATACTCAACTGGTGCTTCTAAAATACGCCTGCCCCAATGTACCTAACCTAAGTCTAGTACGAGGGAAGAAGTAAGTATTGTGTAGCTTTGCCATTGACTCACCGCCGGACCTTTTTGCTGTGGGGGCCTGATTGTTTCCCGAGGTCTCCGTCCCCCAGGAGCCCCAGGATTGCTGCCACCTGCGTTGGAGCCCGCCCACAGCCGCCCACGCTATATAACTTCTCACGGCACCCGCTGCGCGGGTGCCCCTTCGCCATTGACTCACCGCCGGACCTTTTTGCTGTGGGGGCCTGATTGTTTCCTGAAGGACTCCGTCTCCCAGGAGCCCCAGGATTGCTGCCACCTGCGTTGGAGCCCGCCCACAGCCGCCCACGCTACATAACTTCTCGCAGCACCCGCTGCGCAGGTGCCGCTTCGCCATTGACTCACTGCCAGACCTTTTTGCTGTGGGGGCCTGATTGTTTCCCGAAGGACTCCGTCTCCCAGGAGCTCCAGGATTGCTGCCACCTGCGTTGGAGCCCGCCCACAGCCGCCCACGTTACATAACTACGCGCGGCACCCGCTGCGCAGGACGCGTGCGGGCGTGCGCCGGGAGAAGCCCGGGACAAGGGCGGGGCCATCTGCGGCCGTCCGAGGCCGGAGGAGGCTGGGCCACCCCTCGAATGTCTAAGGAACTGTAAGCATACATATAATCGGGACCTAGCATTACGAAGTTAGCTCAAAATTTATATTCTGTTTTTGAACACAATAGTGTATTGGAAGAACAAATGACAGCACGTTCGGGAAAAGGGAGAAAGGCGGGGGTGAGAGGGAGTGTTACGGGAACATTGGATAATTTTATAACCGGAGCCACTACTGTCTTAGAGCATGAGATAGCCCTGACAGAGCGACGTCTCTTATTAGAACCACTGCATCTTAGACGATCATCACTGGGGGGAATAATGACAGCAGTCACACCAGAACAATCAAGAAAAAATGCTAGTGATAACGCCGTGAAACACAGCGATGGCTATCAGTTATTAGAAAAGATTAACTTACCCATGACAAATGAAATCAGTCCCGTTGAGGTGATGAATGATTCTAGCGAGTGAAGCGCAGTTAATGTATCGACTGAAACCATACCACATTCCCTGACGAGATCCAAGTCTAAAAATATTTCCAATCCACAAAATATAAATGTAAAACAGTTGTTAGCTACGGGATTAAATGCAAAAAGGAAACAGGGATGGAAGACACAGAAGGCAAAGAGTGTGAAATCGAGTAATAATCAAAGAATAATTAAAAGCACCAGAACACAGACCTCAATTTTATTAGAATCTATATCTTCAATGACTCTGTGGATCTGGTAGAACCCTGTGTCCCCCCCCACATAATTTGCAGAGGACTTTATGGGAAAGATGGAGCATTTGCTTAAATCACTAATGTTGCCCCTCCTCGAGAGGATAAATATGATAGGCGACAGGTTAGCAAAACTTGAACAAATAACTTTAGCTAACAACGAGATAGTGAGGAAATATGCTGAGTCCATTCCTACACATGGTCTGGGGAACCTAATTGAGGACTCAGCAAAAATAATAGCCCCATTGTCCAACCCAATTGCGGTTAATTCACCCCCGCAACTAATGAATGGAAGCAGTCAGGATACCATAGCCTCAGAAAACAGGATTTTAAGTACGCAAGGAGGGGAGATACAAGGGAGAGGGGATGGGGGGCTGGTAAAGGTATCAAATGACATTGGGCAGTCCAAAAAAGATGAAGGTGTAGTTAAGGGAACGCAAGATACTGGGAAACATAAGAACACACTCCCACGTATTGATCTACCACCAGAGTCTTTCCCATATACCGTCGTGTTGACGGGGGTCCTTGAGCTGGGTGAGGGTAAATTAGAAAATTATCCTGAATTGAAGAATAAAGTAACCTTCTAGTTGAATAAGTTTAGACCTATCCCGACCTACATGTATGGTGAAAGTTGCATGTTCGCAGAATAAGCTGGGTGGGTCATAGACCGAAGGACCAACAAGGGGATTGTGTCATTGTCAATTTTAGGGATAGACGGGTGGTCGGACATATTTGTGGATGGAGTCAGCAAAGAGCAGGGAGTGGGATTCAAACTCTAGATTTAAGATATTTCTATCCTCCGTCTCCATTTGCTCGATTGAATTTGTATCCCTTAGGGATGCAAGGAGGGGGTAGTAGAGAAGTACACAATAATCAATTTAATATTCCCACTTTTAAACGTTTTGATATTCTTTATGGCCACGAGGGACTTGAGGGAGTGGATTGACTGTGTTCGGGGAATTCTAGCCCCATCAATTTGGAACTTACATCATCTAGAATAACATCAATGATTGAAATTACCCCTTGTAGAGAAATTTGTTCACAAATACCTGTTATTGTAAGAGTTGGGGCTATTGATTTTGAGAGGCTGGTTGTACCAGAGGATAGTGGTACAGATATGAATATCCCGAGTGAAGAGACTACTAATTCTAGTCGTAACTTGAGTAGTATTAAACAGTCCGATAGAAGCTTAAAAAATGGTAGGTTGTCAATAATGTTTTGGAATACTGCGGGTATAGATTCTAAGTTGTCTGGTCAAAATTGGTTGAATCTTGTCAATGAATTTGATATAGTTAGCCTGCAAGAAACTTGGGCTAAGGAGGCACACCATTTGTGTGGTTTTAAAACTTTTTTTTCCACTGGCAATAGGCTCAGTTTCCGGTAGAGCAAAAGGGGGGCTATGCACTTATGTATTGAACCTTTTTAAATGTGTTAAAATAGAGTTCCATGTTAATAACAGATATTATCAAATGGTCACGATACATATTAATAAAGTGCAGTGCCTGCTTATTGTAAACTTTTATAATAATGCTTTGGTGGAGGTATTGAATGATGTTTTAAAAGGATTGAGTGCAGATTTTAAACACATGACAGGGGGGAAAACCAAGGAAGTCTTTGCTGTCTGGGGAGGGGATTTCAATTGCTCACTATGTAAAAGAGGGGAACAAGGAGTATGCGGTACATTGTTGAATAAAGAGACTAGTTTATCTCACTTCGATCATTCTGTATGTGGGGATCTTTTGAATGAGATTATGTTTTCATGTGATATGGGCTTTGCAAACAAAGCTTGCCAACCCGAGGTCCTTTTTTGCCCCACATTTAATGGGAAAGGTGTATTTTCAACAATTGACTATATTTTAACCTCGGCTAGATATAGCGATCAGGTTATAAATTTTAACACATTAGATACCGCACTAAGTGATCACTTCCCCTTGAATATGGAAATTTCAAATTCAGACTATGAATTTGACAAAGACACCTCAACTAGACAGGTTGCAGATGATATTGCTTTGAAGCGGCAAAATGGATATGCCTTGAAATGGACTAAAGTGGTCCCGGAAGATTTCCTCCAGAATTTAATAAGGAAATGTGAACCCAGTTTTGACGTGTGCTTGGATGGGAACACCTCTGACTCAGCAGTTATTAAAAATCTTTTAAATATGACCTCACACATTAAAACTAGCTTATAGGTTGGTAAGAAAAACCCTAAACATGATGTAGCTAGCTGGTTCGATACAGCCTGTACTAAGGCTTATTCTAACCTTAAACATGCCTTAAATGATCCTGTAAGGGACAAGAACTTAGTCAGGGAACGGCGAAAGGCCTATAAAAATGTGCAGAAACAGAGAAAGGATACCCTGAAAAAGGAGGAATGGGAATCTTTGTGTGAGGCGTCCTTGAGTAGAGACACTGCTGCCTTCTGGAAAGCAGTTAACGCACCCTTCTTTGATGAAAAAATTAAGGCCAGAATAGGGATAGCTATTGCTGACAACGAATGGCTAGAGCATTGCGCAAATTTATACAGTGTGGCAACGCCCTCGGACCAGATCCCACCAGTAAATGTGGTGGACGAGGTGACTTCAAATAGTAACAAAATGGATCTGTGTATTACTCTGGATGAAGTCGTCTCTGGAATAAAAGCTAGCCTTGGAGGGAAGGCTAGCTTTTATTCCAGAGGGGTGCAGTTGATCTGTATAAAAATAATATGGCCGTATGGGGTCCAATCCGTACGAAACTTTTTAAATGCATCTTGCTCGAGAGGACTGTTACCCTCTTGGTTTGAGTCTATCATTGTACCTATATTTAAAAAGGGAGATAGGGCAAGTTGTACCTGTTATTGCCCTATATCACTGTTAGACTCAACCATTAAGATCTTTGGGCGCGTAATTTTAAACAGATTACAATCATGGCTGAAGAACACTCTATAATAAGTGACCTTCAATATGGTTCTAGGAAACGTCTTGGTACAATTGAACAGGGTCTTAACCTGCACATTCTTTTATAAAAATATACCACAGCAAGAAGAAATTGTATATTTTTAACTTTTGTCGACTTAACGTCGGCATTCGATTGCGTCACCCATCGTAAGCTTTGGCTTATCTTAGAGAAATTGGGTGTGGAAGAAAATATAATTAATTTTCTTAGGGAACTATACATGGGAGCACGAGCTGTAGTTAGATTTGGTAGGAATGGCGAATGTACTAAGGCTATTAACATTGCAAGAGGAGTACGGCAAGGGTGCGCTCCCTTCCTATTCACAATCTACATTAATGATTTGGAAAACACATTACTCCGGGAGTGCCGTGACATGCCTTTGATAGCTAACAGATCGGTCCCTGCACTATTATACGCGGATGACGCAGTTTTGATGGCCCGGACATCTTTGGCAATGCAAAGGATGATTACATCCTTCTCAAATTTCATGTCCAATTTAGATTTAAGGATTAATTGTATGAAAACGTTTTGTATGAATTGTGGTCCCGGGGCACAAATTAAGAAGAAAACAATGTACATTATTTCTAAACCATTGGAATTTACCCCAACTTTCCCTTACCTAGGTATATTGTTCGACCAAACTGGCCCATGGAACACAACAATAAAGACACGGAGGTTGTTGTTTTGCAAATCCATAATGGCCCTCACAAATTTTAGCAGAAAACTGGACAAAAAAACGATTGGGGAACTTTTAACTGTGTAAAGAGCAACTTGTGTCTCAATTGTAACATATTGTGCAGGAATATGGGGGTACGCAAACGTGAAATCATTACAGATGGCAGAAAATTGTTTTTTGAGACATCTCTTAACAGTTCCAGATAGTGTGTCTACATACATTTGCCACTCAGAACTGGTCCAACCTTATATAGAGGACGTTATTAAAGTTCAACCAGTATTATTGTGGCATAGGGTTTGGACCACAGAGGAGTGTGTTTTTAATCAACTGATATTGAGAGATGTGATGAATCTAGATAACGCCAGAAAAATAAGATGGTTGGCATATGTAAAGAGGTTTCTTATTGAAATCGGCCATCGAGAATATTTTGATGATCCGCTACTTATGACTCACGTGTCCAGGAGAGAATTAAAAAAACTATGTATGGTACACCTGGAGGATCAAAGAACTGTCAGTGGTCCAACATTAGACAGTTTCAGCCAACTTTCTGAGGACGATTTCTTAAAAACTCTTTCAGACTTGAAAAGTGGTTCCCCTAACGATCCCGCTCCTATCCACATTCTCAAACAGGTTGGACCCACCATCTCGCATCTGGCCACCAATCTTATTAACGCCTCGTTGAACCAGGGAGTGGTCCCTCCTGATTGGAAACATGCCATTGTTAAGGCACTTCAGAAAAAAACGGGTATGGACCCTACAGATCTGACTAACCTCCGCCCAATTTCACTCCTTCCTGGACTAAGTAAGATTGCAGAGAAGGTAGTCAACAAGCAATTGTCTGCCTTCCTTGAAACCAACAATCTCCTTCGTCCCACACAGACAGGCTTCCGGCCAGGCCAAGGGACGGAAACAGCCCTTTTAAAGGTAGTTGAAGAGGCTAGATGCATCCTGGATTCGGGAGGATCAGTGTTACTGATCCTCCTGGATCTAAGCGCTGCATTCGATACGGTGGACCACAAAACCCTCATTAAGCGCCTCTTCAGTCTGGGAGTAAGGGGCACAGCCCTCTGCTGGCTCTCCTCATTCCTAAAAGACAGAACATTTCAGGTCTGCGAAGGGAATGTGCGATCCGATAGTCTCCCTCTCCAGTGTGGGGTCCCCCAGGGCTCTTCATTGAGCCCTACGCTTTTTAACACATACATGGCCCCCCTGGATGACGTGGTCTCTCCTTTTGGGATAAAAGCCGTCACATACGCTGACGACACCCAAATGATCGTTTCATTTTCTCTGGAAGAGGATAAGGTAAAAAACCTTCATGACTGCCTAGAGGGTATTCATGCCTGGATGTCTGCCTCAAGGCTTAAGCTCAATGGCTCGAAAACTGAGCTCATGCTGTTGGGAAACAAAATATCTTCTCTTCCATCTGCCATGTGGCCAGCATGCTTAGGCCCCCTCCCTCAACCCAAGACTGAATTAAAAAGTCTGGGTTTCTGGCTCGAACAGGACCTATCCCTCAAAACGCAAGCGGAAAAAACAGCTGGCACATGTGTGGGGCTAATGCGTTCCATCAGAAAGATCCTCCCTTTACTTCCAGGACCCTCCCAGAAATTGCTTGTTCAAGGTCTAGTCCTATCAAGACTAGATTACTGCAATGCTCTCTTTCTTGCTGCCCCGGAATCCACGATCAACATTCTTCAAAGAACACAGAATGCTGCAGCTAGGATTCTCACTGGGACCTCTCGCAGAGTCTCAGCCAAACCCGCCCTTAAGGCTCTACATTGGCTGCCGATCCGCGAAAGGGTCAAATTTAAGGCACTTTGCACGGCCCATAAAGCTTTGCAAAATCAAGGGCCCCCAATGCTAAAGATATGATCTTTCCATACAGACCCAATAGGCCCCTACGATCAGCTCAAGGTCATCTGGCCACAGTCCAAAAAATTAGAAAAGCCCGAACTGGAGGACGCCGTTTCTCGGTTACTGTGGCCATCTCTTGGAATGCCCTGCCATTTCATCTTCGTTCTGAGTCCAATCTTCTGAAATTCCGTAAGCATCTAAAAACTCATCTCTTCCCGCAATAACTTCCTTCCTTTCCCCGTCTTCACCCTCAGAAGTTCTGCAATTTCAGCGCTGGGACGCTCACGGGCAGCCATGCGCTATATAAGACCTAAATTTCATTTCATTTCATTTCATTTCATTGAGATGAGGAAAAGCACTGTGGCTGCGCACCAACTCATAATGACCACTAGCGATACTCAGCCATATGCTAAATTACACATTAAAGATTTCGAAAAGTTTTTATTGACTCGTTTTAGATTAAACATTTTATTTAGATTTCTTAGTTTCCCCAAAATGAATGATTGGACTAAGCAGTCTAGTAAATGTCCATGTGATGAATTGTCTAATCAATCGGATATGCACATACTGCTATTTTATAAGTTCTATATTGTGCAGAGGAAAAGATGGAATGAGCCGTTATTGAAGATAATGGGTCTTAATCAGTGTCGCCCTGCTTTTTTAGCTATCCAGAAATTAGATGATATTTTAACTATTGGTTTACGAAAATCAATTCATGCCCCACCGTAATTACTTATTGCTTTTTTAATGTGTAAATGATGATTGTGTATACATACTTGCCTTTTTTCTTGTCTTGTTTTTTTTTATGCTGTAGTTTTTAACAAATGTACTTTTATGGTTGTTATTCTCATTCAATAACCGAATAATGTTAATAATTGAATTGAATTGAATTGTGTAGCATAGGTTTAGTTTTTGACAAGAATCTACCAAAGGTTTCTCTAGGTTCTAATCAGCTCCATCTGAAACAAAAAGCCCTATTCAGCCTGCATGGTATAAATCTCAGACTATGTAACTCAAGGGGCCATACCTCATATTGGCTCACCAAGCGGCTAAATTAAACCAGTGCTGTGTTACAGGTCCGGACATGCCTTAAGATATACAAAAAAGATGTGCACAGGATACATCACATAAAGAAAATATGTGTGAAAGCAAGGAAAGTACCTCACGGACGTAAAACCCGAGGGGGTTCCCGGTATGCAAATGACCGGTCTACCCACTTCTCATCATCGGTTACTTTCCTTGCTGGGAGGATGAAAAAGTGCAAAAAGAATGTGCACAAGACAGAATAGAGAGACAGACGGGGAGTGTACAAATACACTACCTGGTAGGACAGAGAGGAGTGCTCAAGAAAAAGCGACATGTTTCATTGCCTTGTCATTGGCAATTTCGTCAGGGCAAATGGTTGGGTCTCTATTCTCAATCCTCCATTTTTCATATGGGAACCTTATGCTCGCAAATACTGGATATACCGTCGAGCATCAGAAAGACGGCGTGTCAAAAGATCACGAGTCCGTCTTGGAAACTCCTAGATGTGAGTCACCGCTGCCGAGTCCCTCCGGCACTTCCGACGTCGAAATTGCCAATGACAAGGCAATGAAACATGTCGGTCCAGTCATAACAATGAATGGTATCAATTTAACCATTTTTTAGAAGGTGAAGTTTGGCAGCACCAGAATAAAATCGACTCAGCCAGCCAAACCTCACCATTTTATATTATAATTTATATTTGTCGGTGTTGGGTGTAGGTACTTGTCAACTTTTTCTTGAGCACTCCTCTCTGTCCTACCAGGTAGTGTATTTGTACACTCCCTGTCTGTCTCTCTATTCTGTCTTGTGCACATTCTTTTTGCACTTTTTCATCCTCCCAGCAAGGAAAGTAACCGACGATGAGAAGTGGGTAGACCGGTCATTTGCATACCGGGAACCCCCTCGGGTGTTACGTCCGTGAGGTACTTTCCTTGCTTTCACACATATTTTCTTTATGTGATGTATCCTGTGCACATCTTTTTTGTATATCTTAAGGCATGTCCGGACCTGTAACACAGCACTGGTTTAATTTAGCCGCTTGGTGAGCCAAAAGAGGTATGGCCCCTTGAGTTACATAGTCTGAGATTTATACCATGCAGGCTGAATAGGGCTTTTTGTTTCAGATTTGTTGAGTGGGGGGCTGCCCTAGATAGCCTTTCTTCCCCCTTTCATCCCCTTTTGATTGTCTAATCAGCTCCATACCTTGGTTAGAATGAAGGAGGTCTGGTATCTCTGTCTCAGGACTCGATTTCCCAACACCCCGCAAGGGGAGCCGGAAACACTGGAGCTGGATTCTCGGCAGTAGAAGGTCAGCCTCCTGATCAGTGCATCAGCTGGAGAGTCGGCTTCCCTCTGCACTTGCTGTAGCGAGCTGCGTCGGGCAAGTAGGTCTTTGAACCGCTCTGAACCACCGTATCTTGCTAGAGCAAGTGAAGGTATATGTATACCTTGAAGGTGTTTAGGAATGCCATAGTTTAGCGTAAAGACGGGCATATGAACGTCAGGAAAGAAGCCCTAGGGAATAGTTGTTCTTTGTAAAGTAACTGAGTTCGTGGACAAATCAATATTCAAGCAAGGGGAAGTTCCCTAACTGCTTAAGATGGTTTTCCAAGAAATCATTGTGACGTTTGGTACGGGTGGAAGTAGCCATGCCTGTATTTGGGTAGCATGGGTTATGCCTAAATAAGGGCTTAATTTCTAAGCCTATATAAGGGCCAAGTGAATTGTACCTATATAAGGGCATGAATCGGGAAAATTCACTCAGAGCTTAAAACGCCACACAACACCCTCTAATTTATTTCCACTGTGTGCGGCAGGGTAAGATCTATGTGCGCTGCAGACAAGTCTATGTGCACCAAGGAACCAATGATGCATGTGAGTGAAACGTCAGCTATGTAAATTTGTAGCAATCACCTCTGCAAACCTTTGTTCATAACAATAGCGAAAACAGGTGCAGTTCACACATACAGCTAAATTTAGTAAGGTCTTGAGACAGTTTTGTAATGTCGATACACTTCGTCATGACATGTATGATTACTCATGTAGCACCTGCACCCCAGGTTTAGAAAAGGATAGGAATCAGAAGGATGTACCATTGTAAGATGTTGCTGAAGGTAAAGTGGTGGCCTGGCGACAATGACTTGCAAGAGTTAGAGCTAGTTAATGCAGCCTTTTTGGACCCAGAATAGTGGGTTGAAGTTAGTGGTATTTGCTACAGCATACAATTAGAAAACATCCTCCAAAGATTTATATTTTTATATTTAGATTTATATTTCGGAGGACTGAAGATCTGTTACCGCTGTAACGAAGTAACCCATCCCCCAAGATCTACCCATGGGTGTTAATAGAAAGAAGGACTTTAAAGACAGGAGACTGGGGCGGAGACACTCAGAGCATAGATTTAACTAAACCGTGGGTTAACGACCAACTACATAAAATGAAGGAGAGAGTTTCGGGCAGACGGGACAGAAGTAGAATTGGCGAGGAGGATAGAGAACGGTATCTAATTATTGCTAGACTGCCCTGAAGAAGTCGAATGGGATATCACCCACGACGAAACAAGTGTTGGCTGGGCAAACCTTCAAATTAAAGAACAGTCAGAACACCAAACGACTATAAACCATGAATAAGAATTGTTCATACTGTATATTTCCATACTCGTAATTGCCTTGCAAATGACATACTGAACCAAAAAGTATTTATGAAGATAGTGTGTGCATTGGATAGTATTACTATTTGATAGTGGACCGTGCCATAGGTCCAGTTTGAGGGCTCAGGGTATTTTTCCTTCATCTTTGCACCGCTCTAATAATTAACATCTAATTACGCACACTCAGGAGGTGTCATTACCCCATACAAAACAACACCCCATCTTCTGTTTCAAGGGCTAAATCAGGCCCAAAGTGTCAGTTTGCAACTGAAAATCAAAACCATAAATACCTATGATGTACTTGAAGTTTTTCTCAGCGCATGTATGTCATTAATCCTAAATCATTTTCACCACTGCCACAAAGCTCACAAACCTCAGAGATGGCATAGTGCACCAGTAGACTTTGCTGCTCAGCATTCTCACCCCATGAAAATCTCAAAGAAGTAGATCCATCATTAACTTCAACACATTCAATGCTGAGGGAATGACAAAAGATATTGAGTTTGAAATGTTTACAGCTCCTCTCAAAGAAAAGCTGCATGCTACCTTCCATAAGTCATCTGATAACATTCCCATACTACGTGTCCTGTAGAGATGCAAATTGATATCTTCATTCCTATGAGTACATCTAACTTGAGTTGCTTGGAATAGATCCAGAGACAAGGTGACAGCACAGCAAACAATACAAGTGTCAAACCCTAGATGCCTACCACATGACATAAATTGTGGATCCTGTGAAAGTAGTGTAGCCTCCAGGAGCACACCAGCAGTAGGGCTCATCTCAGTTAGATGCACTATAGCAGCGATTCACATCATCTTAGGACTCCATCACACAAGGTGCTGGTACTAGCCAGTCGCGTAACAAAAGCCTCCGCATCCATCGCAGTGCAGGGGGGCCCTAAGCTCCAGGGGCCCCCTCTTGCACTGGCAGGCCCCTGTCCCATAGCTTCAGACAGGGTCCAGAGCATGTGGGGCCCCCTACTTGTACTTTGCAGAGGGGTCCCCTCAGGTTACCTTATTGAGTTTCAAATTTGTGTGAGTGTCCCTAACTGGGGGAGGTCCTGCCATCTGAAGAACAGTGCAGATCTCCTTATTCTCTTTCAACCACCTCTGTATTGTCAGACATCAAATCTAGGGTTCCCGGTTTTCTGGTATTTATTTTGTTGCCATTTCCATCTGTATTTATCCGTATTTTTTTCCTACTATTATCTGTATTTATCCATATTTATTTTGGGGTTTGTTGAACAATTAAGCTGAAATTAGTATATTTCCACATTTGTTTAACCGATAAATATGCTTGAATCCCTACCAGGTTTAAATGCTGTGACCACCCACAGAAGAGAAATCAATGCACTTATATGAAAATATGCATAATTCTGTATCAACCTTGTGCATATCTACTGGTGTAAAAGCCTCTTTACTAAAATTACTTACTTTTCTAACCCTCTTATCTATCAATCCACACAACTATTGGCCTGGCAGTCATGGAAGAAAGTATTTAGAATTACTCAAAAAACAACCCAATTTCCATTTTTATCCACATTTAAAAATAAATACAGACAAGAAAATAAATGTTTTATGTCTGTATTTATCTGTGAAAATCCTGCTATTCCTCCCTGTGGAACCCACCCTTGATAAAAAAAGAATAACACCCTTGTATTCACCACCACTCACAATTTAAAAATCATTGAATATTTCCTTGTAGATCAAGGAAATACAGTGAATATTTGTGAGTTAATTGTTGTACCCTTTTTGTATCATTACACATAAAACCTTCCCCTGAATGTACATTTAAAATGAGGAAAACAGTAAAATCGAAGAACTTGGAGAAAATGGTTTCTATCTCACATTTTTCTTTGAACGGTATTGTGATTTTTTGTAATACTAGAGAACCATTGTTTTAATTTTCCAAACATAAAGGAATTCCGTGAGACAATTCATAGGGAAAATGCCATTGGCCACCCAATCCCCTACTTTTTTATTCTTCCAATACAAAACAGTAGACTCCCTCTTATTGCATCCATAAAAAACAGGTTGCAACTCTATGTATTAAATGAATATGTAATAATAATAATAATAATAATAATAATAATAGTAATAATACGTTGTATACATCGCTGACATTCTAACATGTTAGTATTTCTGTGATTTTATCTGAGTAAGTTGGTGAAAACTTATTTTCAAATATTTGAAAAATACATTGAA
Source organism: Lissotriton helveticus (assembly GCF_964261635.1). Lineage (NCBI taxonomy): Eukaryota > Metazoa > Chordata > Amphibia > Caudata > Salamandridae > Lissotriton > Lissotriton helveticus. The sequence goes on from NC_136069.1 coordinate 1,183,990,620, forward strand.
TCCACTGGGAATTGTTATTCAGCACGGTACATCTAATTTCACAGGAGAATATTTGACACTTAGGGCCCAATTATGAGTCTGGTGGTGGATGCTCGGCGGTCCAGCCACCGCCACCGCCACACCGGCGGTCCAACCGCCCCATTATGACTTGGTCCAACCGTCCCATTATGACTTGGGCGGTTGGACCGCCATGGGACCGCCACTGTGTTTCCTCTCTGCCACGGAACCGCCATAAAAACCGTGGCTGAGAGGAAACAAAGGGGGCCCTACAGAGCCCCCTGATGCCTCATGCCCTTTGTGAATGCACACCAGTTTCTGCATGGCATGGACGTTACAGTTCATGCTGTGCAGGATCCTTCTGCGGCGTTCCCATTTCAGTGCCTTTTTCAAAAGCATCACCTCCTTTGAAACTGGCACCGGAACCGCAACGCCGCCCGCCGGCCTACCAGAACACTTTAAAGTTGTAATCCGCCAGTTTTGCCGTAGAGTGAGTTTTGAGAAGACGCGAAGGTAAGTTGCTGTCCTTCGCCTGTTGGTTTGGACTTGTGTGCCGCCAGCGCTGCTAAACAGAGTATGAGTAGATTGTTCTGGAGGCAGCGGAGCCTCCTGCTGGAGCCCGTGTGCCTGCGCTTCATCAAGGATTCCGGTCTACCGGTACCCAGTGTGGTCTCGTGATACCTCCCGGCTCCCGTAGAGGTTGCGGTTGTGCTCCATCTTTCTTTATGTCCTGAAGAGGCCTAAAAGCCAAAGGCCAAAACGTATCGACACCTCTTTATGAAGTCTCCGGAAGGTTTGGATTACATAATGTATTAAATACACTGTGTGTTACTTCAAGATCTATGATGTTTTGCTTTGCATAAACACACAGACCCCAGAGACTATCATTTAGAGTGATTGTGCAGGAATCTTATGCACAGCCTCCCACAAGTAGATGTGTGGAAGATAGGAGTATTTTTTATAGGTATTAAATTTGGTTTTTGTATGATTTTTGTAATGTTTTTTACTATTTTGTATATAAAGGATTTGATTGTTTTATGTAGCACAATGTACAGTAACTCTATTCCAACATGGACAAATGTGAATACTTAGAGGGATCCAATAAAAGAAAGATCTCATACTTTTTTAACTGTATCTATGATTAATTGATGTATTCATCAGATGTATTATTAGTTGTATCCTTTCCTGCTTCTCAGTTCCTTTTTTCCATTATATGACTACCCCCTGAGAAGTAGGGTGATTAGGGCTTCTGTTGTATTTAGCCTGTCTCTTTTCTGCCTCTGGGATTTCATTGTCATTCACATGATGTCACCACTAGAACCTTCGGTGACATCGTGGAGTGTTGGGGGCTTAGCCTAGTGACAACTGGCAGTTGGAACCAGGCAGGCTGAGTGACAAGCTTGTCACTCCTGGTGGGTCTCTTTTATCTTACCATCTTAAAGACCTGACCTGAAATCTATCTTGAATAAAACAACCTAAGTTATACCCGGCTCCAGACTTCTATTTACAACAGCTTTCCCCGTTTTTTCTTTTTTCAGTAATCTGGTGGGTGGGCGGTGTCGAATCTTGGCGGTGCCGGGGCCTGGTGGTGGAGTGCCGTCCACCCCTGCACCACCAAAAGTCATAATCGGGACCTTAAAGTATTAAGTAAGAGAATGCAAACATGTTGGAACCATGTGTAATGTACATTTTTTGTAGCAGTGTTCCATAAGTATAAGCCTTCATGTAGGTATCAGGAACAATAGTGACATTTGAAATCAAATGATGTGACTGATGGATGAAAAGGTTTCTATTTTGTACATGTGAATGCCTTTTTGTTGTGTTTTTTTCTTCAGCTGGTGGATGTCCGGTACCTCAGAGGAGTATACATGGCCGGATGCGCTCCAGCCACTCAGGCTCCGTAATTAAATTTGTATGTGATGAAGGCTACAAACTTTTTGGATCTGCAACTGTTTATTGTGATGGAAAAAGATGGAACAGCACTACACCTGTGTGTGAAGGTTGGAAAATTATCATTATGGAGAATAGATTGTTATTTGCATTACAATGTACATAGCCACTGTATTTGACACATTTTCTGATGAATTAACTTGATGTCTCGCTCCTCCAGTTTACACTATGCTGGCTCGACTTCACCAACCGTCCTCCTGAATATTTGTTGCTGCTAGTGGAGGCTTACACAAGGAACTGGATACCTCTTTTCAGACCCTTTCAGGGGGCCATGTGGCAAGCAGGGGCAGGGGCTTCTAGGCCTCAACTATGAGGGGTGTGATTGTTTGCCTCTAATGCCCACTATGGCTCTGTAAACTGGGCCAAGTACAACTTCTGTAGTACATGACTCAGACATGGTGGTGGCGAGCATTTGTAGGCTTCTCGAGGGGGTAGTGCAGGGTTGGTCGAGACTCAACTATCACACAGCAGTGCAATAACTGTGTTCTCAACCAAGTGCTTACTTACAAGACAATAGGTAGTTTATTGCACACTAGAATTGAATACTGCACAGACAATACTGGCAAGATGCAATGTAATCTCCTGGTTGCTGGGGCTAGCTGCACCTCAATGTGCTCTCTTCCCAAGTTCCTCCTTTCTGGTCTAGGCAGTTCCCCCACAGCAGTAAACTTAATAGTGTGCTGTAGGATGAGGTGCACTTTACCCCTTTTAATACAAAAAAGCTCTCAGTCTCTTACACTTCAAATAATACCTGATCTCAACCAGCGAAGCTGGTCCATGAATTGCAAATCAGATAGTTTGCTGCCCACTGACACCTGTGTCAGGCATATCACTCTTCTCCATCCTCATCTGGCAGACCCCACCGGCCCCGGGTTCTCACCGTACCTGAATTTTTCTGGACAGTCACTCCTACAGGCGCCTCTTGTGTGCCAGAAGGCTGGCAGGCAGGCTGGCTTCTGGCATTTAAGGTCAGATGAACAGCTTTTACCAGCAAGTTATAGCTTCAAGTAATGTCTCCAAACCTCTGGGAAACTGGCTGTCAGGCAGCCAACAGCTCTGACTGCACAGCAGTCCACTGAGTACTCTGAGGAGCACTCCCTTCCTTGGTCATAGAGAACTTGGAACTGTACCAGCCAGGGGGTGAGTGGGCCTCACTCTTAGGCAGTCAAAGCAGATAGGAGATGTAGATCCATTGTCTTTGCTTTTAGAACCGGTTCGAGGGGTATTGCTTCCACTTATCCTTTTCAGGCTACACAGCAGACATAGCCTTTGTGTAGAATGATGCATCTTACAGCAAAATGGTCGAAGCACAAAGAGGTGTGCACCTGGCTGTCATCAGCCACACTGAATAGGGATCGGGGAAAAGACAAAAAGCTGGTCTCATCTAAGCAGTCTCCTTCACCATGAATAACAGACACTGCAGTTTCACCCTTCACTCCCACCATTTACCAAATGTCAGTGCTACATAAATACTAATCAGCAGCTCCTCTCAGCAAATGGCCAAATTAAATTCTAGAGGAGCCTTCTACCATTTCTCCTACTTCAGTAGCTAGGTCTCCTCCCTCCAGCTTCAGGAATGTCAGAAATACACTTTCTCTGTCTGGAAAACAACCTGCCCTCTATCTTGTGCAGGTGGCCAGGCTAGTGCATACATACATACACAATGCATGTACCACACAGGCCACACACACACACACACATGTAAAAAATACACTTGGAAAGTTAGCTCTAGACTCTGGGTTACCGCATAATAGCTCGATTTTACACAGGCGAGCCAGCAGGCGTCCACTCCTGTGACACAGATAAAAAACTGGTCAAAACTATAGATTTACAAAACATGGAACACTGTCACCCCTGCTCTATGTACTGAAGCAGTGACAGGGACAGTAGCCTACTGTGCAATGAGAGCCTGCTTGGTGCACTCTTCAAGGTCACAGGACAGGTCCAGGACATAACTCACATCAAGGAACAGGCCTAGGCCTCCGCACACATACTAGAGTAGTGTGAGGCTAGTGCCAAAGATCCAAAAACAGTATACCATACACATGCAGGCACACGCTCAGGTGAACACAACAGTACACATTGCAGGGAACATTCCTCTTTCAACCTTTTTGTCCCCCAGTGCCTTGCTTGTCTCCATGGGACTTTCCTCAACTGACTACTCTACAGGGATATTTTCACTTACTACCACATTTGATGCTTATTAGGAATACAGAAGCACCTTCAGACTAGCAAACCTATTATTGGATAACAGTGCCATTGAAATTGTGGAGACTTGAAAAAGTGATTTTCTTGAAACAAATAATGAAATTAATGTGAAACTACTTACACGAGTAACTATAATTAGACTCGTAATATAGGAATGCTAGTGCCAATGTAGATCATCACTGAGTGGGACCCCTGCACCCCTACTTGCACCCCTACCTGAGGGAATAACTGTATAACTAAATATCTGTCTTCAATTTGTAGTTTATTGAAGACTTTCTTATCATTTCAAGTCTGTTATCGCCCCCTCAAATGCCCTAACAGACATTTCATAAATTATATGTTTTTCCTTGGAAACAGAACTGCTAACCACCCAGGGCAAAATACTGTCAGCAAGTGTATGTTTCTAGTTGTTTTCTAATAATCAAAATGTATTAAAAATATCATTTTTAGGAGTGTGAATTAACCTATAAATAACCCTAGAATCCTATAAATGCAGGGTTGGAAGATGCTCCATGGATCAAGGGGTTTCAATCCACTGCTACTTTGCCTGATTTTTCTTTTGTCCCTTTTGCTTTGCTACTGAAGCTCTGTGAGTGAGGAACTTTGAAAAGTCACAAGCAAAAAGTAGAATAAATATTATTTTCTGTGATATCAATTTACTTTTGATTCAATGTCTATCTTTTGTTAGTAATGTAGATTATCTCGAACGAATTCCCTACTGCCCATTATCCACTAATCTGTTTTCATCTTATAAACAGTAATCACAATAAACTCCTTCATATGTTAAACTCTTCATTGCGTTAATTAATCGTGTTTGTCTTCTCTGTAGTGCCACAAGTTTGTCAACAGCCTTTTATTTTATGGCGATCAAAAATTAATATATGATCAAAAAGTTGATTTAGCAATACACTATAAATATGAATTATTAATTCCCACCTATGATGCCTCATGCTATTGACTCAGAGATCTTATAATCTATCACCATCTGCTAATTGTGTACTGCAAATTTGTATTAGGACCAACACCAAAGTTGATCACAAGCAAAAATAGTGACTTTAGTAATTGTGTGACATTGTCCTACTTTTCCAGAGTTTGACATGATGAGTACAGTAATGGAGAAAAATGGTCCAGAGTCAGTCAAATCAAGTCTGCAGATGAACAGACCTTCACCCTTAAACATGCTACGAGAAGATATCCTCGTCTTTCTTCAAGGAAATACAGTGCCCAAGAATGCATTTAAACTGGATCTATTATCTTCTCAAAACCATGGCACTTTTGCTGAAAAAGACAACTATATTGTTCCTTTACACAAGGACAGTGGCTACCCCATCACATATGAATTGTCAGGTGTGGCTAGAGGTCAAGAGTTAAGCAAAGAACGTTCACAAAAGTTTGAGAAGAATGCTGAGGCTCAGTCACTGGTGACCGAATCCCCAAGTGCAAAAACAACAGTTTTATTACCTTTGAAAGTCACTGTACAAACACCACAGGGGCAAACAAAAGCAATGAGTATATCATTTCCTTCCACAGGATCAGCTACTATACCATCAACAGCTCTGCCTTCAAGTGTGAAGCCAAATACAATACTGAATTTTTTTAATATCTTACCATTATCAACATCCATCACACCAGAAAAGAAAGTGACTTTAGCAACATCATTTGGCTCCGATTCTGACTATCTAAAACATCGGTCAATCAGTAAACATTCTAGTTTGACCTCCTTCGCGCTGTTTTTCAGCACCATACCTGAATCTTTTACCAGACCAAGGAAGTCTAAAACTTTGGAATTGTCAACATCATCAATGTTAACAATCGCAGGCATACCCTTTGTACTTCCAACAGCTTCTTCGATTTTACAGGTACATTCTTCAGGGTTTACTGATAGTACTGGCCTTCAATCAGTACTGAAGGATAACTCTAGAACTACCACTTTCCAGGCAAAAGTCATGAATGATTTACAGACTGTTCGATCAACACCAGAAATGGAGAGTACCAAACAAAACATTGATTCTAGAATAAAGGAGAAAGTATCCATCACAACCACAAGTTCAACAGTGATGTATAACCAAAATGGCATCATTGTGAATCAGTTGAACAGTGGCCATTATCACCCAAGTTATGCCAGTAAATTGGTTGCAACTAAAACTTATGAATCACCGATGCCACAATCACAACTTGACTCTAAATTGACCATAAATGGGCAGTCAGAGATTGAAACAAATCATACCACTAGATTTTATAATCACTTTAGCAGTTTACCACAATCTCCAGCGGCTCATGAATCAATTTCATCATCAACAAAGCAAAATGAAAAGATTGGAAAAATAGGAAATTCAACAGTTCTACCCAGTAGTAGAATTTTGGCACTCAGCGGAGGAGAATCACAAGTGTCCCCAAACAGAAGATCTTTTTGCATGTACCCTCCAGTTCCAGTCCACGGGACATTTCATTTCCGGACTATATTTAATCCTAAACCTCATCAGTTCCGATACTACATTCAGTATACCTGTTATCCAGGATACACTATGACCCATGGTGATATCTACAGTTTCTGCTTGAGCAATGGGACGTGGAGTGGAGTCACACCCGTTTGTTTAGGTTAGTATATGTACTCATCTATTTTTGATTTGCATTACTTACACCTGTAAATGTAGTGCTTCATTGACTTTTATAATTGAATCGATTTGTTATGTATGGCTCTCATAGAGAGTCTATATTGTCTATTTCACTTTCTGAAGCTCATAACTCAGTGCTATGACATAGCAGCAATGTATAACAAAACAGGTTACCCACTGTTGTGGTGTCATAAAGTCCTTCCTGGTTTGGCTGACAGGCCTACTTGAGAGCCTGTCAGCACAGCTCTGTTGTCTGCTTTGACAGAAAGCACAGCTGCAAGAGGGGGAAGGAAGGCAGTTACGGTGGTGGGATTGGTCAAGGATGACAGGTAAACTTTTATTTAAACCTTTGAGACAGAGATACATAGCAGAGGAAATGTTATGTATAGCTTTCCCATTTCTCCTCTGCCACTGCATAGCAGATGAAAGCAAGACATGATTTTTGGGGGCAATAATTAATGCATTACGAGGATGTTTTTCACCTCGGGGGTATGAGTAACATCATAGACAATTCGTACTTCGCTCTCGTTGTGTATTTGATGTCACTCAGAACCCCTCGGTGACAAACATCCTCGTAATTCACTGTTACTCATCTATAATTCTATATGGGACTAACTAAGAGACACTATCTTAAACACCAGATCCTAATTCTGGCTGTTCACTGCTATGATGTCACATCAGTGGGTAACGAAAGTTGTTTCCCACTGATGCTACATCATAAAGGCATTCCAGGTTGCTCTGACAGGGCTTTCTAGCAGAATTAACTCTAGCACAGCTTTGGAAGCAAAGGAGATAGGAGGGCACAAAATGGTAGGTGACTAGGTATTTTCTTTTTTTTTACATTTTGGACAAGATGGAGAGGCCATTTTATAGATGGCGCCCTTATTACTTATCTGCTTCTGTGTAGCAGTTGAAAGCAGTGAAAGAAGATTTAGAGGGGCCGTGCATAACATAAAACTATAGATCGGTAAAAAGTAAATCGTAGAGTTTTTTTCTTCATGTGGGTTTTGAGTGTTATCATAGACAACTTGAGCTTCATTCTCATTGTCGGTTGATGTCTCTCATAACCTCTAGATGAAAAACATCTCTATTATTCACTATAACCCATCTAGATTTTATATATTTACAAACCAAGTGGTACCATTACCCTTGCAATTTTCTGCAAGTATAAAGTAATAGGGCTGAATCCTGCCTGCCTCCTTAGTTGGTAAAAATCCGTGAAAGAACACACGACTATATGAAGATGGTCAGATAAATGCTTAGGTGTTTAAAGTACCAATGTGGTCAGTCTAACCTATTAACGCCATTTGTCAACATCCAGTGGACTGGGCTATGTTTGAGCTTAGCATCACAGATGCATTTGTGCAGATCCAAGTCAGTTGCTGAGCCTGCTTGCATAACAGCATAACACCAACACTGGATACTGTTGGGTGATTTTCATTTGTCAGCTACCCTGGCAACATAAATGTTGTCCCAATGTTCAATTTAGCTATTGAAGCCATTCCTTTGTCTAGGCTGCCACTCAAACATTGAGCGAGGATCTAATTAAGGGATTTCAACTCCTTGTAGGATCCTAATTTTTCCTTTGGTCTGATGAAGCAAGTTTAATGTTAGCATCAAAGACCATCCGGCAATACCAAAGGAGATGTTTGCCAAATACAAGCCAAATAGAAGCTCAAGTTAAAAATCTGGTCCTCGACAAATGTAAAAATCAGATGGGAAAAGATCATGGATCCATGAGACATTTGCAAACCAGTTCCTCAAAATATATTCTGAACAGCATGCTCAAACCCACCACCACATATGTTGGTTTGGCACCTCAACGTGACCCCCACCCAGACAACAAATAATGACCTAGAACTAATGGCCGCTGCTAATCACCATACCAGCCCCTGCACTACATTGTGCCAGTCCTCCACATAAAAACAACCATATACACTTCAGATCCTAGCCCTTTAGCTGTGGCCCTATGCTAGATCAAGGGAAAGCACTTGTGATAAGACGACAACGAAGTCAATGCCATTCGAACTCTCCATACCAGTACAGGAGTATGTGTGACGTTACAACGCATACATTTACATCGCAGTACATTACATTGCGGTTTTACAACCAAAGTCGTTACAATGACTTGCGTTGGAGGGCGCTGGACTTAGGAGTAGTATAATTTACTATTCCAACTCCAGTCTACATACAGTTGGGAAGGTGTTGGATAGTAAATTATACTATTCCTTGTCCTAGAGCGCCATCTAGCGCAAGTCATTGTAACGACTTGCGTTGTGAAAACCGCGATGTAATAGCATCGCAATGTAATCCCTGCGTTGTAAACAATGTTTCCCGTACAGGAAACCAAACATACCAGGGAGGGCACACCCAAACCACAACAATTGACTCCATCACTGCCAGTTTCTAGGAATGGTTGTCCCACAACAGACTTGACCCCACTCCTGAGGCGGAAGCCGGGAGAGCACATTTTGCACATTTTGATTTTAAAATTGTTATCTGTTTACTGCTACTTGATATATCTTTTAAAAACAACTCACCACTTACAGGGCACCTTGAGCAGAACACCAGGCACGGGGAGCGGACTCTAACGCTACCGCGTTGCCTGACATTGTTCACTCCCCTCCACGAGCACCGCGAGGACGCAGGCCACGCCCCCATTTTAGGCCAAGCCCCTTTCCCCGTCAGCAAGCACCTATAAAATGTGCCTAGGACGGAAGCGCAGCGGATGAGCGCAGCGGATGAGCGCAGCGGGAGCGCCTAAGGCAAGCCCGTCTGCGCCCGTCTGCGCCAGACCAAGCCCAGATCCCATATCCCCTGCCTCTCCCATTCAAACAAACATCAAATACTCTAATAATACCCTGCATAGACTAAGAGACCTACCAGCTACCCTATGTAACGGTTCTATTTCCCCAGAGGAAGGACACTCTCGATGCTTAAATTGCCCCTACAAGCTCAGTCCCTACCCCCCCTCAAAACCTATCTGCCTCGACATGGCCCTGCTGAACTGCGGATCCCTCTCGAGGCACCACACTGAAATCAATCTACTCTTGAAGGACTCGGACATAGAAGCACTCCTCCTTACGGAAACCTGGCTCACGTCAGGTTCAGAACCAGACATTATCCAAACACTCCCACCGGGCTACCTCATAAAATATCAGAACAGACCCGTAGGTATTGGTGGGGGAATAGCGATCATATATCGAGACTACCTGTCCTGCCAATTCAAAGAAAGCCCTATTTTAGACTGCGAAAATGTTCTCTTCTCCATCCATCGGCCGCCCTCGACCACCCTTTCAGGGCTACTAGTGTATCGCCCCCCGGGGCCGGTATGACATTTTAACGACTCCCTAATTGAATCCATATCCTCCCTCGCTTGCGTATCCCCTAACTTCACGCTACTGGGAGACTTAAATCTCCACTTTGACGACCCCTCTAGCAAACCAGCTGCGGATCTTAAAGCAGACTTGGGCTCCATTAGGCTTGAACTACTAAGCAACCTTCCTACTCATGTCAAAGGACATCTGCTGGACCCTGTATTCTCCAATCTCACGAGACTTACTATTCAACCCCCCATCCCTCTTCCCTGGTCTGACCACTTCTTAGTCCCTTTCAAATTACAACTCGTGGTTAAGGCTCTCGAAAGACATCCACCCCAACCTCCTTCTCGCCCATGGAAAAACCTGGACATAAACTCCTGGGCCCAAGTCTTATCCTCCACTATACCTATACTGGACCCAGATCCCTCCAGAGCTGATGTCCAACTACACGAGTGGATCAACCAATCCCTACACTCCACTCTGCCACTCAAACCCCTCTCCAGTATAAAAAAAACGGCTAAATCACCATGGTTCACCCAGGAACTAAGAAATCTAAAAAAAGATGCAAAAAACTTGAGCGAGTATGGAGAAAAAACTGGACGACCGAATGCAAAAAAGAGTACAGGGCCGCCATCAAGCTCTATAAAAACTCCATAAAAAGTACACAGGCTACCTTCTTTGAAGGAAAGATAGCAGCAGCAGCCAACTCTGCAAAGGAAACGTACCGCATTGTTCGTCTCCTCACAAAAAATTCAAGACCCCTTACCCCCGCCGGACCCAGAGGGTGCCAGATGCAAACAGATGGGCGAATTTTTCTCTTTAAAAATCGAGAAAATTCTGACCTCACTTCCAGCCCCCACCTCCCCACCAACTGCTACTCCCTCACCCCCCCTCACAGAGGGTACATGTCCCAGATCACCACTGAGACTTTCCTATCCACCTTACAAACTGTAAAAAGTGGCTCCTCTTCAGACCCAGCTCCCATCAGCAAGTTAAAACTGGTCGCCCCCACGGTAGCCCCACCCATTACCAACCTCATTAATGCCTCCTTTAAAAATGGCACTGTCCCGGCCAACTGGAAGAAAGCCACTGTCAAAGCTCTCCTAAAAAAACCCACCTAGATCCCACGGATCCTACCAACTTTAGACCCATATCGCTCCTCCCCGGGATCAGCAAAGTGGCCGAACGTATCGCAAACCATCAATTGTCCAACTTCTTGGAGGCTAACCACCTACTACGTCACTCCCAGACCGGGTTCAGACCGGGACAGGGTACCGACACCGCCCTGCTTGCCGTGGTCGAAGAGGCTAGAAGCATCATAGACGCAGGAGGATCAGTGGCAGTGATCCTCCTTGACCTGAGTGCCGCCTTCGACACGGTGGACCACGCTATCCTTGTCCACCGGCTTAGTCAGATTGGAGTCGCTGACTCCGCCCTGGCCTGGATCAAATCCTTCCTCGAGGAAAGATCCTTCCAAGTGTCAGATGGCATCACCACGTCCAAGGCCCTCCCCCTACAGTGTGGGGTTCCTCAAGGCTCCTCCCTGAGCCCCACACTTTTTAACGTCTACATGTCCCCTCTTGAGGACATTGTTACCCCCTTCGGCATCAAAACAGTAACGTACGCCGACGACACCCAGCTGGTGGTCTCCATCAACCAGTCGAGTAACAGCTTAGACAACCTGGCCATGTGCCTAGATAGGGTCTTCCAATGGATGTGTGAATCTCGACTAAAACTTAATGGAGATAAATCGGAGATTATCCTCCTGGGTAACCCTAACAAGCTTCCCACCAACCTCTCCTGGCCATCTTGTATGGGAACTCCCCCAACCCCCAAAACAGAGGTCAAAAGTCTTGGCATTTGGTTAGACCAGGACCTGAACTTTAAAACCCAGGCCAGAAAAACCTCAGGCACCTGTTTCGGCCTTATCCGCATGTTCCGAAAGATTCTCCACCTGATCCCCTTCCAGTCAAGGAAGCTACTGATGCAGGGGCTGGTCAACTCCAGATTGGACTATGGCAACATCTTGTACCTGGGGGCCCCCGCTTCAGTTGTTTATAGACTACAGGTGGCTCAGAGCGCGGCGGCCAGAATCCTAACGGGAACCAAAGCAAGATGCTCGGCGAAACCAGCTCTCAAAAGCCTTCACTGGCTCCCAGTGAAGGAGTAAATTACCTTCAAGACCCTGTGCATCTCCCACAAGATAATGCACGATAAAGGCCCCCCAATTCTCAGACCTCTGATGAAACCCCATCAGTCCCATAGACAACTAAGATCTGACTCCCTTGCCCTTGCCAGCATCCCAAGGATAAGAAAGTCCAGATCCGGAGGCCGCTTGTTTTCCTACAATGCCCCAAGACTCTGGAACACCCTCCCACTGGCCATGAGGAGAGAACATAACCTCCTCACCTTTCGGAAACAATTGAAAACCTGGCTCTTCCCATAAACATTCCATTTTACTTCTCTCTTCTTCTCTGGATATAAGGTCTTGTCAGCGCTGGGATGCCCAAGGGTAGCTACGCGCTTTACAAATCCCAACTCAAACTCAAACAACACACCCACAGCTACAAAATATAAGATAATCAGAAAGGCACGCTGCACAGACAGGGACTACACAAGCAGCAATCACACCCCCTCCCATCCCTGGACAAGTGAACCCTAACTACAGCCAAGTTACTGACTTGAGTCGGTGCCACCAACTTCTGAAACCAGCAACAAGCCAGTAATTTATGACATCTCTGACATACCAGAGTCACACTCCATGAAAGAAAACAGACCACAGTACTTGAAGGGTAAATGAAAACACTAACCCTGGGCGTAGTGGGCGTAGTGGGGCTCCGCTGAGCTACGCGGAGAGGGCGAGAAGCTACGCCCACTCCCGCACTCCGCGTAGCCCCACTACGCACCTCCCTCCCGCTCTCCCCTACATCCATTATTTAAGCAACTAGCCTTAATAAATCTATTTTAAACCACTTACCGTGTCCAGGGGCTCGTCCGGGGCTCCCTCTGTGAATAGCGTTGTCCTGGATACCAATGCGCATGCGCGGGCGGCCGCGCATGCGCATTGGTATCCAGGAAAGGACGCTATTCCCAGAGGGAGCCCCGGACGAGCCCCCGGACACGGTAAGTGCCTTAAAATAGTTTCATTAAGGGTATTTGCTAAAATACTGTATGTAGGGGAGGGCGGGAGGGAGGCGGGTGGCGGCCGACTCGGCTACGCTCACGGAGTGGGCGTAGTGTTGCCGGCTACGCTGTCTACGCAAAATGCGTAGGAGGCAACACTACGCCTACTCCGTGGGCGTAGCCGATTCCTCCGCCCAGGGTTAGAAAACACCTATAAATGATGCTACTGACAAGCACCCGAAGGTCCTGCGTTATTGCTCTTCTTTCATCCTTTCAGATATTATGCAATGTTCTTCACAAATGTAAACATAAACAGCCTGCAAGTGAAACAAAGCTGATGGGTCTTTTGTGTTTAGTGCAGAATTTGCCCCATGTTCCATCAACAATGGTGGCTGTTCTCAGCTCTGCAGCCCGACTGAACAGAAGGGAATAGAGTGCAGCTGCCGAGAAGGATTCCAGCTTCTGGGCGATGAAAGAACTTGCAGAGGTAAAGAGGGTACATTATTTCTGCAATAGCATTGTATGAACTACCGAAGTTTGCTTTTAAATATTGTGATGTTGTTGTATCAAAGAATATCGGTAGAAAAGTATCTTCTTTCAATATTGTAATATTGACGCAATCTTGGAGCATATTTACAAGCCCCTGTCGCCACCATAACGTCACTTTTTCTGACGTTCTGGTGGCGATAGGGGCTTTGCCTTTTTACAAGGCAGCGTTAAGCCACTTAACATGGTTTATTTATTTATTTATTTATTTTATTTTTATGGTTTTCTATAGTGCGAACATGACCCAGATTGGGGAATCAGAGCGCTTTACAAAAAAGCAGAGTAAGTGTAAAAACAATTGCAAAACAAAGCAGAGATAATATCAAAAGCATTTTTAACAACTTTCAGCAAGTAACAGAGACGGTACTAGAGATGAATTGTTCGGAGCAGTGGGAACAAATTTGAGTACGAATAAGTCATAGTGGTGAAGGTGTCATTAAGGGGAGTGTAGAGAGAAGTTTGAAGTAGTGGACTGGAACAGTGCCTTGCAAGTCAGTGAAATAGCTGGTGTGCTTGTAGGGCCTCATATGATGAGGCAGGTGCGGAGCTAAGGGAGGAATGTGCTCATTAGAATGATTTAGTTTCCCTTTTGAATAGTGGTGGAGAGGAGATTTTTCTGATGCATGGGGGTAGTGAGTTCCATATTCTTGATGCCGCTCCGGAGAAAGGTCTGTCGGAGTTTTTTTCTTACTAAAATGAGGGGGTTTCAGGAGTGGGTTGTCGGAGCTCCTGGAGTGTCTGTTTCCTCCAGATAAAGTGAGTTTTTGGGATAGGTACTGGGGGGTGTTGTGGTGAAGAGCTTTGTGGGTGTTGCAGGCCATTTTGTAGGTGGATTCCAGCTTCGTAGGGCAGCCAGTTGAGCGCCTTCAAGTGTGGTGATATGTGGTCAAATTTCCTAAATCCTGTTAGGAGTCTTGCTGTTGCATTGAGACATAATTATTTACAACAAGGGGTGGTGATGGACAGAGTCTCTGAATTAAGCAGAGTACTCTCACCCAGTCAAGAGATCAGGGCTAGATCCAACACCGTTTTTTAGCTCATTGCACCATCCCAGTTTCAGAACCTGGCTGTATGCAAATTAGTCTGTCCCTGGCCCAGTGCATCATGGGAACAGGGCAGACCAGACTACAAAAGCCAATTCTTACACTGGGAAGGAAACAAGCTTCCGGGGACCGGTTTCTGCCATTTCAGGCGTCTTCGGCCCGGCTTGCTTGAATCCTGATGGTGCAATGAGCAAGGGACTCACATCTGAGTATACCCTTCCACGCTTAGGGTGGACAAAATTATTTACAACAAGGGGTGGTGATGGACAAGGTCTCTGAATTAAGCAGAGTACTCTCACCCAGTCAAGAGATCAGGGCTAGATCCAACACCGTTTTTTAGCTCATTGCACCATCCCAGTTTCAGAACCTGGCTGTATGCAAATTAGTCTGTCCCTGGCCCAGTGCATCATGGGAACAGGGCAGACCAGACTACAAAAGCCAATTCTTACACTGGGAAGGAAACAAGCTTCCGGGGACCGGTTTCTGCCATTTCAGGCGTCTTCGGCCCGGCTTGCTTGAATCCTGATGGTGCAATGAGCAAGGGACTCACATCTGAGTATACCCTTCCACGCTTAGGGTGGACAAAATTATTTACAACAAGGGGTGGTGATGGACAGAGTCTCTGAATTAAGCAGAGTACTCTCACCCAGTCAAGAGATCAGGGCTAGATCCAACACCGTTTTTTAGCTCATTGCACCATCCCAGTTTCAGAACCTGGCTGTATGCAAATTAGTCTGTCCCTGGCCCAGTGCATCATGGGAACAGGGCAGACCAGACTACAAAAGCCAATTCTTACACTGGGAAGGAAACAAGCTTCCGGGGACCGGTTTCTGCCATTTCAGGCGTCTTCGGCCCGGCTTGCTTGAATCCTGATGGTGCAATGAGCAAGGGACTCACATCTGAGTATACCCTTCCACGCTTAGGGTGGACAAAATTATTTACAACAAGGGGTGGTGATGGACAGAGTCTCTGAATTAAGCAGAGTACTCTCACCCAGTCAAGAGATCAGGGCTAGATCCAACACCGTTTTTTAGCTCATTGCACCATCCCAGTTTCAGAACCTGGCTGTATGCAAATTAGTCTGTCCCTGGCCCAGTGCATCATGGGAACAGGGCAGACCAGACTACAAAAGCCAATTCTTACACTGGGAAGGAAACAAGCTTCCGGGGACCGGTTTCTGCCATTTCAGGCGTCTTCGGCCCGGCTTGCTTGAATCCTGATGGTGCAATGAGCAAGGGACTCACATCTGAGTATACCCTTCCACGCTTAGGGTGGACAAAATTATTTACAACAAGGGGTGGTGATGGACAGAGTCTCTGAATTAAGCAGAGTACTCTCACCCAGTCAAGAGATCAGGGCTAGATCCAACACCGTTTTTTAGCTCATTGCACCATCCCAGTTTCAGAACCTGGCTGTATGCAAATTAGTCTGTCCCTGGCCCAGTGCATCATGGGAACAGGGCAGACCAGACTACAAAAGCCAATTCTTACACTGGGAAGGAAAGAAGCTTCCGGGGACCGGTTTCTGCCATTTCAGGCGTCTTCGGCCCGGCTTGCTTGAATCCTGATGGTGCAATGAGCAAGGGACTCACATCTGAGTATACCCTTCCACGCTTAGGGTGGACAAAATTATTTACAACAAGGGGTGGTGATGGACAGAGTCTCTGAATTAAGCAGAGTACTCTCACCCAGTCAAGAGATCAGGGCTAGATCCAACACCGTTTTTTAGCTCATTGCACCATCCCAGTTTCAGAACCTGGCTGTATGCAAAGTAGTCTGTCCCTGGCCCAGTGCATCATGGGAACAGGGCAGACCAGACTACAAAAGCCAATTCTTACACTGGGAAGGAAACAAGCTTCCGGGGACCGGTTTCTGCCATTTCAGGCGTCTTCGGCCCGGCTTGCTTGAATCCTGATGGTGCAATGAGCAAGGGACTCACATCTGAGTATACCCTTCCACGCTTAGGGTGGACAAAATTATTTACAACAAGGGGTGGTGATGGACAGAGTCTCTGAATTAAGCAGAGTACTCTCACCCAGTCAAGAGATCAGGGCTAGATCCAACACCGTTTTTTAGCTCATTGCACCATCCCAGTTTCAGAACCTGGCTGTATGCAAATTAGTCTGTCCCTGGCCCAGTGCATCATGGGAACAGGGCAGACCAGACTACAAAAGCCAATTCTTACACTGGGAAGGAAACAAGCTTCCGGGGACCGGTTTCTGCCATTTCAGGCGTCTTCGGCCCGGCTTGCTTGAATCCTGATGGTGCAATGAGCAAGGGACTCACATCTGAGTATACCCTTCCACGCTTAGGGTGGACAAAATTATTTACAACAAGGGGTGGTGATGGACAGAGTCTCTGAATTAAGCAGAGTACTCTCTTTGTCTGGAAAATAAATATAAACATTGGACTCAAACTACCCCATTTTGTTCCAGTTCCACACTCTTCTTGACCAGGAAAGGGGGTGTTCCACAAAATGTATAAAGAGTGCTGCATTCATCACCACCCCCTTTTCTGAATCGTTTTTGGCCACTATAGGTGTGGCAGGGTATACTCAGACATGAGTCCCTTTCTCACTGCTCCATCAGGATTCAAGCAAGCCGGGCCGAAGAGGCTGAAATGCCAGAAACCGGTCCCCGGTAGCTTGTCTCCTTTCTGGTGAAGAATTGGCTTGGTAGTTTGGTCTTCCCTGTTCCCATGATGCACTGGGCCAGGGACAGACTAATTTGCATATAGCCAGGTTCTGAGCTGGGATGGGGCAGTGAGATAAATAACGGTGATGGATCAAGCCCTGATCTTTGGACTGGGTAAGAGTGGTCTGCTTAATTCAGACACTCTGTTCATCACCACCCCCTTTTCTGTATCGTTTTTGGCCACTATAGGTGTGGCAGGGTATACTCAGACATGAGTCCCTTTCTCACTGCTCCATCAGGATTCAAGCAAGCCGGGCCGAAGAGGCTGAAATGCCAGAAACCGGTCCCCGGTAGCTTGTCTCCTTTCTGGTGAAGAATTGGCTTGGTAGTTTGGTCTTCCCTGTTCCCATGATGCACTGGGCCAGGGACAGACTAATTTGCATATAGCCAGGTTCTGAGCTGGGATGGGGCAGTGAGATAAATAACGGTGATGGATCAAGCCCTGATCTTTGGACTGGGTAAGAGTGGTCTGCTTAATTCAGACACTCTGTTCATCACCACCCCCTTTTCTGTATCGTTTTTGGCCACTATAGGTGTGGCAGGGTATACTCAGACATGAGTCCCTTTCTCACTGCTCCATCAGGATTCAAGCAAGCCGGGCCGAAGAGGCTGAAATGCCAGAAACCGGTCCCCGGTAGCTTGTCTCCTTTCTGGTGAAGAATTGGCTTGGTAGTTTGGTCTTCCCTGTTCCCATGATGCACTGGGGCAGGGACAGACTAATTTGCATATAGCCAGGTTCTGAGCTGGGATGGGGCAGTGAGATAAATAACGGTGATGGATCAAGCCCTGATCTTTGGACTGGGTAAGAGTGGTCTGCTTAATTCAGACACTCTGTTCATCACCACCCCCTTTTCTGTATCGTTTTTGGCCACTATAGGTGTGGCAGGGTATACTCAGACATGAGTCCCTTTCTCACTGCTCCATCAGGATTCAAGCAAGCCGGGCCGAAGAGGCTGAAATGCCAGAAACCGGTCCCCGGTAGCTTGTCTCCTTTCTGGTGAAGAATTGGCTTGGTAGTTTGGTCTTCCCTGTTCCCATGATGCACTGGGCCAGGGACAGACTAATTTGCATATAGCCAGGTTCTGAGCTGGGATGGGGCAGTGAGATAAATAACGGTGATGGATCAAGCCCTGATCTTTGGACTGGGTAAGAGTGGTCTGCTTAATTCAGACACTCTGTTCATCACCACCCCCTTTTCTGTATCGTTTTTGGCCACTATAGGTGTGGCAGGGTATACTCAGACATGAGTCCCTTTCTCACTGCTCCATCAGGATTCAAGCAAGCCGGGCCGAAGAGGCTGAAATGCCAGAAACCGGTCCCCGGTAGCTTGTCTCCTTTCTGGTGAAGAATTGGCTTGGTAGTTTGGTCTTCCCTGTTCCCATGATGCACTGGGCCAGGGACAGACTAATTTGCATATAGCCAGGTTCTGAGCTGGGATGGGGCAGTGAGATAAATAACGGTGATGGATCAAGCCCTGATCTTTGGACTGGGTAAGAGTGGTCTGCTTAATTCAGACACTCTGTTCATCACCACCCCCTTTTCTGTATCGTTTTTGGCCACTATAGGTGTGGCAGGGTATACTCAGACATGAGTCCCTTTCTCACTGCTCCATCAGGATTCAAGCAAGCCGGGCCGAAGAGGCTGAAATGCCAGAAACCGGTCCCCGGTAGCTTGTCTCCTTTCTGGTGAAGAATTGGCTTGGTAGTTTGGTCTTCCCTGTTCCCATGATGCACTGGGCCAGGGACAGACTAATTTGCATATAGCCAGGTTCTGAGCTGGGATGGGGCAGTGAGATAAATAACGGTGATGGATCAAGCCCTGATCTTTGGACTGGGTAAGAGTGGTCTGCTTAATTCAGACACTCTGTTCATCACCACCCCCTTTTCTGTATCGTTTTTGGCCACTATAGGTGTGGCAGGGTATACTCAGACATGAGTCCCTTTCTCACTGCTCCATCAGGATTCAAGCAAGCCGGGCCGAAGAGGCTGAAATGCCAGAAACCGGTCCCCGGTAGCTTGTCTCCTTTCTGGTGAAGAATTGGCTTGGTAGTTTGGTCTTCCCTGTTCCCATGATGCACTGGGGCAGGGACAGACTAATTTGCATATAGCCAGGTTCTGAGCTGGGATGGGGCAGTGAGATAAATAACGGTGATGGATCAAGCCCTGATCTTTGGACTGGGTAAGAGTGGTCTGCTTAATTCAGACACTCTGTTCATCACCACCCCCTTTTCTGTATCGTTTTTGGCCACTATAGGTGTGGCAGGGTATACTCAGACATGAGTCCCTTTCTCACTGCTCCATCAGGATTCAAGCAAGCCGGGCCGAAGAGGCTGAAATGCCAGAAACCGGTCCCCGGTAGCTTGTCTCCTTTCTGGTGAAGAATTGGCTTGGTAGTTTGGTCTTCCCTGTTCCCATGATGCACTGGGCCAGGGACAGACTAATTTGCATATAGCCAGGTTCTGAGCTGGGATGGGGCAGTGAGATAAATAACGGTGATGGATCAAGCCCTGATCTTTGGACTGGGTAAGAGTGGTCTGCTTAATTCAGACACTCTGTTCATCACCACCCCCTTTTCTGTATCGTTTTTGGCCACTATAGGTGTGGCAGGGTATACTCAGACATGAGTCCCTTTCTCACTGCTCCATCAGGATTCAAGCAAGCCGGGCCGAAGAGGCTGAAATGCCAGAAACCGGTCCCCGGTAGCTTGTCTCCTTTCTGGTGAAGAATTGGCTTGGTAGTTTGGTCTTCCCTGTTCCCATGATGCACTGGGCCAGGGACAGACTAATTTGCATATAGCCAGGTTCTGAGCTGGGATGGGGCAGTGAGATAAATAACGGTGATGGATCAAGCCCTGATCTTTGGACTGGGTAAGAGTGGTCTGCTTAATTCAGACACTCTGTTCATCACCACCCCCTTTTCTGTATCGTTTTTGGCCACTATAGGTGTGGCAGGGTATACTCAGACATGAGTCCCTTTCTCACTGCTCCATCAGGATTCAAGCAAGCCGGGCCGAAGAGGCTGAAATGCCAGAAACCGGTCCCCGGTAGCTTGTCTCCTTTCTGGTGAAGAATTGGCTTGGTAGTTTGGTCTTCCCTGTTCCCATGATGCACTGGGCCAGGGACAGACTAATTTGCATATAGCCAGGTTCTGAGCTGGGATGGGGCAGTGAGATAAATAACGGTGATGGATCAAGCCCTGATCTTTGGACTGGGTAAGAGTGGTCTGCTTAATTCAGACACTCTGTTCATCACCACCCCCTTTTCTGTATCGTTTTTGGCCACTATAGGTGTGGCAGGGTATACTCAGACATGAGTCCCTTTCTCACTGCTCCATCAGGATTCAAGCAAGCCGGGCCGAAGAGGCTGAAATGCCAGAAACCGGTCCCCGGTAGCTTGTCTCCTTTCTGGTGAAGAATTGGCTTGGTAGTTTGGTCTTCCCTGTTCCCATGATGCACTGGGCCAGGGACAGACTAATTTGCATATAGCCAGGTTCTGAGCTGGGATGGGGCAGTGAGATAAATAACGGTGATGGATCAAGCCCTGATCTTTGGACTGGGTAAGAGTGGTCTGCTTAATTCAGACACTCTGTTCATCACCACCCCCTTTTCTGTATCGTTTTTGGCCACTATAGGTGTGGCAGGGTATACTCAGACATGAGTCCCTTTCTCACTGCTCCATCAGGATTCAAGCAAGCCGGGCCGAAGAGGCTGAAATGCCAGAAACCGGTCCCCGGTAGCTTGTCTCCTTTCTGGTGAAGAATTGGCTTGGTAGTTTGGTCTTCCCTGTTCCCATGATGCACTGGGCCAGGGACAGACTAATTTGCATATAGCCAGGTTCTGAGCTGGGATGGGGCAGTGAGATAAATAACGGTGATGGATCAAGCCCTGATCTTTGGACTGGGTAAGAGTGGTCTGCTTAATTCAGACACTCTGTTCATCACCACCCCCTTTTCTGTATCGTTTTTGGCCACTATAGGTGTGGCAGGGTATACTCAGACATGAGTCCCTTTCTCACTGCTCCATCAGGATTCAAGCAAGCCGGGCCGAAGAGGCTGAAATGCCAGAAACCGGTCCCCGGTAGCTTGTCTCCTTTCTGGTGAAGAATTGGCTTGGTAGTTTGGTCTTCCCTGTTCCCATGATGCACTGGGCCAGGGACAGACTAATTTGCATATAGCCAGGTTCTGAGCTGGGATGGGGCAGTGAGATAAATAACGGTGATGGATCAAGCCCTGATCTTTGGACTGGGTAAGAGTGGTCTGCTTAATTCAGACACTCTGTTCATCACCACCCCCTTTTCTGTATCGTTTTTGGCCACTATAGGTGTGGCAGGGTATACTCAGACATGAGTCCCTTTCTCACTGCTCCATCAGGATTCAAGCAAGCCGGGCCGAAGAGGCTGAAATGCCAGAAACCGGTCCCCGGTAGCTTGTCTCCTTTCTGGTGAAGAATTGGCTTGGTAGTTTGGTCTTCCCTGTTCCCATGATGCACTGGGCCAGGGACAGACTAATTTGCATATAGCCAGGTTCTGAGCTGGGATGGGGCAGTGAGATAAATAACGGTGATGGATCAAGCCCTGATCTTTGGACTGGGTAAGAGTGGTCTGCTTAATTCAGACACTCTGTTCATCACCACCCCCTTTTCTGTATCGTTTTTGGCCACTATAGGTGTGGCAGGGTATACTCAGACATGAGTCCCTTTCTCACTGCTCCATCAGGATTCAAGCAAGCCGGGCCGAAGAGGCTGAAATGCCAGAAACCGGTCCCCGGTAGCTTGTCTCCTTTCTGGTGAAGAATTGGCTTGGTAGTTTGGTCTTCCCTGTTCCCATGATGCACTGGGCCAGGGACAGACTAATTTGCATATAGCCAGGTTCTGAGCTGGGATGGGGCAGTGAGATAAATAACGGTGATGGATCAAGCCCTGATCTTTGGACTGGGTAAGAGTGGTCTGCTTAATTCAGACACTCTGTTCATCACCACCCCCTTTTCTGTATCGTTTTTGGCCACTATAGGTGTGGCAGGGTATACTCAGACATGAGTCCCTTTCTCACTGCTCCATCAGGATTCAAGCAAGCCGGGCCGAAGAGGCTGAAATGCCAGAAACCGGTCCCCGGTAGCTTGTCTCCTTTCTGGTGAAGAATTGGCTTGGTAGTTTGGTCTTCCCTGTTCCCATGATGCACTGGGCCAGGGACAGACTAATTTGCATATAGCCAGGTTCTGAGCTGGGATGGGGCAGTGAGATAAATAACGGTGATGGATCAAGCCCTGATCTTTGGACTGGGTAAGAGTGGTCTGCTTAATTCAGACACTCTGTTCATCACCACCCCCTTTTCTGTATCGTTTTTGGCCACTATAGGTGTGGCAGGGTATACTCAGACATGAGTCCCTTTCTCACTGCTCCATCAGGATTCAAGCAAGCCGGGCCGAAGAGGCTGAAATGCCAGAAACCGGTCCCCGGTAGCTTGTCTCCTTTCTGGTGAAGAATTGGCTTGGTAGTTTGGTCTTCCCTGTTCCCATGATGCACTGGGCCAGGGACAGACTAATTTGCATATAGCCAGGTTCTGAGCTGGGATGGGGCAGTGAGATAAATAACGGTGATGGATCAAGCCCTGATCTTTGGACTGGGTAAGAGTGGTCTGCTTAATTCAGACACTCTGTTCATCACCACCCCCTTTTCTGTATCGTTTTTGGCCACTATAGGTGTGGCAGGGTATACTCAGACATGAGTCCCTTTCTCACTGCTCCATCAGGATTCAAGCAAGCCGGGCCGAAGAGGCTGAAATGCCAGAAACCGGTCCCCGGTAGCTTGTCTCCTTTCTGGTGAAGAATTGGCTTGGTAGTTTGGTCTTCCCTGTTCCCATGATGCACTGGGCCAGGGACAGACTAATTTGCATATAGCCAGGTTCTGAGCTGGGATGGGGCAGTGAGATAAATAACGGTGATGGATCAAGCCCTGATCTTTGGACTGGGTAAGAGTGGTCTGCTTAATTCAGACACTCTGTTCATCACCACCCCCTTTTCTGTATCGTTTTTGGCCACTATAGGTGTGGCAGGGTATACTCAGACATGAGTCCCTTTCTCACTGCTCCATCAGGATTCAAGCAAGCCGGGCCGAAGAGGCTGAAATGCCAGAAACCGGTCCCCGGTAGCTTGTCTCCTTTCTGGTGAAGAATTGGCTTGGTAGTTTGGTCTTCCCTGTTCCCATGATGCACTGGGCCAGGGACAGACTAATTTGCATATAGCCAGGTTCTGAGCTGGGATGGGGCAGTGAGATAAATAACGGTGATGGATCAAGCCCTGATCTTTGGACTGGGTAAGAGTGGTCTGCTTAATTCAGACACTCTGTTCATCACCACCCCCTTTTCTGTATCGTTTTTGGCCACTATAGGTGTGGCAGGGTATACTCAGACATGAGTCCCTTTCTCACTGCTCCATCAGGATTCAAGCAAGCCGGGCCGAAGAGGCTGAAATGCCAGAAACCGGTCCCCGGTAGCTTGTCTCCTTTCTGGTGAAGAATTGGCTTGGTAGTTTGGTCTTCCCTGTTCCCATGATGCACTGGGCCAGGGACAGACTAATTTGCATATAGCCAGGTTCTGAGCTGGGATGGGGCAGTGAGATAAATAACGGTGATGGATCAAGCCCTGATCTTTGGACTGGGTAAGAGTGGTCTGCTTAATTCAGACACTCTGTTCATCACCACCCCCTTTTCTGTATCGTTGCATTGAGACAGGCCTTTAGAGGGGATGTAGAGATTTTGGGCAGTCCCGTAAGGGTAGTACAGCCGTACTCCAACCTTGATATGACTAAAGCCAGAACTGCAGTTTTGAGATCAGGGTTCTCGATGAATGGGTTAATTTTTCTGAGATAGCTCAGGTGAAAGCATGCATTTTTAGCCAACAGGTTGATGTGTGTTTGCATGTTAAGGTTTTTATCCAATGTAATTCCAAGCAATTTGGTGGAGTCCGAATCGGAGCGCAATTTAGAGCAGAGATTATCTGGGTCCATTCCTTTATCTCCAGAGAGTTTTTAGGAGAGGAGATTAAGAGAAAATCAGTTTTTTGCGATTTTAGCTTGGGGAAGTTGGTTGTTAACCAGTGGACTGTCTTTTCCAGAGCTTGATTCATCGTCTTTTTCTCTTCAATGTAAGTGATCTTGATGTAAAGTTGAGTGTCGCCCGCGTACATGTGGAAGGAGATATTCACCTGCTGTAGTAGTTCGGTTAGTGGTTCGACATAAAGGTTGAATAGCGCTGGGGAAAGGGTTGAGCCTTTTGGTACTCCTAGTAGGTTGGGTGAAGCGTCAGAGAGGTTTATATTCACTATGAATGATTGTGTTCTGTTTTCCAGAAAAGATTTGAATCATTGAAGGACTGTGCCCAAAAAACTCATTCTATTTTCCAGTCTTCTTGGAATTTTTTTCATGATTGACCATTTGGAAGGCTGAAGAGAGGTCGATCAGTACTAGTAGACAGGTTTCATTGCGGTCAAGAGCGAGGGGGGAGTCGTCTACTATATGCAGAATCGCTATTTCTGTGCTATGAACGGGTCTGGAACCCGATTGGCAGTCGTTCAGTAGTTTGAAATCCGTGATGTGTTGTTCAGTTGTTGCTGAACACATTTTTCCAGGACTTTGGCTAGCATGGGAATGTTGGTTATAAGTCGGAAGTTATTAGGGTTGGAGGGGTTTGCTGTTGGCTTTTTTAGGAGAGGAGTGACTTGACCAATTTCGAGCCAATCTGGGATGTGGCCTTGAGCTAGTGAGGCATTGATGATTTTGGTCGAGAGAGGGGAGATAATATGGTGGATATTGGGTAGGCAGTTAGAAGGTACAGGTAAGGTTTTTGTGATGTCTCTGGGATCATAACGTTTGAAGGTAGACCAGTGGGAGGTTTTTTGGGCAAAGATAGATCAAATTGATTAGGACTTTCATCTTGAGTGTTCTTTAGGGTAGCTGAGTTGATTGCTGCCATTTTTAGCTCAAGCTTAACACTGCCTTGTAAATAAGGCCCCCTTTCACGCTATAATCAGCATGAAAGGGGCAGGCCATGGATATTGTGGTGGGTGCTCTGCTGCAAAACCCATTGATTTTGACGCTGCACCATATTTACAAGGGTGGCGTAAATATGGGGCAGGGCCATAATTAAGACCAGTGAAAACCTGGTCTTACCCTGGCGCAACGAGGAGAAGTGTTTAATTTCTCCTAGTTTTTACTCTTTCCATGTGTGCTGCGTTGTGCAGCACACATAGAAACAGCAAAAAGCCATTGATTGTTTATGTGCAGGAAGGTGTCCCTTCCTGCACAAAACAATCATTAAAAAAATGACATTTTGCAACTTCTATGTGTGTTGCATTATACAGCACACATAGAAGTTAGAAAACGCCATTTCAGATTGTTTATGTGCAGGAAGTGACACCTTCCTGCACATAAACAATCTTCCCCTGCAGTGCAGGCGCCCTTGCATTATGGTGCAAGGGTGCCTGTGTTGGCGCTAGGTGGTTAAATTAGCTCTGGCGCAGGAGGGAATGCACGGCTGCACCGTATCCTTGTAAATACGGTGCAGCCCTGCATTTCGGAAGTGACGGAGCATGGCATTAAGCCAAGGAGGCTAACGTCACGCCCGCCACTTCCTTGTAAATACGCCCCCTTGTTCGTTGTGCACAATTTAGATGGTGAGTATAGTGATAAGAATACATACATTTATTTGTTTCAAAGCAGCTCTTTATTGTATCTTTCAACATGTTGAGCATAGTATGGACATTCAAGGGCACCAGAAGTAAACAATCAGTACAAATAACATGTCCTGGGACCACTGGGTACCAACCCCCTAAAAGAACAAAAAGAAAATCCATGACTCACGTCCCGCATACATGAAAGGTACCCATCGAGAAAGGCCACGGACCAGAACCAACCCAGTCGCCAAACAGGTCAGACTGTGATGTGTACGTGGTAATGACTGTGTAGGGTTCCTATAAGAAGTCGAGTGTACAGAAAGAGGAGCAAAAACATGGCAACAAGTCTCAAACATGCGGAAAACCCATAATGTCTGTGGAATGAGGATCGCCTGTGAGTACCTCGCAAGAAAACACCATGGCTTTGTATGTCTCAGCCATCAATGGAGGAGGATATGGGCAACCAGCTGTTGATGTCCAACTGTGCGGTGAGTATGTCAGATGCTAGGGACCTAATGGTGGTCAGTAACGTCTTATCACCCTCAGAGTGCTACAACCATGCCAGGACACACCCTGCTTTATTGCCCTCTGCATGCTATTTGGCAACATGGTCGGCATAGTCCAGCTCCTCAAGTCTGTCTGCCAGAGGGCTAGATTCCGGGCTGAGAGAAGTAAGTTCATCCAACTAACCACACTGTCCCCTGCCCAAATCTCTGCTGCACAGATTGCAGCCTATGTGGCCGTCAACTACACATGTAAGGTGAATTTCACAATATATTAATAAAGAGGCCTCATGTTACCACCTTAAAAGCGGCCACTCCGCCCTCCGGCGGTCACAATACCCTCATTAAACGCAAAGTACTGGAGAACATGTGTGCCCATGGTCTCACAAAACTGGTTATCCCGGAGTGCCTTGGTTGGAAGTCTCCACATGTGGATTGGAGGCTGTCGCCTACCCCAGTGTAAAGCTACCAAGAGGGGATTATGGTCTGACAACATGCGACCTAACTATTCAGCAGAGATGAAGCTGATGGCCCTGGAAGAAGTGGGAATATTCCGGCATGAGAGGATTCAGGGAGAGCCAGATGTCTCGGAGCCTACTAAGTGTCAACCAATCTTCAAAGGTGTGCGTGGTCTGGGCCGCTTGTGTGCCGTGGAGCAGAGGATTGGACCTATCCAACACACAATTGAGATCCCCACCCCATATGCTCGGTGAATACAAATCATGGATCATCGCTGGAGTGAGGTTATCTAGGAAATGGAACTGACCAGTGTTGGTTGCATAAAGAGCTTCAAGAGCAATAGGCGCACCATCCAACTTCCCTACAACCACCACATGACACCCCTCAGGGTCCGCCCTTTGGCACATGATCTGTAGTGGCACCATAGTCGCCACCCAAATCAACATCCCCAGAGCATATGCCAAATAGACAATACCCACAACTTGTCCCCTCCATTGGCTCTGCAAGCAAGCCACCTTCACATGTGTCATAAGTGTATCCCAGAGGTATGCTATGTAAATGTGTGTGTGCTTCAGATAAGAATATACCTGATGGAGTTGTCTGGTTGTCCCCATCCCCCGCACATTCCGGGATGAAAAGTTATAGGTGTAGGGGAAATCAGCAATGTGGGAAGTCATACGTGAGACGTTTGCCCACCCTTCAACCCCCTTTTAGTCACACACACTCCCTGCCCCTCCCCGGTGACACATTAGCGATCGTACACAGACAAACAAACAAAAAAGGGCAAACATGGTAACAAAAACTCCAACTCCCCACCTCAAGTCAAAGCAAAAACAAGCCCCAGACCAATGACAAGACTTAAAACTAAGCAGAACAAAGTCCACCAAGATCGGGGATGGAATATTCAGCAGTGGCAAGATTGTGAGGGCCTGGCTTGCCCACCATACAAAAGTCATGTGACACCCTCACCCACAGGGAGGGACAGCAAACCAATAAACAAAACCACAACAAAGTATATAGGACTCCAATTCAAATCACTTGGTCCGCACTGAGGGCAGGGCTAGCCCGCAGTTTAGGAGGAATGTCAACCAAGGTGTGTGCCTTCTCCCCCTCCAGTGAGGACACAGACTGAATGAGTGAGACCGTCATGTGGCTGTGGTGAGACTCCAGTTCAGCAATCTCCAGAGCCCTCTCCCTCACAGCCTGCTCCTTCTAAGGTCTGCCCCTGGGTCACTGTCGACAGGGCCACCACTGGTGTTGCCGACCAATATTCTCTATGTGTTGCGATGGTGGCGGGACCCCCTTAGACTCTAGCCATTCCCAGGCCTCAGTCTGCGATGCAAAGAAACATGTAGTTCCTGAATCCAGGACTCGCAGCTTGGCCGGGAACATCAGGGTGTAGTGCAGTCCTATTTGTCAAAGCTGTTGCATGACTGACATAAAAAGAATCCCTGCTGGGACTGCAAATTGGGCATATAGTTTGGATAGATATTCACTGGGCTGTTCTCTTCCTGCCAGGGGCCCTTAGTGCGTACAACCTACAGGATGTGGTTGCGGTCCCGAAAACTGAAGAGCAGGGCCGGACTGGGAACCGTAATTGGCCCTGGTAAACTGCTCGACCAGCCCCCCTGGGAGGTACAGGGGTGCGGCTGAGCTGTTTGCCGATATTGCTGGCTCCTGGTAACAAAAATGGCCCCCGAGGGGTCCAAAACCGGCCCCCATCATGGCTTCCCCCTCTACAGCCAGTTCAGCCCTGTTGAAGAGCATGCCACCACCGGACAAGGGGAGGCCCCTGGGGTAGGTGGTCTACCGGGGACCCAGTGGGTACACTCCACTGAGAAGAAAGTAAATATCCTTGCATCAAGCACAGTATAAAGCAGCCAGAAAAAGGTCCATGTTGGGACCCTCTGCTCCCTCCGAGAGCCCCACTATGCAGATATTGTTGCACCTCGACAGACCCTCTGAATCATTCACCAGTCTGCAAAACACTGCCACCTCTGCTGTCGGGCCTTCAGTTGGGATTGCATGTCCACCATCTAGGGGCAAAGGGCAGTCAACACAGATTCATTGGATTCTACCCTATCTCGGAACGTGGCCTGGTCGGCCCTAAGCAGTCTTATTTCAATCGTTAATGCATCCAGCTTAGGGTCCAATATAGCCTTGACTTCCCTAATGGCCCCTAAAAGCTCATGAAACCTTTCCACAGATGAGGGCCTACCAGTGCCTAATTTAAGCCAGTAGTTTCCGGTACTCAGCACTGACACTTAATTGTCAGCACCAGCACGTAATTGTCGACACCAGCACTTATGACAGCTGCTACAAGGTGGCGCTGTTTGTATAATTTCGAGATCAGCAGAACAGCAGCTGTTTATTAATTTAGTATGCCGGCTTCTCGGTCCACAGACATGACAGACCTAAGAGAAGATACGCGGGCTCGTGTTGATATATTGTGGCACTTTGAACATGAGGGGGTAGTCCCTGCATTAGTATGTGAGCCTTTATGTTTAATATATCACTATTTTAAGTAACAGGCATTGAAATGCATGCTCGTCTAGCATCCTACTGGACTTACAGGCAGTTTTTTTTACAACATAGGGTCCCTCCTAGAGGCCAGTGCTTGTGAAAGGAACTTCACCTTACTAGGTGATTTAATTTCCACCTAGATCATATTTCGGACAAGGACAGAGCAACTCTCCTACACACATTAGTGTCCTTAGGGCTCACACAAACATTAATATACCCACACACTTAGCCGGACACACATTAGATGGCCTGTTTACTAATAATGAGCTGATTACTATCAAAGAGCCTAATCTGACCATTGCGCTATTATATTTGAGAAAAAATTGTTAGAATGGTACACAAATAAAAGGCCTTGCCTACCCAAGCAGTCTTGGTTCTGGAAAAACATAAACAGCTCCCTCCTTACCCAACAGTTAACTAATACTCAGCCCGAGTTTTCTCCTGACTCACAGCAGGCCTCGTAAAGCTACACAGATTGGCTTCAGACCACTTTCTGTAAATTAGTTCCATACACATAAGTTTCCAAAACTAGGAAATATTCTCTTCTTCATGGTTTTCAAAGGCTCCTAGGCTTGTAAAGCAACAATATA
This sequence comes from Lissotriton helveticus, assembly GCF_964261635.1. Classification (NCBI taxonomy): domain Eukaryota; kingdom Metazoa; phylum Chordata; class Amphibia; order Caudata; family Salamandridae; genus Lissotriton; species Lissotriton helveticus. The sequence continues at coordinate 1,184,020,851 of NC_136069.1, forward strand.
GAAGACAGGAAAGACGATGGCGGTCGCATTATGATCGCCAAGAGAAAATCAGTTACAAGCAGGTTCTGGCAAAATATAAACATCTCCTAATTAAGGAAAAGAGTGTTTACTACATGCAGCAAACACACACTGCCAAGGTGTCACGATTGACCAGATTCAACACAGTCCCTTGAACAATAAAAGACATATCAGGAAGAAGCGCTACTGCAAACGTATTAAAAGAATGGTGACTAAACTCTTTCTGAAACAATGTTTGTCACTTTTGCAACAGTCTAGAATGGCGGCCGCCCCCTCCATTGGAGTGAGAGGTCGGCATTCTAGTGTTCAGGTGGCTGGCGGCAAGACAGGTGCCGAGAGCGCGAGCTAACTGATGAACTGCGCACTTCAACTGTTGAATTAACGAAGCAAGCAGCGTTCGTTAATGCTCCGTCACCAAATATTTGAATCTTAGTTAGAGTTAATTCCTGTATTCCAGAGACGTTAGGCGTACTAGTTCTAGAAGTTAGAGTAGTGAGTCGTCAACGCATGCGCAACATGGGATTTTCGAGAAATTCACTCGGCAAGGAGCTTCTTCATCGAAGACATCGTGTCAAGATCCTAGCGCAGTTCTATTGTAGTTCCCGAGGTGGCGGTGGTAAGAGGTGTCAGAAGACACCGTCTCCAATCGTCACATTTTGTCTTTTAGTTCTTATATGGACTTTGTCTGAAGGAAGACTATTCGTACTGCATTTTCAGTTGACAAAAATTAAGAATAGACAAGATTAGCAAGTTTAGGTTCAACGAATCACCCATTGTTTTATAGGGTAATTATAGGTCTAAATAGCATATTTAAAATGGTTGAATGATAAAAGCTGAGTTAGTAATTCTGTATTTCAAATTTCAGGTGTATCAACATTATCTGCAATATTAACATACAGAGAGAAGCAATAGCCTATAGCCATTTGGTAATTGAGTCATCTAATAGATATTACGCCCAGAATTTGCTTAGAGATTTGAGAGTTGTTGTTCATAATATCTTCCTTCACCGCAGGCACCCGACTAAGAAGTGTACCAACTTGGCTGTTCCAACAGTACAGGCGAGAACAGGAACCAGGCTGTCTCTCTCTCTTTTCCACTTCCCCTTTCCCCCCTACTAGTGTATTGCCTGGAAGTTTATCTTCTGGTGGTGCACTGGTGGTGGGGTGTTGGGACCATCGTCGACTCCTGTGGTTCCGGTTTGGCTTTCTGACAGATTGAAGTGCCAACTGATTTCCACCCGAGTCGAGATGGAGGAGGGCTTAGATATGAAGACCTTAGCGGGCATACTTGATGGGTTACAAATTCAGTTAACGCAGGCTGCTGAAGAAAATAGAAGTTTAAGAGAGGAAGTTAAGAGGTCACAACAAGAGAGTCAAAAGATTAGACAGAGAATGGAAGAACTGCTGTCAGAAGCTTCTTCTGTACCAAAATTTGGTTCTGATAGGTCAGCCTCAGAGGTGGCAACTCAAGTCATTCCTTCAGTAGCGCCCATAGTTCCTTTAGCTTCCCCAGAAAGATTTGCAGGAGACCCACACAAAGCCCAAATATTCCTCACTCAATGCTCCCTGCATTTTTTATGTAGACCTGCAGTGTTCACAGAAGACCAGACTAAAGTTGCTTTCATGCTGTCCTACATGAGTGGTGATGCAGCCGCATGGTCAATGCCTATGATCTCTTGAAATGACCCAGCGTTGTTTGATTATGACAAATTTAAAAAGGAATTCTTGAGAATATTCGACAGAAAAACCGCGGATCAGGCCACTGACAACGAGCTACTAGATTTGAAACAAGGGAATCGTGAATTGGTGGCGTACATTGCTCAGTTTAACAAACTTATCATTGAAACCAATTGGCGCCGCCATTTTCTATCGTGGTTTGAAAGATGAATTGAAAGACGCCCTAGCTCAGATACCCAACAGACCACAAGACATCTCTGAACTGATTGATCTAGTACTACAACTGGAACATCGTCTCAAGTCGAAAGAAAACCCGAAAGGAAAAAAGATTATCGTGCTTATGTTCCAAGGTTTGATCGAGTCAAGTCGGAGAATATTAAGTCCGAGCCTTCCATCGGTGAAGAACCAATGCAAATTGGCTCGGTTCGGGGTCCGCTTTCCAAGGAGGAAAAAGAGATGAGGCGATCTAAAAATCTGTGTTTGTACTGTGGTGGATCAGGGCATTTTGTAAAAGAATGTCCTAAAAAACCAAAAGGTAATCAAGGGTTAAAAGATCGATCCCATCAGTAGAAGGAGTTGCCCTGGTGGGATTGAGTAAAGAGTCAACTCAAGAATCGCAGCAATTACCTAACACCTTACAAGCAGCTGCCCCACATTTGACCGTGTCTTGTACTGTCAAGTTCGGAGTCCGAAAGGTAAAAGATGTGTCTGTCATGATTGACTCGGGCGCAACTGGCAATTTTTGCGATATTGAATACGCAAAGGAGATGGGATTTTGAGCAATCAAAAAGAAACATTTCGAAATGGTGAAAGCGGTGGATGGTTCGAATCTTACTTCAGGTCCAATTACAGAAGAAACTGAAACTCTAGAGTTAATCGGATTACAAGGTCATCATGAGTTTATTAGGTTTAATTTGATTGACGCCCCACAATTTCAGTTAATTTTGGGGTTGCCGTGGTTGTCAGAACACAACCCTGGGATCGATTGGGAGATGAAGACCATGGAAATGACTTCCGAGTACTGCAAGAAAAACTGTTTCACTCAGAACCCTGAAAAACTGATAAGATCACCAGCTGCTGAATTAGCTCAAATTAACCACCAATTATGCGTGGTTGATTTGAAAGAAATTCCAAAAGATTACCAGGATTTGGCCAGTGTCTTTGACAAAAGGAATGCAGAGCGTTTACCACCCCATAGGGAGTATGATTGCAAGATAGAACTTGAACCTGGGGCCAGATTGCCGTGCAGTCGTATCTATGCACTCACAGAAACTGAAAATGCCTATCTGAAAGAATATTTGGAAGAATATCAGAGAATCGGGTTTATAAGACCATCACAATCACCAGTCTCATCACCACTATTCTTTCGTCCTAAGAAGGATGGAACCCTGCACACATGCATTGATTACAGAGCCTTAAATTTGGTGACCATAAAGAATCGGTATCCTCTTCCTTTAATTTCACAATTATTGGATCAAGTCAAAGGAGCCAAGGTTTACACTAAACTCGACCTCAGAGGCGCCTATCACTTAGTCAGAGTTGCCGAAGGCGATGAATGGAAGACAGCGTTTCGCACTAAATTCTGCCTTTTCGAATACTAGGTGATGCCTTACGGATTGAGCAACGCTCCAGCTGCCTTTCAACATCTAGTGAATGACGTCCTTCGAGAATTTCTGGACAGAGTGGCTGTGGTGTACATTGATGACAACCTCATTTTCTCTGATTGCATGGAAGATCACGTGAAACATGTGCTAGCCATTCTGCAGAAATGATTAGAAAACCAACTGTACGTGAAATTGAAGAAATGTTCCTTCCATGCAAAACAAGTAGAATTCCTTGGATTTGTGTTGTCTGCAGATGGTGTAGCTATGGATCCTGCCAAGGTTCAAGTTATACAGGATTGGGCGTCTCCCAAAAATATAAAAGAGGTCCAAAGTTTCCTAGGATTTGCCAATTTTTATCGGAGGTTCATCGCTGATTTTTCCATTAAAGTCACTCCCATCACTCAGCTTTTAAAAAAAGGGGTCAAGTTTGTTTGGTCAGAAAATGCTGAGAAGGCTTTTTGTTTCCTAAAAGAGGCTTTTATCACAGCTCCGATTTTGGTACATCCAGACCCAGAACAAGCCTTCTTTGTGGAAACTGATGCGTCAGACTTCGCCACGGGAGGCATATTGTCTCAAAGAAATAAATCTACAGGACAACTTCACCCAGTCGCCTATCGGTCCAGGAAGTTAACGGAATCAGAACTAAACTATTCTATCGCAGATAAAGAATTATTAGCGGTGAAGGAGGCATTCCAAGATTGGCGACATTATCTGTTGGGAGCAAAACACTGCGTCACAGTATTTACCGATCATCGGAATTTGCAGTTTTTAAAATCAGCTAAAACATTGACACCTCGTCAGTTGCGGTGGTCATTGTATTTCTCCGAATTCGACTTCGTAATCACGTACAAGCCAGGAGCAAGAAATGGGAAGCCTGATACTTTATCCAGATTGAATGTATCAGATGAAGTAAAGGCACCCTCCAATGAACCATTCATTCCCAAGGAAAAAATCATTGGTGTTTTCCATCAAAAGGAATTTGCTCAGGAAATCCATGACCATTATTCGCCTCAGGAATTATAGGATTGGGCCCGAAATGATGAAAAGAAAACTATCAAAGAAGGTCTACCCTATTACGAAGAAGCGCTATATCTGCCAACCAAGAATTTGCAAGAGAGGGCTCTGCATCACTGTCTCGATGATCTCATGGCAGGTCACAAAGGCATTAAAAAGACCTTAAATCTGATTAAAAGACATTTTTGGTGGCCTGACATGGCAGCTCCTGTGGCACAGTATGTGTCGACCTGTGAACTATGCATAAAAGGGAAACCAAACAGACAATCTCCGCAAGGGTTGTTCCAGCCCCTTCCTAATGCCCCACACCCTTGGCACACGGTGACACTAGACCTAATTGTTGATCTTCCACCTAGTCAGGGTCACACTACTATTTTAGTGATGGTAGATACATTTTCCAAAATGGGTCATTTTGTGCCACTTAAGTCCCTCCCTACAGCAATGCAGTTAATTCCACTGTTCAATCATCATATCATTCGGGATCATGGGGTTCCACAAATTCTCATTTCCGATAGAGGAACGCAATTTGTGTCTAAATCCTGGAAGAAATATATGCAGAGTTTAGGAGTAGACACACGATTCTCCGCCAGTTTCCATCCTGAGACCGACGGTCAAACGGAGTGAGTCAACCAAGAATTAGAGCAGTATTTGAGACTCTATCTGTTGGAACAGGAGGGTAACTGGTAGGATTTGTTATGGACAGCTGAGTTTGCATACAACAATGCCATACACGACTCCACTGGGTATACCCCATTCTATTTAAATTCTGGTAGGCATCCTCATTTAATGACTGGAAGGATAGATGACTCAGTACCCTCGATTAAAAGCTATATATCACAGTTAGAAAACTCTCACAAATTGGCTCAGGAGAATTTGCAGAAAGCTGAAATATCCTATAAAAAACAAGCGGATAAAAAAAGAAGAGCAGGTGCAGACTTTAACAAGGGAGACCAGGTGTTGTTGTCCACTAAGCATTTAAAGTTGAAAGGGAATAGGAAGTTTCAACCCAGATATATTGGTCCATTCAGAGTCATAAAAAAATTAATCCTGTAGTGGTCAAATTACAACTTCCTAAACAATTAAAAGTTCATCCGGCCTTTCATGTCTCCCTCCTTAAAAGGAGCCCACCCAATGTGAGACTTAAGAAGCTTCCAATGTCCATTACTGTAGAGTCAAATGAGGAATATGAAGTTAACAAGATATTGGACTCAAAATGGTCTAGAGGAAAATTGTTTTATCTAGTAGAGTGGAAGGGTTATGATCCTGAAGAACGGTCCTGGGAACCGTTCTCAAATGTTCATGCCCCCAGACTCTTAAAGAACTTTCACAAAAGTTATCCAGCAAAGCCCAAAATGGAGGGACCCCCTTTGGAGGGAGGTACTGTCACGATTGGCCAGATTCAACATAGGCCCATGAAAAATAAAAGACAAATCAGGCAGAAGCGCTACTGCAAACGTATTAAAAGAATGGTGACTAAACTCTTTCTGAAACAATGTTTGTCACTTTTGCAACAGTCTAGAATGGCGGCCGCCCCCTCCATTGGAGTGAGAGGTCGGCATTCTAGTGTTCAGGTGGCTCGCGGCAAGCCAGGTGCCGAGAGCGAAGCAAGCAGCGTTCGTTAATGCTCCGTCCCCAAATATTTGAATCTTAGTTAGAGTTAATTCCTGTATTCCAGAGATGCTAGGCGTACTAGTTTTAGAAGTTAGAGTGGTGAGTCGTCAACGCATGCCCAATGTGGGATTTTCGAGAAATTCACTCGGCAAGGAGCTTCTTCATCGCAGACGTCGTGTCAAGAGCCTAGCGCAGTTCTATTATAGTTCCCGAGGTGGCGGTGGTAAGAGGTGTCAGAAGACACCGTCTCCAATCGTCACATTTTGTCTTTTAGTTCTTATATGGACTTTGTCTGAAGGAAGACTTTTCGTACTGTATTTTCAGTTGACAAAAATTAAGAATAGACAAGATTAGCAAGTTTAGGTTCAACGAATCACCCATTGTTTTATGGGGTAATTATAGGTCTAAATAGCATATTTAAAATGGTTGAATGATAAAAGCTGAGTTAGTAATTCTGTATTTCAAATTTCAGGTGTATCAACATTATCCGCAATATTAACATACAGAGAGAAGCAATAGCCTATAGCCATTGGGTAATTGAGTCATCTAATAGATATTACGTCCAGAATTTGCTTAGAGATTTGAGAGTTGTTGTTCATAATATCTTCCTTCACTGCAGGCACCCGACTAAGAAGTGTACCAACTTGGCTGTTCCAACAGTACAGGCGAGAACAGGAACCAGGCTGTCTCTCTCTCTTGTCCACTTCCCCTTTCCCCCCTACTAGTGTATTGCCTGGAAGTTTATCTTCGGGTGGTGCACTGGTGGTGGGGTGTTGGGACCATCGTCGACTCCTGTGGTTCCGGTTTGGCTTTCTGACACAAGGATTCAACCAAACAATTGTTTCACGTGGTGTCTAACCTTGTGCCCCCACCAGACAACCATTCTGGCTTCTCTTCACAAGCTTTCTGTGACTTGTTAGCACAATATTTCCAGACCAAAGTAAACCAAATTTATTCCAAGTTTGAGGCTTCCTCCTTCTCTGAGACTTCATCCAATCCATGTAACACTCTTTTCAGATATACACTCCTGGGAGACAGCTGCGATCACTAGGGGCAAACCTTATGACCACTTCTAGATTTTACAAAGCCAGTTGGGGAGGCAGACGTTTTGTGGTCAGAACTACTAAATTACGGAACAATCTGCCATCCCATATAAGAGCTTTGCCCACCATATCTCTTTCAGAAAAGAGCTGAAAACCTGGCTCTTTAATTAAAAGTCTCCCATGTGCGGAGGTGTAGACAGCGCCAAGATACCTCAGGGGATATGTGTGCTTAACAAATTGCTGTAACAGAACATAACATAACAATAAAAACAACTAATACCTGCCACCCAAGCTAATTTTATACTTTTGGTGCCTTGAATAGGCTGAATTGTCATACTTGTAGCAGTGTGCTGGTTAATAGATATGTAGGTACTGTCATTGGCAACACTGGCAATGGGCGGTGCAAGCTGCCGAGGCCTCCTGACTAGAGCCCTAGCACTTATTTTTTTACAAATTAAGCACTGGCCTACCAGCTGACCCAGGGGTAACTGCACCCACTGTGGTATCTGATGGAGGATCGGAAGCCCCTGCGCTCTCAGGGCCCACCCGTCAAACAGAGCTGCTTGACCATGCTGGAGAAGGTAGGTATCGACGTGCAGAGCAAAACAGGCTAGTGCGCTGTCCAAACACCCTAAGAGTGGAGCCCCCAAGAAACCCCCAGGGATGTCACACACAGTACTCACATACCCTCCCAATAAGAGGGTTCACACAGCAGAAGTTGCAGTCCAAGGAGATGTGTACAGGGTTTGTAACAGCAGTCACAGGCCCTGGAAGTCTTCATCATTCAAGAACGCCCTGTTCCACTTGATAAAGACTGCAGGCCCCCCAGCCCAGTCTGTCGTCCATGACACCAGGGCAATCACCAAGGTGCCTACCATAACATGTGCGCCTCACTCCTCAGGCAAGCAGGGCACCATCCATCGTCTCGAGCAAGGGGGGTAATGCGGGTTAATGCTGTGAGGCACAATGCGACCGGGCTCGACGGCTCAGGGATAACCACATAGGCCAAGTTCAGGTGGGGGAGGGACCCCAAAGGCTATGCCCACCCCGCGGACAAGTGACACAGCGCAGGGGCCCAAAGCAGCAAAGGGCACGCCCAACTCAGATGGGCGGGTTACCATCTATCCTCTCTGCAGGGAGGGCAAGGCGGGCTGATGCTGTGGGGCCCAATATGACAGGGGCCCTACAACCCAGGCCCAACCTCCTGGAGCAAGTCCAGATAAAGGAGGGCCCTCCTGAAGTCTCTGTGCATCCCTTGGGTAGGCGGCAGGGGCGAGAGCCCAAAGTAGCTAGTCTGAGCACCCTTGCAGGAAAGAAGACACCACCTGTGTCTGCCACTGGCCTGTTGATATCGGGCTCACCCTGACGCCAGTGTGCCCAGATCACACATAGTCCCAGCTGCGGCCTAGCTGAGGAAGCCACCACGCCCAAAGGGACTTCTGGCAGTCGCCACAGCAGCCCAGTCCCTGTTGCCGCAGAGACCTTCAGGGTCACCCCCGCAACGATCAAGTGGGGGTCGCCAGTCTCAAGGATGATGTTGAGTGCGCGTGTCATGCGGAGCTCCTTACCGCATGTCCGTCCCCTCCGCTATCTTGACCATGCCACAATACATTAAATTTGTGAGAGAGAAAATACAGCTTTATGCTACATTAAACTGATTGAAAGATGTTGAGAAAACATTTGCCACTTTGAGGGTGGTTCAAGTATGCCTTTGAGGATGCACCACTGTCACACAGTCGGGGCTATTCACGAAAGTGACTTACCCTGAGAGTAATTTTCACTAGTATTTTTTCTCTTACACTTTTCAGTAACTGTACTACTTTTGGCTATTCACCACTTAAGAGTGTAAAGCTGGTACATGTCTACATCCCCTGAACTAGAAGGGGAACCATATTTACAAGTGTAAGTTACTTCAGCCAAAATGCAGACGCAGTAAGTCCAGCACCACCCACTGACACTGTAACACCTTCCCATACTAAATAATGGGGGTAGGAATTTAAAATAGAACTTCATCTGGAATAATGTTATATTAAAAATTGGTATTTTAACATTTAAAATATATAATTTTTTTAATTGAATACTAAAAAATAAATAGAATTAAATAATAAATGTCATTTAATAATAAACTATTTTAATAACATTTTTGTTTAAAAAACAAATGTAACATTTTTTTTTTAAAAAACAATAAATTCTATACACAACATTATGTAATTGTTAATACATAATAAGTAAACACAAACATTTTACTTTAGATGGGATTTAAAAAAAATTATTTACATTTAATTTAATATGTTTAAATGATTGTAATAATTACTCAATAAATAAGTTAATATTTTAAAGTTACTACCAGTAACTTTTCACTTGTCGGTGGAGGTCTAGGCCAATTGGAGGGGGAGATATCTGTACTGAAAAGTGTAGCAAAAAGAATGAAAGTTAACTTAAAAAAATATATATATATTTTAATGTCAAATCCTCATGTAAACTAGTTTTTCCTTATTTACTTTTGTTGTAGAAAAGTTGACATTTTTATAAGCATTAATAACATAATTTAAATTTAAAATGTAGGTGTTTTGAATATATTAAATTAAATAACAATTATTTTTCCGAAGTTTAAATTATAAAACATTCCCACCTAAAGTTAAAACATGTTTATTATTAACTAAAAAGTATTATGTCATGTATAGAATTGTAACTTTAGTTATATAAAAATAGTGTTAAATTAATTATTCAGTTTAAAAAGGACAAATAAAATATGTTAGATTTTATTTTTCGATAATTTCTAGACTTTAAATTCTATTTTTTCATATTTTTAAATAACTTAATTTAATAAAATGTTATTTCCTATTTTAAGTCCCTTCCTCCATTAATTTCTATGGTAGGGTGATGCAGTAACATGGTTGGCCATTTGTGGTGCTGGACTTACTCCAGCTCTGAGCTGGAGTACATGTGCTACTGTTTTGGGCACTTTTTGGCTGTAGTAAGCCAGTGAAAAGGAATGAGCGTACTCTTTTGTGGGTGCATGCATGTCCTTCCATTAACCCCTTAAATTTTGTCGTACATATTCCCCATTTTCCAGCCAATCTCTTCTGCTCATGCCACAATTACTACTTACTTTTACTTTCCAATCTTTATTTCGACCATTCGGTCATAAAAGATACACAGTACAAATAAAAATCACATGTAACTCCATCATAACAGATAAAACATTCAATACATATATTAAAAGGATCCTGTACAGACTTAAGCATCTTAAAAAAGAGAAGAATTTCTAAGTACTACCCAACATCTTTAAGAAGCGATTACGCGTATACCAGACATTAGTAAAGAATTTGGAAAGTGCAAAAACACTTTGGCCGGTAACATCAGATTTTAAAATCCTGTACATTGGTGCATATTCCCTGCCACCCATATTCCTTATCAAAGGGAGGAGCCAGTATTTTCTAGCTGCCTTGTAGGCTGGGCAGAAAAAGACCACGTGCAAGTCGTTTTCCTCCTTGTCAGCACAGACAGGACAGTGCTTTGTGGAGGAAGCCGATGACCAGGAGCTTGTAAAGGACCGGAAGGGCAATGTGCCGTATCTCCATTGGAGGAACAGCTTTCTAGCAAGTATAGGGTAGATAGGATCCAATGCCTTTTCAAACCTATAAAGATCCTTGCTTTGCAAGAACACAGATGATAGGGACCCGTCTGGCTGGGTAGCTTTGGCCCCTGCCCATTTGTGTTCGTGGTACAAATTCGCCAGGGACCTCTTGGAGATGTTTGATGCTACAATCGCCGGCTCAGTCCATAAATCAGGGAGCCCTAATTCCATACAGGTAGCTTGAATGTTTTTGACCCAGGGGATACTGAGCGCCTTGGGGTGATTCAGTAATTCGACCAGTTCCGCCCTATAGTCTGCGAGATCATTGCTACTCCATAGCCTACGCCAGAAGGCTATGGGTCTCAAGCTTATCTCGTCAGCTAGTGGTCGCAACCCTAAATCAAGCCTCAAGGGGAGGAGCGGGGTACTCGGGGGGAGTGCGGCTATCTGTCTTATGAACTTATTTTCTGTTAGTGACAGGCTCCGGCAGGGCGTATGACCCCACAGTTCAGCCCCGTACATAGTCGCTCCCCTAGCCTGGGCCTTATATATCTGGATTAAAGCCCCCAATGGGCGGTATGACGAGCCGGTCATCATCCGGGCGATGCCCCCAGTAGTTTGTATAAGTTTAAGGTTTGCCCTACTCTGGTGGGATACCCAGGTCATGGTTTCGTTGAGGGTCACACCAAGATATTCAAAGGTGGCTACTCTCTCGAGCCGCACGGCTCCCAGTTGTGGATTCGGGCGCACAATTACTACTAAAACGTATACTTACGGGAGGAGATCTCTGCAAAGAAATAAAAGAAGAAATGTGGAGGCAGAAAATCCACATGTAGGTTTGTGAACATCATTTTGTAGTACATTAGTAGTCCTATTCTAGTACTACTAAGTTAACTAATAAATGCAGTTTGTGAATAGGGATTATGTCTACAAGAATTTCAGCCATCAATCCATCTCCTTGATTCTGAAAGTTATGGCACTGGCCTCCTTTCCTATTATGTGAGAAACCTACCCAAAAATTAGTTCTTAAACTGTGCATTCAAACTTTTCTCTCTGAACGGCATCTGCTAGTGGACAAACAAAGCAAATAGTAAGGGGTCTATTTACAAACTATATTTTGTAGTACATAAAGTAGAACCGCAGTAGTACTGCTCATGCACTACAAAAGCCTATTCATAAGCCTACACGAGGAGACCCCTGCATCTCGTATCATTTCCATTTGGAGATCATCACAAACATGGCAGAGATCTCTGCACACATAAGTATACGATTTAGGTATGTACGCGGGAGGGACCAAGAGGAGTGGTAAGAAAATGGTGAATGATAGTCAAAAATGGAAGGGATTTAGGGAATTGTAAGGAGGGGTTTGAGGTGTTTCAAAAGTGCTTCTTATATGCCATATACAATGAGCTATGGAAGGTCTCTCAACACAAAGCTTATGAGAGACTGCGTGAGATTCATAGGATTAATCTTGAAAAGGCTTTGACTGTGGTTGACAATGGTATGACCACATTAACCAAGTATATATTCACTGGGCAACATAGTATCTTCCGCTATTGATATAATGCAGCAGGACATGTCTATTTTACAACATGGGCAATCACAACTCCGGTCTATTGTACTACTAAGCTGGACACTTCAAACCTTACATTCTGGCCATGTGCGGTGGTGTTATATTAATAGCACTAATCTGTTTTCTTCATATGACCTAACAGAAATGAAAGATATTAATTGAATAATTAGCTCTGTTACCTTTCACCGTGGCTGAGACACCGTCCACAGATTGGATAATCCATGGGTATAATACCCTACCAGTCACAACTATCCAATTCCAATATTGTCTACAACATCACCGAGTAGGCAGATATGAAGCGTTAGAGGAAGGATTTGTGCATGAATACTGGGAAATACCTAACAAGTTCAGATGCGGGAACGGCGACACAGAAGTGTTTCTCAGCGCTTCCGACTAAGAGAATGCTTTGAGCGGGTTCTCAGTATGCAAGGACATTTCACTTCATGGGCCTTGTAATACGTTGGTTGTGAACTTGTCCTGTTATCTGATGGCTCTCCGGCTGCTGTGATTCACCCAGTTTTCAAGCTACTCTCTAACATGAGTTATTTGATGCTGAATGATCAAGGCTGCTGTGGAATGGAACCGGGCATCACTTACCTGTTAACGGTTAATTCCATAGTCACTTGTTGCACACAAGTACTGTTTACACCTGCCCGCACAGTTAGGGAGGCAACGCTGTGGCTTTCGATACATGTTTCTGACATGCGCTTTGATTCTCTAAGCAAACAGAAAGCCATGCTTTTTCAAATGGATGTGGCCTTAACATCCGCCAGAGAGACGTTTGATCTCCAGGTTGCGGGGTCCTCATACGAGATATTGAGGCTACTTCATAATAACTTCTCACTGCATTTTGGGGAGCTGGTCCATCGTATCTTTAACATGTCTGATACAAAGGGAACAGTGCACTTTTTTAAATGTGTTGGCTCTGGATGGTTGTATGACGGAAGAACGTGTCCCTCAACCCCGCATACCTAAACAACGAGGTCTGACTAACGACTGCGTCTTAACTGCGCAATGCTTTACTACACATGCCTTTACGACTTAATTTTGTGGTAAAGGCATGCCTGGTAAAAGGGTATGTGTGAATAAGGTCGCCAGCCCCCTCCCCACTGCCCTATGGAACAAACTCCGCCCGCCCCCCACCCGCCCTGAAGTGCAAATAACCCTATCCCCTCCCAAAATAGTGTAATTCGGGGCAATGGAGATAATTCCTTATATTTCTCCTCAGGCATTATGTTTATCGATGCACCACTGTCTATGATAAAAGCTATTGAGCAAACATTTATTTTCAAAGAAATCTTCGTACAATGTTTGTATGACTTTGGTGCTTTATTTATTTATTTATTTATTTTTGACATTCGTAAAGCGCAAACAAATGCCCGTAGGCTTCTCGGGGCTAAATATTCTATACAAGATTCAGGGCAGGTTACCGATTAAATAACCATGTTTTTAACAGTTTTCGGAATTGAAAGAGGGATTGGCTTGATCGAATCTGAAGAGGAAGGGTATTCCATAGTCTGGCTGCTGTAACCACAAAACGTCTGTCTCCCCAGGAAACAGTCTTGGTGCGTGGCACCATTAGTTGATGAGCTGCTGCGGTTCTCAGTTGTCTAGTGGGGCAGTAGGCGGTAAGCTGTTCTATGAGAAACTGCGGACCCTGTTTATGTACCGCTTTATAGGAGAGGCACAGAGCTTTAAATTTTATACGATTCTTAATCGTCAGCCAATGATAGTTACGAATAGTCTGCGAGATCGATTTAAATTTAGGGATTTTGAAAGCATTCTCGCAGCGGCATTTTGTACCGTCTGCATTTTATTGATGACCCTACTTTGTGCATTGGCAAATAGGCCACTGCAATAATCCAGTGAAGAAAGTACAAGAGTGCTAACCAGTGTTTTTCCTGCACTTTCTGGTAGGTACGGGATTATTTTTTTAATCAATCTTAGCTTATAAAAAGCAGTTGATGCGATTTTATTGGCATGGGAGACAAAGTTTAGGTTGTCATCAAAGATGATTCCCAAGTTCCTGACCCTTGAATCAGGGTTAGGAAGAGATCCTAGAGATGAAGCCCACCATGAGGATGACCAATCCTGTGAAAGCTTTCCAAAAATGACCACCTCCGTCTTCTCGGAGTTAAGTTTAAGGCATGTCGACTTTCTTTGACTGACATTTTTCCTAACAAGCAGCCAGCCCAACATGCAAACATTTCTCTGAGGTAAACATCGACATGGCACAACCAATTTCCTCACTTTCACTTGCTATTGAGGCGGAAGAACTGTTTGACGATGATTTAGATGATGATCGACTTTGTTTAGTGTCACTTTTCCTCAATCAATGTCGCTGCTAGGCCTTGTGGGAGTGCGTAGAATGTTGCTTTTAGAATGTTCTGGAGGTAATCTTGTTTTTGCACCGTGATGCACTTGCTTTTTCATTTACCTTCCAAACAGTCACAAAATGGCTCTCTTTTTCACAGTCTTCACATATCTGTACAATGACGGGTATGGACAGCTCTGCAAGGACAACCCCGAACACTTCACCTTCAGCCAACTTCACAGAGTGCTGTAGTACGATGACTTTCGTGTATTCAGGAAGTCATCTATTTTTTTCATCTTAATGGCAATTTGCATTTTCTGACACCTGATTGATCTCAGCCTTGTAGCGCTCATGTTTGCAGCGTTATTTTGCAAGTTATGATTATCAAAGACTGCGCTTCATAAACCGGGTTGAATCCGCCTTCAGCATTAACACTCCGTATAATGTACAACTTTATTTTGAATGGCAGCGCTGTACCTTTCTTTATGTATGGCCTGACCAATGGGCTCTCGACCATCGACATATAGATTCTTTGCAATACTTCTGTTGTCTTCACTGGATATACAGCGGATGGAGTTGCACTTTGACTCCACATGCATGAAGCATCGATTACATCCTTCGACAGCGACACATGTGGCACACAAAAGCAGCCTGCTTGGACCACAGCAAACTCTCTGGGTGAGCACAGTCATTCTCCGGATTACTTACCCCATCCTCATTGCCATTTGAAGCGTTATCCCCAGCCTGGGTACCCACTAATTACTACGCCACACATGGAGCTTAGTATTACACTTCTTTATTCTGCTGTGTGTAACTTTGAACTCCACATTCTAAAACAAGTTTTCACTTCATTGTGCTCTGGCGCGTAAGTCACAGCTCAAGGAGTCTGTTAGGAGCCAAAAGGGTTCAGTTATTAAACATTGTAAAACACTGCAATAAGATGTTTTGATGTGAACAGGGATATTCTGCTCCCCTCCCAGTTTAGCTCTCCACTCTGTTTGGTTCTGCGGTATGCACCTCCTTTTACGGATTTTCTCGGCATTCGCTTCCTAAAATGGAACCGACGGCCCCCATGCTATGTACTATTACAGGCACACATACATGCAGTCCTTAGCACACACGAGCATGTGACCTCTTCACAAAGCTATTCCTCCAATGTAGGCCAAGCAAGTTAAAAGAATGAATCCGTAAGATCCACTTCTATGACAATGGAACAGACCAGCCAATTTACTGTTCACCCATCGGGTATGCTGCCACCACCATGCTCGTATTCTGTAACTCTGGGTGAAAGCGGTAGCCCAACCCACTATGATGGAAGCACTTTTGCCACCCCTTCTGGTCTATGGTAAACACCAGTTCCTTAAGGTAGGCTTAGGTCCCAGTACGCACTAATGATTTATGCATTTGCATGACCAAATTCCTTACCAGTGTTTCAGATCCTAGTGCAGTTGGGGTACTCTGGGCTAAAGTGCATGTCTGTTACCATGAAGGGGACTTTTCCCATCCCAAAAATCTGACCTAACTATAACTGCACAGTGACGACCACCAGTGTATAATGTAATATATATATATATATATATATATATATATATATATATATATATATATAACGCTCCAAATCCTCTCGATTTCCAAAGAAGACAACAGCACTCGAGAGCTACTTTTCAACACTGCAGGTTTATTTTTCACAGGCACTCTCCAAACGCGTTTCGGCGTGTCGCCTTCGTCAGTGTATATATATATTTGTGTGTGTGTGTGTATATATATATATATATATATATATATATATATATATATATATATACACACATATATATATATACACATGTATATGTGTATTTATATATAGGTGTGTGTGTGTGTGTGTACCTTTTTATTTATTTATTAAACTTTTATTTTTAAATATTAACATGCTGTAACAATTTATTTTAGTAGTTCAAGGTTAAAGATAATAATTTTTAATTATTTTGCATTCATGTTACGTTAAAATATTAAAAATATTTTTTAAAGAATAATACACTTTAATCATTTCCCCCTGATTTCCAGTCTAATCCCCACACTATACTTTTATTTGGCGTAGTATGAAATGTCTAGACAGGAAAGTAGACACCTGTAGACACTGGAGCTGCTGCCGCACCAGCAAACAACAGTTCAGTTTAATCTGAGGCCAGAGTCATGAAATGCATGGAGCATGCATATTGCAGAACAGAATTCTGCAAATATAGCAGCTTGATGTGAACTTTCTCCATCTTGTCTGTGTACCATCTCAAAGCCAGTAGCAGCCCGTATTTTGGACGAGTGGCAGGGCGGGTGAGGGGGCCATAGGGGTAAAGACTGGAGGGGGCAAAATATAAAATTCTTTTTTAAAAACTTATCTTCAGCCGACCGTGTCGCGCGTCATGCTCCTCTGCTTCAGGTACAGGCTTCTAGAATTCCCTACGGCCAATTCTGAAGCTGCTCTCACATGAGAGTAGCTTCCGGATTGGCCTGAGTGCCCTGGATTGGAGCTCCAGGAAAGACTGGGAGTCGGTGCTTGCTCTCTCCAACCCAGCAATGCAGCTGGGGATGGAGAGAGGTTCACAGTGCATGATTGCTTGACCGGCCTCAGACGGGCAGCCAAACCATCATGCGCAGTGATGGGAGTGCACTACCACTCCCCTAAGTGCTGTCACTCCACAGGCCCCGCCCCCAAGACTTGGCAGGAAAGGAGAAATAAAACGAGCATCATTTTTTTTCTCCTTTCCTGCTGTTTTTGGGAGTGGGGAGGCGCTCCTCCGCCATAGCGGAGGAGCCGCCGCTGCTCAAAGCTGTCCTGATGGTAATTCTTACATGATTTGCTGAAGCAAAACACATGAGTGCTCATTATCAATCAATCAATCAATGAAAACTTTATTCGGATAACAAACTATCCATAAAAGTACAAATACATAAAAGAAACATAAGAGTCACAAAAACAGTTAAAAAGAAGCATCGTAAATTCACAACATACATACAGGTTCGCAGATCAAACATAGTCAGTCTAGCTCGAACTGTACGCAAAAGAGTGCCAGTGCGAAATATGAGTTCATCATTGTCCATTGTTAATATCATTGAATATGCATTTTCCAAACTAATAGGCTTACATTTTTTAAAATACGGAGGTAAAAACCATTTAATATATTTCATATAAAATTTACAAAAGAATAAAAAATGCAACGCAGATTGGCCACTCAATCCGTCACACGGACAGGGCAAGGAATCAAGTATTCATTATCATAAAATACCAATGTTTGTGTGTCTGCCTATTTTTGTAGTTTTAGCGTGGACCCATCTTTCACCTGTGAGAAGAAGAACTCAGAGGTATGGCTAAGGAACAGCTGTACATTTTCTTCACTCACAAAGGTTACAGTTTCCTTCGAGGGTATAGGATAATATTAGGTTTCACATCACAAATTAACAGCTGTTGTAGGATCTTTGAAAAATGACTTTATTCTAAATTTTATCTTATGCACATTATGGAGCGTGGTAGGTACCACGTGATTTATAACTCATCTTTTGTAGAATTAGCAATAATGTTGTGAATACTCCTTGTTTATGTGTGTCTGCCATTAAATAGTCTTTCTATTTTGTTTCCCTCCAATATCCTCTAAGATATTGACGAGTGTGCTGATGCATCACACCAGTGCCATCACAGCTGCACCAACACCTTTGGCTCTTACAGATGCAGCTGCCGTCCAGGATTTCTCCTCGAAGATGACGAAAGAACATGTAACGGTGAGTGTATACACTCACAAACATCCCAACTCCTAAATGTACTTCATCCCACAAGTATTCCTCTTTTTAATGACCTTTGATCACCTGTTTAAAGCATAGGTACTTGGTAAGAAGGAGAAGTAACAAGGTCCCAAATGGATAACAACTTAGAAAGGACATGGGTGCATCCATTTTTATATAAACTGGGACAGTGTGCATGCTGGGAGAATGGGATTTGTGTATAAATATGTACTCACCACATCCCTGGCTTAGTAAACAATGCCTCTGCTGGTCCACCAAAAGATCCAATTAGTGCACTATGAGGCATTTACCATCTCCTCCTAGCCCTCGCACAAAATATTTTGCATATAACTCTGCAAGTAAGTGTTACTTTGTGCTATATTTGACTGGTTGCTCTGGTGAGGCATGAAAGGCTTGCCCAACAAGGCTTAATGAAGAAATTGGGAAGGAAGCAGGGTAACCTGTGAACTGTAGAACCTCTGAAACTGACATGCCAGTTCTGCACCCACAAATGGGTCACAGATGTCACTCACTACAGGAAATTAAGTAAATCTGCCTCCACCGGGTAGAATTGTCTAAAAGCTTTGAAGCTCTATTGGTCCAAGTTCTCTTAAGACAATTGTCTGCAGTTACCTCAGATGCCTCCGACACAGGAAATCTAAACTTTCCTCTGAGTAACTCTCTTCCAGTTAAGCCTGGGACAACCAGCTCAACCAAATTCCTTTAATACAGCCCACATTATTTATTTTTAACAGTATTTATATTGTTTATTTTGCCAGTGCCTTTCAGAGCCCACAATTGAGACTTGCAATGTTAACACACAATATCATATTAACATAAAATTAGATTATCTGTACATCAAAAATGATCTAAACCTTTCAAGGAACACCTTTATTCAAACCTATAAACATGCACCTATAAATGTGGCACTCAGCAATTTAAATATGTATATTCTACCCATGTGAAAACAACACAGTTATCATATAGCATTGCACATGCTATAATAAGGAAATATATATTCTGAATCTTTGATCTTTATCATGTCCTTCTTTTCAGATTTGGATGAATGTGCTGTTGGTAATGGTGGCTGCTCACATCATTGCGCCAACACCTTTGGGAGTTCAATGTGCTATTGCCCAACTGGATATGAAATTGACGTGGATCAAAAATCATGCAGAGGTATAAGACCACTTTGCTGAATTCCATGTCTTTTATTTCACACAGGCTGTTCAATGTCATTTTCTAATGTCACTCCCACTTGCAGATATTAATGAATGCCTTCTGCCCATTGGATTGGTTGGATGTCCTCTTGGTTGTGTCAATACTCCAGGGAGCTTCCATTGCAATTGCCCCGATGGTTACAGGGTGAGCACTGATAGCTGGTATTGTATTGGTGAGTTTACCTTTTTGTTAACAATATTGGAGGTCACATAAAAGTTGACAGAAATGGTCCGTAATTTACCTTTGTCTTACTCTAACCCTATATGGGAAGACTTTGTTCCTCAAACATCCATAAATTCAGCCACTCCAGTTCCTACACCGGCACAATGAGTGGAAAAAATTTCCATTAAAATGCTCTTGTCACTTGTATTGAAAAAAGCATCATCTTGACAACGATATGATGACCTGCAATGGGTTACAGTGGAGCAACCAACAAAGAGCACCTAGGCACTGCAGCTTCTAAGTGCACAGTGACAGTGTTAATGGGAAATCTAGTTTTTTGACAGTTACATATTTATCACGGCTCAAAATGGGCACCACCTAAACCTTGCCACTGACTGGGAACCGTGCTGGAGGAGGACTCACGGTGCACCCTGCCCTTAACTCTTGGGTTGCCACTGATAACGCCGCTGCTGCTCGCTGCACCCGCTTCGCGGGTGCCGCTTCACGGTTGTCAGTGAGGGGCGCTGCTGCAGGCGCCTTTCAGGGAGCTGCTTGCCGAGAATCCATCAAGGGCGAGTGCTGCAGGGACTCGGAAGACCAGGAGTCCCTGCGTTGCACAGGTGCGCACGGACGCGCCCACAGCGAGATACGCCCCCCGCCTGACCAGAATCAAAAGGCGTGCGCCCGCTCTACTGCCTGGGACACCACCTAAACCTTGCCACTGACCTGGGAACCGTGCTGGAGGAGGACTCACGGTGCTCCCTACCCTTAACCCTTGGGTTGCCACTGATACCGCCGCTGCTGCTCGCCGCACCCGCTTCGCGGGTGCCGCTTCGCGGTTGTCAGTGAGGGGCGCTGCTGCAGGCACCTTTCAGGGAGCTGCTTGCCGAGAATCCATCAAGGGCGAGTGCTGCAGGGACTCGGAAGACCAGTAGTCCCTGCGTTGCACAGGTGCGCACGGACGCGCCCACAGCGAGACACGCCCCCCGCCTGCAACGCCCCCTACTTCACGACTTGGCCAGCGCTCAGCGGGACGCCGAGCTAAGCCCGGGCAAAGGGCGGGCAGTCTGTGGCAGTCAGGGGCTGACAGAGGCTGGGCTGGGCCACATCCCTAAATTCTTGCCTACGCTCGTGTGGGTTGAGTAACAGTGCCAGAGGGAGGATGTCGACTCGATCTGGGAAATTGCTAAGGACTGAAGGAGGAGCAGCCGGGAGTTCCATTATAGGAACTATGGATCGTTTTATTACCAGAGTAGCTGCAGTCATCGAGAAGGAGATTGTGATGACTGAACGTCGCCTCTCCGAGGTCTATCTACCTTCTAGACACTCCTCCCTGGGGGCTGTGGCCCAGGCCTTGACTCCACCATCGGGAATGGCCCCATTAGCTGACCCCACAGATGCCACTGCACAGCCACGTCTGTCAGTTATAGGAGCAAGTATAGACAGATTAGAGAACCTTGCTGACCTATTGCCTGCGGTGGCTGTCATTGAGCGGGGGGAGGATACAATATTGCAAACTCCACCAGGTCCCGCTAGAGGGCAGACCTCCCCATTGCTACACCAGGCTTCCGTTGTGGAGCCATTACCGCCCAGTCAGCCCCAAGGCGTTTCCAAACAGACGAAAAGGAAAAGGAAAAGGAAAAGGGCTACGAGCTCACGTAAAGGTTGTTATACCACACTTTATAAGCGCCCAAGAAAGCTAGGGCAAATGGGATTCGGGTCAAATGTAGAAAATGCCACAGCTACAATTCATAATGGGAGGGTAGGGGAGTCTCTGGGTGCGGGAACATCTTTTGATACGCCCAGAGTACTTCCTAAATCCCACAAGAGTATAGTCACTCCCCTTGAACCAGTCGATCTCAAACCTATCATGGACCTCATTAAAATTCTAATTGTCCCGCTGATTGACCAACTTAAGGGTTTGGGGGCGAGAGTAGACAAATTTGAACAATCCACCCTGGATAACTTTTTCTCTCTTAAGACTCTTATTAAACACCAGTCTAGAGCAAGTGAGGATTCAGAGGGTAGGAATACGGGAAAAGGACTGCCTCCAAATCCTCTCCCAGTGCAGGTTGCTCCTAGCTCAACCCTTCTTCCCGAGACAACAACTGGCAGGGATTTTCCCTTAGTCCCACCGGTTCCTCCACCTACTAAGCCAGGCCCTGTCCCTTCTATTCCTAACTTAAGACCAAAGCCCCCTATGGTATCTAAAAATCAGCCCAATAAACCATCTCAAATACATACACTGGCAGCCGTGGGGTTGGCCAAGAGTAGCCAATCTGCTCAGCCGAGTGCTAACACTAAGGGGGATGGGACAGCACTGCCAGCCAAGGTACCTACTCTTAACTTGGCACCTGATGCTGCCACAATAGCTCCCCCAAAGGTTACCACTCGGATACCCCCGGTTAATCTCCCCCCTGACTGCCACCCCTTTGTAGTAGTTCTCGTTAATGTTCCATCATTGAAGGCTAACCAGCCCGAGTCACACCAGGCTCTAAAAAACAAGTGTCTCCATTGGTTAAAAGCAAACAAACCACTCCCAATAGGTATGGACGGATTAATCCTTGGTGTTCGAAGGGTTGGTTGGGTGGGACAGGGTAAAAAGCGGTTGGAGGGAGACTGTATTATTATTAACTTCCAGGATAGTAGAGTGGCTGAGATAATCTGTGGCCAAAAACAAGAGGGGGATGGCCCTGGAGTCAGAGCAGTGGATCTGACCTACTTCTACCCTAGGCCTGCTGGTAATCCGCCCAGGCTTGTAAATGGGGATATTTGTCCAGGCCCTAGGGGAAGCCCGCGATATCCCGTGGTGCCCCTCTTCTTTCCCCAAGCCGGATGGCCGGAGATGACCTGGGGCTCCAGGGGACACTGACTCGAGGGCGGGAGCGGGACGTTGGTAGGGAAGTTGAGAGAGTCTTCGCCCCCTCCCTTGATGCAGCCCTCATCGCCCCCCCCCATCTGAAATCCATTCCTCACTACTAGATGTACCGGGAATGATAGAGATACCCGACATAATTGGAACCCCGATGGATCTCCAAGAGGTTTCCCCAAGTCACGACCTGGTATCCGGGGGCGTCCCAGCTGTGACGGACCCATCCTTTAAGGTCCTCAGCTGGAACGTAGCTGGAATTTCAGGGAAATTGACATTGCCTGACTGGAATGCATTAGTGGACGAGCACTCCATATGCATTTTTCAGGAGACTTGGAGCATGGTTCCCACTTATAGGGCGGGATACTCTACCTTCTCTATCCCAGCAGTTCGTTCAGAATCAGGGAGGGGACGCCCATCTGGTGGTCTCCTTATCTGGGTTGCTGCCTCATTGAATTGTAGGATAGTGGAGCATCAGACTGGTTGCCCGGACCTCCTTAATATTACCTTGAAGTACTCCAGGGGTCGAGCCATTTTGAACATCTTTAACATCTATGCAAGTGGCACCAAGGGGGGACGGCAGTCCCCTACAATTGCCCTCCTGGATGATCTCTTGAGATCAACTTCTTATAAGGCTTGCACCCTGATTGCCGGTGATATTAACTGCACATTCGAGCCCTTGGGCTCGGATGTTTCCCTGGACCAGGATGAGGAGGACGTTAGGAGGGGAATCCCTGCTCTTGAAATAGCCCCCATTAAGAGGTGGACCGAGGTGGCCCTGCAGGTGTACACCCTCAGCTTGGAGTTTAACTTGAGGGCTCTTAATGGGAGGACAGAGTCGGATAAGGGGGGGGTTCACACCTACAATAGGCCCAACCACACATCAAGAATTGATTATATCTTGCTTGATGTGTGTTTGTGGAATTCGGTGAAGGACATGGCTGTGGTCCCCTCAATAGAGAGCGATAACTACTCACTTTCCCTCACCTTAGATCCTTGGTGGCTAGTTGATAGGGGAAGCCTGGTACCCTCCTCTATAGTGGAATTGGGCGAGTCACAAGTAGCTTTGTGTGGGAGGAAAATAAAGTGGACAAAATTGATTCTCTCAGAGGAGAAGGTTGCTGCCATAACGCACCTGTTAGCCCAAGCACAATCTAGCTTAGGGAACTCTGAGGAAGGATTGGGGATGGCGTGTGGGGTCTTTAGTGAGCTCACTGAGGCCCTAATCAGTTTGTTCACTGCTCCCCCAAATAGACGAGGGACCAAAGAAAGACAGGGAGGAACTAAGGGATGGTACACCCATACATGTAGAGAGACCAAGACCAGACTGGTAGCAGCAGTTAAATCTAAATCTCAAATTAATATCAGAGAGGCTAGAAAGGCTTACTCCAGGTCCCTCCAAATTGCGAAGAAGGACTGGGAGGAAACATTTTGGGCAGATTTACTAGCTGCCAGTAAAAGTAAGGATGCTAGAGGGTTTTGGAAATTGGTGGGTGCCCGCAACAGACCCGACGATACTCTGAGGACATGTAATATTCCTCCCCAGAGTTGGTCGAAACACTTTGGATCCCTATATGCTCATGTAGATGGCCCCCTAAATGATCCTGCCCCTGCCCCCGTCTCGTTAGGGGACGTCACTTTAGATCTGTTTACAGGTAGGGAGGTCGAGGAGGTTATAAAATGGGTGGCACCACGGAAAGCTGCAGGACCGGATGGTCTTCCGGGCGACCTCCTACGTGCATATCCATCTGACTGGGGCATAGTAATCGCTGCCCTTTTAAATGACATCCTAAAGGGCGGCCCTGTACCGGATTCATGGAAAGGGGCTGGTGTCGTCCCCATCTATAAAAAGGGCTGTAGGAACAGCCCAGGGAACTATAGGCCAATAAGCCTGATCGATTCTACCCAAAAGGTGGCAGGAAAGGTAATTTTGGGAAGGATCCTTAACTGGGTGGAAGAAAATAGAGTGCTATCTGACTTCCAGGCTGGGTTCCGCTCAAGAACGGGGACCATCGAGCAGGTTTTCAGATTAGCACTCTTAAATTGGAAAATTGTGGAACTAGGCAAGGGCAGACTTTACTTGGCCTTTATTGACCTGAAGACTGCCTTTGACCTGGTTCCTAGGGAGGAACTTTGGAGGGTGCTTCAGGGACTGGGGCTGCCCCCCTACATTCTATCCCTACTCATTAAACTCCACACCAGCAATTATGCCCAGGTCCGATGGGGGAAAAATGGGGAAACAACGGACAGGATACCGGTCTGTAGGGGAGTCAGACAGGGTTGCGTGTTAGCTCCCACACTCTTTTCGTTGTACGTAAATGGTGTGGTTGAGTATCTCCAGCAAGAACCAGCGGACGCACCCTGTCTGGGGGGAGTAAGGATCCCTACTCTGCTTTTCGCAGATGATACTCTGCTTATTTCAAAAACTCCCCAGGGCCTACAGAAGCTATTGACCCGTTTCCAGGACTTCTGTGTATCTAGGGGTTTGGTCATAAACGTGGCAAAAACTAAATATTTGATTTTGCACCCCCCAAGGAAATTAGGAAATCCGCCTGTCTTGAACACCGCCCCCTTGGAGAAAGTCTCCGAATTCGACTACCTAGGGCTTCGTATAACTGACAATATGAACTGGTCCGCCCACATTGATAAGATGGTTCTTAACCATAAAAAGGTAGGAGGTGCTCTGCTTAGGGAATTTCGAGCATCACCGAGACAAGCGGTGAGTCCTGCAATCGAAATCTACAAGGCAAGAGGCGTAACATCAGCATTGTATGGGGCAGAATTATGGGGTCATTGCAACATGGATTCTCTCACTAAGGCCGAGAACAAACTTTTGAAGGATCTCCTAGCCCTCCCTTCAAGTACCCCGACAATCCCGGTGCTCCTGGACGTTGGCTGCAAGAGTATTAAAGATCAGGCTTGCCTCCGTCCACTGCTTCTTTGGTCCCGCATTTGGAGGGTCCCGGAGCTAAAGTCCTATGCCGACGGCCTGGCAGAGATAATGAACATGGGAGGCTGGGTCAAGATCAAGTGGCTGAGGGACATTAAAAGTCTTTTGGGGGAGTTGGGCTTGGGGTACTGCTGGATCTCAAAATCTGCTCCACCAAAGGCTGACCTCAAAAAGTTATATTGGGATTGGGTCTCTGGTAAACTTATCAGGAACCAACACCATTGCAATCTGACTGCATCATTTTTGGAATTAAAGGATGTGGCTGCGTTTGAACCCTTTCTGGACCTAATTTCCTTGCCAGCTGATAGGTCCCTGTACTATAAATTCAGGGTAGGCACCCTTCCGATTGGGGCCTTTGTATCAAAATGGAATGGTGCACATCGAACGTCTTTCTGTGCTTTTTGCCCATCTAGGCTAGAAACTGTAGCATATATATTTTTTGAGTGCCCAGACTATACTAAACCCAGGAGACATTGGCTCAAACCTCTTTTTAAACGCCTGGGAACACGTAGGCATTTGGTCGCACTACGGATTCTAATGACTGATTCCGCCCCTTTAATAGTTTGTGGTGTTTCTAAGTTTTTAAAACATTCATGGTTGATTCGTTGCAAGAGACTCTCAGTTTCAATTTAATTCATTTTTTAGCTAATTTATCTTGGGTTATTCCCACTTTTATCTGTCTTAGCATTTAAATGTTTAACGTACATTGCACTGTTTTAAAAATATGTTTCATGTGTATGTATGCTTCCAAGATATCTTGCTTATCGAATAAAAGCTTTCAACAAAAAAAAAAATGGGCACAAGTTACATCGAGGTCTACTTTCTTCAAATCTTTTCATGAGCTCGGAACCTTTCTTTAGCTAATTGCTACTAAGATTAAAAAAAGACTGCTTTGGAACCTTAAGCAATTTTCATTTGAAGTAACAGGTCATATTCTTAACCTAAAATAAGACAAGAAACCTTGCCACCATCCCCATCAATTTCCTCTGCATTGCAGCTGCTAATATCTTACAAACCTCGAGCCCGATTCACAAAAGTAATCTGAGACTAAATCCTAACTTTATGACTTTTGGTATTCACAAAAGGTATTTAGGAGTAGTAAAGTTAGGATTCCGAACGTTACCACTCCTAAACTGAGACAGAATCCTAACTTTACGACTTTCGGTATTCACAAAAGGCATTTAGGAGTAGCAAAGTTAGGATTCTTAACTTTACTACTCCTGAACGCCCTTTGTGAATACCGAAAGTCGTAAAGTTAGGATTTTGTCTCAGTTTAGGAGTAGTAAAGTTAGGAATTGTAAGGAATCCTAACTTTACTACTCCTAAATGCCTTTTGTGAATACCGAAAGTTGTAAAGTTAGGATTTTGTCTCAGTTTAGGAGTAGTGAAGTTAGGAATCCTAACTTTACTACTCCTTAATGCCTTTTGTGAATACTGAAAGTCGTAAAGTTAGGATTTTGTCTCAGATTACTTTTGTAAATCTGGCCCCTCACTTTTACTGTGTGGACCTCAACACTCTACATGATGTCATCAGTTGCAAAGTCAAAGATAACATATGTAGCCACACTTCCATTGAATGCTTGCTTCTCAAACCCCAAGGCTTCAACCTTCTGATACTATCAAGGACACACTCAATGCAAATGTGCCCCTGAAGACAAAAGAAGACATGTGAGGATTACAGCTCAAGGAAGTATTTGAGTCCCTGAAACCTCTGCAGATCACAAAGAAAACTTATCTCAGAATCTAAACCAAAATACTGCGCCAGCAATCTCAGCACAGCTACTAACAGAAGTAGAGCTCTGTTCAAATTCATCAAGCACTACATCAGCCCAATACTCGACTCTCCTCATTAGAATATGCAACCGATAAGTTAAACACTGCAGGTTTTTCACAGTTCAACTCAAACAGTATACTGATGAAACCTAAGCAACAACCTACATTTCTTCATTGCCAATTCACAACACATCTTCACTACGCTGAACATTGATGAATTGTTAAACATCCTCCATTTGCTTGAAGCTATAAGCTATATGCTATGTAGACAACATAATTCCATCCTCAAAAATGAACTCTTTCACCTGTGAAGCACTCAAGCCACTACTGAATTGTATTGAGGTTTCCTTACTCAGGGTAATTTTGTCAACACCACCAGGACCAGACAGATCTTTCCTCTCTTGAAGAGGCCTGTCTTGACTTCTATGTCCCACCTTCCAATCTTAGTTGTGTCACCTTGAAGGCAGTTGCTTCTCATCTGCATACTTGAATCAATCGAATGCTCAATGTAATCCCTGTGCCCTATGCAACTATCAGTCAGTTTTCAGAGACAAAAACCAGCCAGGTGTTTGCCAAAAGCTCCCTACATGACTGACAACAACGATCCATCACCTCTTCCCCTCATCCTCTCTTTAATGTTTGCTATGGTCGACCATCAAGTCATGCAAAACCCCATGGGACATTGTGCATCTATTTATTAGTATTACCCTAGTCCTAGTTGGGTTTAAGGGTTTGGCCCTTGTTTCCAAATATCCAAGATGCGAATAGGGCCACTATTTTTGACTTTGCATTTGCAGAAGGGAGTAAATGAGCTTGCCTGCCATACTTGTCAGCTCTAGTATTGGTAGAAATACATTGTGCTGGATTAGGGTTAAAGCTGCAGTTCTGCCAAAATATAAAAATCAAATTATACCTAGCTTTAATTTGTCCTCTATGGTATAAGCTATTTTGACTGGAATCATGTTCATTTTTAACTATCCTAAGAAATACGCCTTTTTGGAACAGACTATATAAGTGTGCCTCTATGGCAGGCATACAAGCCCCCTTTACTTCTAGCATAGATTTTTGCCTAAGACGAGTTTCACAAGATTCCTTTTGTTTTGAGAAGTGTTAGGGTACGCCAAAGATGTAGAGGAATCTGTAAACAGCCCCACACCTTCCCTCAACCCATACCTCAGGTCCGCGATACCACAACTCTAAGGAAAGTAGCAAGGGGAAAATGGGGAAGGGAAAAAAGAAACAGAGACCAGTCACAGTGGCTTCCCAATGGTGCTTCCAGTCTCAAGCCGATGGTCAGCCTCACCTGTCTCTTGTGCTCATACTAAAGACAAACAACAGTATGACTTAATCAACAAATACATATTATTGGTAATATATAGGTAAGTGCTGTTCCAGTTTATGTTACCAGGCTTAGTAGTTGTGAATATGGTAACAAATGTTTGGGAAGTCTTGCAATCCAACCCAACATCTGCAATGACTTGAGAACCTAGATGACTGTGAGTTGCAGGAGCAAAAAGGTATTTACCCTAATCTAGGGAAAAGGGAGAACCCTGGGTCAACCAGAAAGGACAACTTAGCAAAGGAGCAGGAACCAAAAGCTGTGTGAGAATTGGAGAGAATTGCGAGAAAGTCACTTCAGTATTGAGATATTGTTAGCCACTGATTCTTGGCATTGGTTAGAATCTTATATTATCTCTTCATAGCTTAACCAAGAAGTGACTGCCACCACTCTGAAGCGTAATGCTGAAATGTAGCTCCGCGATACACACCCAGGTACCACCTAACTGTGTTCCAAAGCTTCCATAGCCTATGATAGATTTTAAGGCACGAATGTAGCATAAACGTTCAGTGCGATGTGCTCCAAGATGTGATTGTGAATGGTGACCTATGTGCCTGACAAAGACAAACACTCAATGAAAGAACTGTTGGCCTTTCATTGTGCTTAGGTAGTTATTTGGAATGGATTATCACATATTACAATGGAACATTAACTCTTTCAAAATATTACACTTTTGGTGTTTAACAGCTAGATTCATCAAAGTCCCGTTTTGCGAGTCTGTAATAGCGATTCATAAGGAATCGCTATTAAGGACTTGCAAAACGGGATTCATCTAGGAATTGCAAAAAATATAGCGATTCCTACATCTTCCTTATTTGCGATTAGCAAATTGCTAATCGCAAATAAGGAATAACTCCCCATTCATTCCTATGGGCCTAAGGCCTAAGGCCCATAGGAATGAATGGGGAGTTATTCCTTATTTGCGATTAGCAAATTGCTAATCGCAAATAAGGATGCGATTTCAAGGGTGCCAGGGGTGTCCAAAGGACACCCTGTAGCACCCCTGAAAAGCAAATGTAGCCAGATGTTGCGCACACACATGTCCAAAGGACATATGTGTGTGTAACATACCACTCAGAAAAATGCACTAAAGTGCATTATTCTGAGTTTTCGCTATTTACCACGAAGTCTGACTTCGTGGTAAATACCGGCCAGGAATAGCGAATTCGCTAATAGAAAATGGTTAATGAATTGCATTTAAGGAATCTCAAATAGAGATTCCTTAAATGCAATTCCTCGCAAATGTGCGATTTCGCAATTAGCGATTTTTGCATTTGGGATGATGAATCCCAAATGCAAAAATTGCACTCGCAAAGGGCCAGATTCTCAGAATCTGGCCCTTTGCGAGCCGTTTTCGGCTTGATGAATCTCGCTGTAAATCCTGTATTTGATCTTGTGGTATTTGTATTTACCAGGTCTGATAAACACTCAGCACTTTTCTTCAAAACTCATAATCAGGGCCCTTCTGTATATCCATTTGAGGGAGCTTTCTGAGATCCACCTTAAATTTGTATTTATATTGGATAATGCAAACACCTTTGATTAACAGAATTTAGTGTGAGTTGTTTTGCCTTATGGTTGTCTACCTACCAAATAAGACCTTCTCATGTAACAATCCTTTGCTCCTGAGCCACAGCTCACACCTGATTACATTTTAAGAACCTAATTATTAATGAGTTGTGAATTCAAATCCCTATGCATCCCTTTTGGCGCAGAGATTGGAATTATTAGTTAAGTAGTAATGACCACACACCTAAGTTCCAAGCAGTTCTCTCCAGGTAGATATTACCAAATTGAACCTGCCACAATGTATCATGGAAAACATTTACAATACATTTTTCTGTCAATTCTGCATGTATGACACATTTTTAAGAGGTAACCTTGGACTTTAAGGGATGTATGCATCTAGTAAATACTGCACCCTGGGTTATCGGTATTTACTGGGTGCTGTAAATACCTCACCCAGGTAAAGCCTACTTACGGTCAGGTCCAAAGAATGACTGCATAGAGACACAGCCTTTCTCTGGTATTTTAACCTGAGGCAATTAGGCATTTACAGCTGGTTGCATCCCATCATTGGGCTGCATAGATTATATACAATACATCTTTTGTTCATATGCAAGGATTTCTCTGAACTCTGTAGTTAATCTAAAAGCTTGATCATTGTTAAGTAATGTTTTTTTTTACTTTGATTACCGCTTCAGTTTATAGTTGAACCCACCCCGTGCCAGGAAAAAAAGTAGTTGACTTAAGTTACTTCCTTCTCAGTGGGTCTTGGGTAGGTCTGGCCAAACTGTGCCCTAAAATGGTCTGTAAAGGAACTAGAGGACAAATCATACAGTACTTTCTTGGCTTGGTAGTCCCACCCTGTTGTAAACAATCCATCCAAACCATCTTCCAAACTATGAAGTACTATGCCTCATCTTTGTTGATTGCCTTTTTGACATCACACAGAGCAACCTTTAGTAACAAGAAGGTGTGTTTAAAAGGCGAGGGTCCAGATTTACTACCATTCTTGCAGTTCAACATAAAATTCAGCAGGGCTGCGCAAAATAAGAAAGGTAGTGCAGCACCCTATTTAGTAAGAGTAGCGCACTTCTATCTAGCTTAACAACTGCACTCCAGTACTAATTTCAAAGCAACAACAACCATCAAGAGTAAGTCCTGAAAAATGTGTAATGTTGAGGCAATTACCCATTTTATGCATAGGACTATCACTAGACATTCCGCTTGGCCCATTTCCTCCAGTTTCATTGGAAGCTAAGATATCACACTTCGCCAGATCTCTGTATTTTACTCGATTTGGCTTTGCATGTGTTTCTGCTGTTCCTGCCTAAACATACCTGCTTTCCATTGATAATCCAGAGGAATGGCACGCCATAACACTAGTCGATTTTGTGCTGGAATATGTATGGCACTGGAAAGTTGATCGGTGCTGCTATCTGCTTTGTTTTGCATCACAAGACAGTTTTGCTATGTGAGAGCGCTAAATAATTGAAAATTTGGACTAATATTCAAAGTGCCAATTTTTCTATATATGTTAACTATATTTGTTCTCATTCATTATTTGTAGATATCGATGAGTGTCTGGAATTGGAAAATTCTGAGCATAGGTGCGAATGGAAGTGCATCAATGTGCCTGGATCCTACTATTGTGTATGTCCTCGGGGATACAAAGTTAGCACAGACCGCTATCAATGTGAAGGCAAGTTGTAGCACACTGTGCAAATTTTTTAGATCACAGCGAATATTATACAAATTAAATAACTTGGGAGGCACTTCATAAAGACTTTTATGAGCATTTGAAGTAGTATTTAACAAGTACTATTTCATATACTCATGAAGGCCTTTGTGAATTGATCCACAGGGCCTATTCACAAACTGCATTTTGTAATACTTAAAGTCGCACTACAGTAGTACCACAAAATGCTATTCCAAACCTACGGGGGTGACGTCTCTCTTTACCTCTTCTGTCTTTTCTGTATGGAGATCTCCACACACATACCTATCTGTTTCAGTAGTAAATGTGGGAGGGACAAGGGGGAGTGGCTGGAAACCGGGGGAATATTGCTCCTCAATAGGGGCGATGTAGTAAAAGTTAAGAAGAGGTTTAGGGAAGGTCGAGCTAATACAAATATACACTCACAAAGGATAAGATCATTGCTATTCACATTGCTATAACCACACTCCTAAAGTTAAGACAGCCCTAATGGTGTCAAAATTGGTGTAAATGTACTCCACACTAGCCTTGGAGTAAGGCAAGCACTAACAGGTACTGCAACAAATTGTCATATAAAGAACAGAGGCACAGGAATGAAATAACACTCGAGAGGAACCAATGTTAAAATCATAAGCATTTTTGGGCATGTTATATGTGTGTACGTGTGTGTGTATTTTTCTATTTCAATGTGAAAAATGTATACTTGAGCATAATTCGCCTCATGCAATTTAATAATAAAACTAAGGATTTCTAGGGGCATCCTAGCCTCCTTTAATGAGTCCCACAGCTTATGACGAGGTACTAGGTCGAATGCTGATTTTAAATCAACAAATGCTGCATAGACGGTTCCCCCTGCTAAAATCACTGTAGTCCAATAAACCATCGTAAATCTAAAGACTTGATCAATGGTGCTGAAGTGGGGTCCAAAACCCGCTTGATGGGTAGATAATACATTCTGATCTACTATCCATTCATCAACTCTACCTAGCACAAGACTCGCAACTATTTTTTGTAAAGTATCAATTAGGCTTATCGGCCTATAGTTGCAACAAATTGTCATATAAAGAACAGAGGTACAGGAATAAAATAACACTCAAGAGGAACTAATGTTAAAATCATTAAATGTTTTGGGCATATTATATGTGTGTACGTGTGTGTGTGTATTTTTCTATTTCAATGTGAAAAATGTATATATATATATATATATATATATATATATATATATATATATATATATATAGTTATTAAATAATGATGTTATTATTTTAAAAGATAATGCACATAATTAAAAAAGTGTTGAAACTTTTACTTAAAATCTAAATATAATTACAATGTATTAAGCAATCTTTAACAAAATGTGCTACATATTAAATAAATAAATAGTTTAATTGGGAAATATGTCAAATTATTGTTGAAACATTTTTATTTCGAAATTGAATTGATATCATTCAAATAATTAATTATTTAATAAGCAGTTACTTTGATGAGTTTATGTGCTGTAACATTTTATTGTATTAGTTCTAGGTTAAGCTTTTGTTAATCATTTTTCTGAAGAAGAATAATCTT
Source organism: Lissotriton helveticus (assembly GCF_964261635.1). Taxonomy (NCBI): domain Eukaryota; kingdom Metazoa; phylum Chordata; class Amphibia; order Caudata; family Salamandridae; genus Lissotriton; species Lissotriton helveticus. The sequence goes on from NC_136069.1 coordinate 1,184,054,137, forward strand.
GAATAATTTCCCCCATATCTTCCCAGAGGGAGATCTCTACGGTGGCAGGGATCTCTACCTATATGTGCAGAGTAACTAGTGGTAGCTTTACACTCATAAATATTGTTGTTGAAAGCTCCACCCCAGAGATGAGGGAATGGAGAAATGTAAATCTTCACCAGGGTGTAAGTCTACCCTCGGAAATGGTGATTAGCAAAATCAAAGTGTAGCATTATATCTAAGTGCAGTAGTAAATATACATGTGAGTACATATATACACATGTATATGAAACTTTTTAAAAAGACTTCCATGTGTGCAACCCCAGTTGCAGTATCCAAACAATTCAGCAATCACATCAGACATTTGAAATCTGCTTTGTATTGAGAGTAGGTTTTGGTTGAATTGATAGGAGTTTGCTTTCCCTCTCTAAATGCGTTTTATCATATGGCTCAAATGCACCATCATTTTATATATAATTCCATTAGTCTACCACTCACAAATTCCAATCAATTTAGTTAGAATTATTATATATGTTTGTGTTGTTGTAGAAGGTTACATATTAGAATAGCCAATTGGGGAATATAAACACACTACGTTTTAAATGTTACACTTAGCACCACAAGGAATTCGTCAGAAAGCTAAATTAGTTTGTATTCACCTTTCAATCAGTTAGAGGTGATTTAATTAGCTGTGTGACTTTTCTTAGTTTCAAGATCAAAACACAATTCTGTAACCTCCCTGCCTCTGAATCACCAATACTATAGGCATGGGAGGACTGAATTATTCCCTACTTCAAAGTTATGCAGAATAGAAAGTGAAAATCAATGTTTCAACACCAGCTCCTCGATATTGTTTCTCAGTATTTTACCCAGATACTCATCTACTTTCAGCAGGCAAAGTATCAGGGTGAAATACAGCAGACCCATGGGATTTGTAATCCATATGGGGCCAGTCACTGTTTGGAATAAGGTTTAATACAGCATAAAATAGCATAGCATAAAATAAAATAGCAAATCATACCATAACATTGTTTTTATTGACATGTTCCTATTTGCTTTAGAATGTTTTAGAGAACTTTGGATACAACATATGTTCATTCTCTTTGGTCTGATCAAGGATTGGGCAAGGAGTATTTTCTAAAATGTCTCAACAATTCCCTCTCATATTGTTTAAATGAATGCTTTTGTCTTTTTTGTTTCAGATGTTGATGAATGCGTCTTCCAAAAAGCTGGTTGCTCCCATCTTTGTGTCAACACGCCAGGAGGTTACAGGTGTGAGTGTCCAAATGGGCACCAGCTAAGTCCCTACAGTAGGAAAACTTGTCAGCCAATAAGAGCGAAGACCATCAGAATTAAAGGGAAGGCCATCAAGACATCCTGATGAGAATTTAGTCTTGAACAGAACTTTTTTTTTTACCGGTGTGGTGTACGTTCTAGCTTTTTAAGAATTACATTGGAGATTCGAATTTAGAATTGAGCTCACAAGATGAACCTTGACAATGTGTAGTGGATTTTACACTAGTATGAAGAACGAAGGCATAGATTTCCTTCTAAAATGCATAAAGTGTGTAACTTTGTTTCAATGCTCATCCTCTTATTCTTTAAGTATAATGCCATGATGACAGCTTTACCTATGTTATTTTGAGCACTGTTTCTCAAAAATATGCATGACAACGTTTTATTTAAGAAACCCAAGTATTCTAAAGAACCAAAAGGTGATGGAAATGTAATCTTGTCAATGATGTTTCTCACATTGATGAAATTGAGAGTCATGGCAATCTTTTCTGTAACTGATAAATCAAGTGAAATACATTGGATGATGTGTGGGTGAGCCTGCACTTTAATAAAAATAAATTTTTGGTTTGTTGGCTAAATCTAAAGAAAGGTGGAAGGTAGAGGAATGGAAATGTGTTAATTGGAGAGGGCTGTAAGCTCCACCAATGCGTTGGGAAGCTAGAGTGGAAGAAGATGGCAGATGGACTCCTCATCCACAAACAAGAAGAAAGTTAATTGGACTTCTTTGCCTGACGTAAAATTTATATTTCATGCAATGCCTTCTATTGCAAGCATTTGTATAATAAATAAAAGCCTAGTGCCTCTATACATGGCAGCAATACACTGAAGCACATCATTAACTCATATGTCTATTGTCTATAAGATAATCCTTTTGCTCTTCATTAGACAACTTATGCAACTTCCAAATAGGAATTCAATTGTGCAGAATACTTAGAAAGGAACCGTTCTAGTCTGAACCAAAGCACCCAGTAACTTAATTTGAATGCAAATAATGAATCCATAGTTGCAGCAGCGGACCATGAAGGTAAGAACGGTGGGGCAGCAGGCCGGTTGGGAGGGAGGAATTTCGACAGACGATGACAGGTTGAATTTAATTATTTATTTAAATTCCCCTTGTGGTCGTCTGTCGAATCCCCCCCTAACCCAGCTTTGCAGCCTCACCGCTCTTACGTGCACGGCATCTCCTACATATTTGTAAAAGCAACAATCTTTTATATATCAACGCAATAGCCTTCCTTCAGAGCAGCCAAAACATGTAGCGACCCTGCTAGGGACTTTTTCAAGGCAATATGATTCAAGGATGATTGAGGTTTGGTAGGTATAGAAGAGTAATATTGTTGTAAGAATGGTAAGGCTAGCTGTGCATCATATGAGAATGGACGGAGAAACTTGAAATATGTAAATCACGTGATAATGTACCAGTGTATAGTGAGGAACCAGAATGCACATGGTTCAAGTTAGTGCCTGCCTTTACAGATCCCATGATAGCCTGCTTTGATACATATCATGACTCCACTCCAAGTCATAGAATGCTCTGATGTGGACACTCTCTACAAATCTAGAATCTAGGAATTTATTTTGATTGTACGTCATCAAGATGATACATTGTTTGTATTCAAATCAGGATGTTGGTTGCTTTGGTGTAGTCTCTCAGGCGTCTTTTCTAAGGATACAAACATTCTTTGTAAGCCTGTTTGAAAGTTGTGTAAGTTGTCTAATAAAGAAGAAAAGGATTATCTTACGGACAACAGACACATGAGCTAATGCTTTTTTTGATTTATTCTTTATATATGTGTTTAATGGTGTAACATAAGAACTATGCCTAATCTTCTTGCCTTCAGAAAGTCTCTGAAGACATGACTTTTTTCTTCTTCTTGCTAAATTACCCTTTGAGTTCCACGGCTTCGGCTACTTCAGCTAGCACCAAGACACCTTTTGAGAGCTTTAAACGATCACTTAACATAACACAACATGAACTAATGATCTCTTGTGATATATTCTTAATATGTGTGTTTAATGGTTGGTTCCCAGTTCCCACTGGTAGCAAGGAGTTATATGGTCAAAACTTCCTTCAAAGATTGTATAAAGGTAGCAAGCACTAGGACTTATTGTAGTACAGCACATTACATGTTATAGATGTGCTACAACAACTATACCACTGCTACCATGATAATAGTCTGCCACTACAGATGGACTCATACATCCAAAATAAATAAATATTAGCACCTAATTCTGCAGCCAGACACTTGTGAGACGTATTTCCCGCTGGTACCAGAATCTGATCATATTCTCAATATATTTGATTATCACTCTTTTTCCTCACGTTTTAATTCGATAGTCTTCCTTATAATGTGATTCTTTCTTTCACCAACACCCAGTCAACACTTTGATTCCTTTCTTTGTGTATGTTTCCTGCAGAACAGGGAAAGATTGGCGCTTCCATAAGACGTGAGACAGCAGCTGTGTGGTGCCACCTATTGGTGGCTCCAAATAACTGCAGAAGGCCAGAACCTCTGCCTTTTTTTGTATATTAATAGCATTCCAAGAGGCAACTCTCTATTTTGCCTGGAGTGCTGTGCACTCACACCTACTGTGGCACAGAGAGACATTCACTGACACAATATTATTTTAGCGAGATTGTCAATAAGGCACATTTAAAGCAATGAAGACCGCTCATTTCTTCAATGTCATTTAAAAAAAAGTGCATTTAATCCTCGCACGACGGGAGAATTGGTTGTAAAATTGGAGGCACACAGCGGTATCAGGAAAAACAGAGCGTGAGCGCGAGGAATATGAAGATGCCTCCAAAAAATTCTAATTTGAACATGGCGATTAAAGGGAGCAGACCACAAACTCGAGCAGTGGCCGCAAGTGAAACTGATTCAAGGAACCCAGAAGGAGATATTGCTGAGCAGGACCAGGAGACTACTATATCTGTGAGTAATGGTTTTGTAAATACCAGCACAGTTGCACCAGAGACTCATGTGGTAAAAAGTGGTTCGTCAGAGGGGGCTGTCCCGAAAATCCCGGGAATGGTTAATAAAAAGAAGAACTTACCCAAGGCTAAGCTGCAAACACCGGGAATCTCAAAGAAAGGTTTAAAAGAAGTAGCAATCTTAACCACTGATGCTCCACATACATCTGATGTAGGTAGCATAATCTTGGATGAGGCACAGTCTAATTTACTACCTGCAGCTAGCATAGTACAAGGTGAATCTGTGAGCATGATGATTCCGCATGAAAATAATACAGGACATTCAGGGGATATAGTAAATGCAGATATGATAGGCATTTTATCAGAATGTGCCGTAGATACAGACTCTGTTGACTCTGCCGGTAAATTCTATTCAATGTCAGATCTCTCAAACGCTCTGGAAGTGGGGAGTCTGGAGGGGGAGGATGAGTGGAGAGACGATAGGAGCCTGGGTAGCACTACTGGCACGGCAGACTCTATACATGATGAGGAGGAAGAGGACGAGGAATGGGATGCTACACCAGCAAGGATGGAGGAATGGTTGTCAGAGGAAGGCACAGTTCGTAAAATTATGCACTCCCAAGTCCCTCCAATTTCACCTGTTACAACGGATGCTGAGGGATTACCTCCTGGGGATCAACCTGATGATACCAGTAAGAGCAGGAGCGAGATAGATACAGAGTCCAATATCACCCTTGAAACCATTTACCAGATTATGCTGCAGCAACGTGAGGATACTAAATCAGAGAACTTGAGAACGCAAGGAGCAGTGCGGGGACTTCAAAACACGGTCTGTAGAGTTGCTAAGACCTGTAGTGATCTTGCATCCAGATTAGTGGAGGCTGAAGAAAGAATTTCATCGATGGAAGATGCAATGACCCACCAGAAGACACAGATCACCAGCCTACTATCCGTGATGACATTGACTGGAAACTCGTTGATTTAGAGAATAGGTCAAGACGGAACAACCTACGTGTCCTTGGTATTCCGGAGGGAAGTGAGGGGAAAAATACCCGCCAGTTTATTATAGATCTCTTTACTGAAGCCTTCCCCGAGCTAACCCAATGGCAATGGGATATAGAAATCCAAAGGGCACACCGATTTCCTTTCAACATTAGAGAACCCAGAGGGTCAGCAAATATAAAACCAAGGGCAATCATGATAAGCCTGAACAACTTTCTTGCGAGAGAAGCACTTTATGATCTAGCTAGACCTGATCGAAAACGGAAGGGGAAAGGTACAGAATTTTTCGTGCGACCTGACTTCTGTCAAGTGACAGTACAGCAGAGATGGCAGATGCGGCAGCTTAAACCCCTCTTCATGAAAAAAGGAGCACAGGCGTTTTTGCTGAATCCAGCCAAGCTTAAAATTGTTTATAAAGAGAAACCCCATTTTTTTTCAACCGAAAACAGGGCTAAGGAATTCTTGGAATGATATTGAATAACAATGAGGAGCTGTATGACCTTAGATATGTATTTCCAGGGGAGGTAGTAATAACTGCATTAAGATTATCATGAGCAGTGTTTTTTATGTTCGGTTTTCGCCCATTTAAGTTATTCGCTGTTTGGGGGATCGGTTATGATTGGAGGTAGGCACACCTCACTTCTCTAACCATCACCTATGGGGACCCAGCTGTCCCTTTGCCTTTTGTGGGAGGGTTTCCGGGGAGGCATGGGTGGGCGTGGGGGGATGGATGTGGGCGGGGGGACAGGCAAGTACAAGTACAGAGCAGAATTTGTTTGGGTAGTGCGATACTATAAGATATGTATCACGCTATTGGAGATTAAAAATGGAGACATGGTAGAAATACTCAGTGTGATAGTTAGTAGAAATGTATTTTACTGTAGACCTATTCAGACACGATACTTGATTTTTTATTATGATCATGGCTAGGCTTAGGATATGCTCATGGAATGTGTGCGGGCTTAATGACAGGAAATAGAGAGGAATTACGGCACAAATTATTCAGACTTTAAGATGTGACTTGCTTTGTTTACAAGAAACTCACCTGGCATGGAATAAAAGACACTTACTTTCGGACCTGGGGATGGAGACTGTAGCAGTCTCCAGACAAGGCACAACAACTAGAGGAGTGGCAATTCTAAAAAAAAGGGGAATGGGTATTTGTAAGCGCGTTAAAACTGATGCTTGGGGCGGTGGGTGATTATGGATCTTTGGTTAGGGGAGCAATCTTGGACAATATGTGCCATATACGGTTCAAATGCCGATGATCCCGAATTGTTACAATTTCTCAGCTTAGAACTCGCGGAATGGCCTGCTCCGCTTATAATGTGCGGGGATTTTAACATTCATGTGGAGGCTCAATGTGATATTATTTATGATGAAGGATATCCTGGTAGAAAAGTCTATAAGGCCTTAAGAGGCTTAATGACTGAATTTGGTCTGGGTGATGTAGGATTTGCAAAAAATATGGGTGCTCCGGGTTACACTTTTTTTTCATCCCCTCACCAGAAGTTTGTACGTCTAGACTATTTTTTTGTAACATTTAGATTAATTAACAACCTCGTCTATGTTATCTTCCCTAAAATAATTTCTGACCATAACCCCATATTGATAGAAATCCCCATAGCCGGCATAGCAAGGTCTTTACACACTCAGTGGACTTTTGAATGAAAATTACTGGCAGATACCTCCTATATAGAGCATATGGGGAATTGGATAAATGATTATATGGGATTTAATCGTGGCTCTACCTCCCCACAAATGGTCTGGGACGCATTGAAATCGGGGATACGGGGCGAAACACTTTCATATTCCATAAACAAACAAAAACAATTTCGAGTTAATATGGCTTCGCAATTTAAAAAGTTACAAAATTGCGAATCTAAGCTTGTAACAGCAATAAGGGCATCATTAGAAATTGAGGATATAAAATCTGAATTAGAAATCCTAAAATCAAAACTGTACGAGAATTTTGCTAAGAAATTAGCTGAACAAATAGCTGTTAATCAGGCTAAAATTTATGAAGTAGGAGAAAATACGGGATGAATCTTAGCTAAGAAAATTCGCCAAAAGGATGCTAACAATTTAATCAAAAGTATTCAGGATCAATCTGGCCAAAATGTGGATAAAACAGAAGAGATTCTTGAAGTATTTAGACATTACTATTCTGACTTATATACGGAGGAAAATCTCATGTACACAGTAGAAAACTTTTTAGATTACAATAAAGCAGAATCTATGATCAGATTACCATCAGAGCAGTCTTCCATCCTAGAAAAAGATATCACGTGGGAGGAAACAGAAGCGGCTATTCTCTCGTTGGCATCAGGCAAGGCCACAGGGCCTGATGGAATACCTCTGGAATTGTATAGGATGTTCCGTAATATATTAAAGAAAGACATAATGTTGACTTTTAAAGAGGCCCAGAATGGCAGACCACCAGAGTCATGGAGACATTCAATTATCTTGGCCTTTCTGAAAAAAGACAAACCATCCATCTTACCGTCTTCTTATAGGCCGATCTCTTTAATAAACGCCGATAGTAAGATCTATTCGAAGATTTCGGCCAGTAGAATCTCCAAGATAATATCCCCTATAGTTTCAAACTTCCAACATGGTTTTATCCCTAATAGGGATACCACAAATCATATTCAGCGTCTTATTGCTGTTATGGACTGGGCCCAAGCAACAAAGACGCCCATAGGAATTACCCTGTTGGATGCCGAAAAGGCATTCGACAGGGTAACATGGACATATTTGTGGGATGTGTTGAGCTAGAAAGGTTTTGGACCAAGAATGTTGCAGGCCTTGAAAGCCTTATATGTTTTGCCAACTGCCTCTAATAAAATAGCAGGAAATGAATCTGCTCCTCTACCGATATCTAGAGGAACCCGGCAAGGGTGCCCATGCTCCCCGCTTTTCTTTGCCCTATATATTGATGTTTTTTTAAATAAATTGAATTCAGCAAAAGATATAGAGCCTGTCAAAATCTCTAGGATGAGTTACAGAGCATTAGCTTATGCTGATGACATTGTAGTAATAACCACAAATATTAAAAAAACAATTCCAGTTATAGAAAATTTGGCACGTCAATTTGGCTCCTTTTCTGGCTATAAATTGAACACCTCTAAAACCCAAATACTATATTTAGCAGAAGAGCCTTTACCTCTTATGCATCTTAAAACGGTTTCAGAGGCTACTTACTTAGGCATTAAAATTGGCACCCCATTGTCTGATATCCCGCGTTCAAACGTTGAGGTCGTTTTAAAAAAAACTAATTCAATGTTGGAAAGGATAGATCACCTTCATTTTTCACTAACTGGCCGGGCGAATATCTTAAAAAAGGTGGTCCTCCCAAAGTTTTTATACATGTTTTGCGCGATCCCCTTAGAATTTCCTCCTAGCTGTTTCAAAGAACTAGAGAGAATGTCGACTAGATTTTTATGGAGTTATAGACGGCATAGGCGAGCATATAAAAGAATGATTCTACATAAAGAAAAAGGAGGGTGGGGTATTCCTCACTTTTTGTATTATTATTTGGCTACTGTTTTACAGTACTTAGGTCCATTGGTGATAGGTGATAACGCTAGATTAGCCCCGTATCATTCCCCATCTATCTATGAATTTGCCGTGGGCCAGGAGTACAGAGCTGCTTTAACAAAAATAATTGAACCTAGCTATTTTAAAAAGACCCGATTTAAGGTTTTGAGAACTGCGTACAAGGTTTGGAGTTTAATTAAGCGTCAAAGCGGAATATCGAATGTAACACTATATACTCCATTTGACGCTTCGCACATATTGCCATCAATCTGGCAAGATAATATGATGTCTAGATGGCGTGTGAAGGGCATCGGCTGGCTTGGTGACATAATTTCTAATGGGTCTCTTTTATCGTTCTCGACCCTGCAGGATAAATTTAACTTATCTGGTTCTGACTACTTTAAATATCTACAAATTCACAGCTACATTACTAAAGTAAAAGCACCTTTGGTTAGAATTCCTATCATGGATAGTTTACACAAGAAAACTTTCATTGGCGTGTATTATAAATTATTGTTAGAAACCCGCACTGATGATTTGGAAGAAATTAAAGGAAAATGGGCGGTAAGACTGGAATTGGAACTAATCCCACTAAAGGAATCAATTAAATTAGCTAAAGAAGTCTTAATTACAGGGCGCTCCAAAGCACAACACTATATGGCAATTTTCGATCTTTACTACACTCCCAGTAAGATATCGAAATGGCAGACCTCCACGGGAACAGCGTGTAGCAGATGCGGGGAGGCTGCTGCAGATGCAACACATATGTTTTTTTCATGCTTAAAGTTGAAGGGATGGTTCTCTTCCATTGAAAATTTTTTGACTATAGTCATTACGAGGGAATTAGTTTTGTTTGGAGTAACCTCCGCAGTAATCCTGGTAGAAAGAAAATAATTTTTATTTATATATATGGCAGTTACTCTGTCTTGTATTACGCGAGAATGGATAAGTACTGCCCCTCCTGCCTTTGAGACTTGGCGAGCGGGGTTACTTGCCAAATTTAATCTTGAGCTGGCGATATATAGAACTAAAGGGCGGAGGAAAAAGAGTATGGGCATGAAAATCTGGTCGCCCCTGATGGATTGGTGCAAAGGGTAAAAATATGTAGCCAAGAGGCCGGATAATTTCATTGCATAACATTTATTGGTCATATTTATCTATCAATGTCCAAATGCTTTAATGTTTTTTTTTTTTTTGTTTTTGTTTTTTTTTCTTCTTTCTCATATCACAATGTATTACAGTATACTGCTCTGTTTCATGTACTTGCTTGCATAGAAATATAAAAGTGCTAATAATTTTTTTTTTTTTAAATAAATATAAAAAAATAATCCTAACGCATAGGAGACACGTTACCTACTTCAATTTGAAAATGCCATTCACAGATATATTGTTAAAAAAACAACTGGGTAATGCTGTAATAAATGCATAGCAGACCTTGCCTAAAGCTTCAATATAAATGTAATCTGTTGACGAATCTGTAACTACAACTGGCTGTACTGATCTCATAGCACAGAAAGAGAGTGCGATTTATTTCGTTGTAGTACAGATACCTTTAGCCTTCCTGGCATGGGTAGCCATGTAAGAAATAATATTCACTAGGCATAAACGCTGCCGGGACACATTGGGCAAGATTACATGCATTTTGCAATGGTGCAAAACTGGAGCAAATGTTATTTTTCAGAATTTTCCTATAGGATTTGCTCTGTTACGTATTACATAAAGATTTTGAATCAGGATGAAAAATGGAGATCAATTACTTTTGACAACGTTTGCTGTTATTATGTAGCCGATTCAGAAAAGGGGGTGGTGATGAACAGAGTGTCTGAATTAAGCAGACCACTCTTACCCAGTCCAAAGATCAGGGCTTGATCCATCACCGTTATTTAGCTCACTGCCCCATCCCAGCTCAGAACCTGGCTATATGCAAATTAGTCTGTCCCTGGCCCAGTGCATCATGGGAACAGGGCAGACCAAACTACCAAGCCAATTCTTCACCAGAAAGGAGACAAGCCACCGGGGACCGGTTTCTGGCATTTCAGCCTCATCGGCCCGGCTTGCTTGAATCCTGATGGAGCAGTGAGCAAGGGACTCATGTCTGAGTATACCCTGCCACACCTATAGTGGCCAAAAACGATTCAGAAAAGGGGGTGGTGATGAACAGAGTGTCTGAATTAAGCAGACCACTCTTACCCAGTCCAAAGATCAGGGCTTGATCCATCACCGTTATTTAGCTCACTGCCCCATTCCAGCTCAGAACCTGGCTATATGCAAATTAGTCTGTCCCTGGCCCAGTGCATCATGGGAACAGGGCAGACCAAACTACCAAGCCAATTCTTCACCAGAAAGGAGACAAGCCACCGGGGACCGGTTTCTGGCATGGAAGGGTATACTCAGATGTGAGTCCCTTGCTCATTGCACCATCAGGATTCAAGCAAGCCGGGCCGAAGACGCCTGAAATGGCAGAAACCGGTCCCCGGAAGCTTGTTTCCTTCCCAGTGTAAGAATTGGCTTTTGTAGTCTGGTCTGCCCTGTTCCCATGATGCACTGGGCCAGGGACAGACTAATTTGCATACAGCCAGGTTCTGAAACTGGGATGGTGCAATGAGCTAAAAAACGGTGTTGGATCTAGCCCTGATCTCTTGACTGGGTGAGAGTACTCTGCTTAATTCAGAGACTCTGTCCATCACCACCCCTTGTTGTAAATAATTTTGTCCACCCTAAGCGTGGAAGGGTATACTCAGATGTGAGTCCCTTGCTCATTGCACCATCAGGATTCAAGCAAGCCGGGCCGAAGACGCCTGAAATGGCAGAAACCGGTCCCCGGAAGCTTGTTTCCTTCCCAGTGTAAGAATTGGCTTTTGTAGTCTGGTCTGCCCTGTTCCCATGATGCACTGGGCCAGGGACAGACTAATTTGCATACAGCCAGGTTCTGAAACTGGGATGGTGCAATGAGCTAAAAAACGGTGTTGGATCTAGCCCTGATCTCTTGACTGGGTGAGAGTACTCTGCTTAATTCAGAGACTCTGTCCATCACCACCCCTTGTTGTAAATAGTTATTATGTAGCCAGCATATAGAACACACATTTTTCTGCATTTTGAAAATGGGAAACGTGAAATTACACGTGACAAACAACAGTTTACTCCTTTTCTTAATAGACAGGAAGGAAAGTGGTGCAAAATGTAATTGCTTCATTTAAAAAAAAAAGTTTTGTATGGATTAGGATTTTTTGTAAAACTTTATGGCGCACGTAAAATTAATTGTAATTTATAAGCTAAACATGCAATTTATATCTGTGAAAATATCACGATGTCCCATTCTCTATTAAGAAGCATCTATGAAGTAAATGAGTTTAAAAAAGTTTATTTACTCTGTCCCTGGACCTTCTATGATAGATTTTGCTAGGGTACCAATTCTTGGTACAATAAGATAGTTTTTTGTTACATTTTAGGGAAACATCATTTGTGTGTCTAAACCGTATGTGTCTTTTACATTGTTTTATACTTGTTATAGTGAAAGCGAGGCGTTTTGGGTGACCTAGCCCACTTAATAATTAATCAAATGTTTATATTTTTGCCACCAAAATCAATATTAAAGTATCTTTCATTAGAGATTATACTTTTTATACTTCTGTGAAATGAAAACTATGCAATCTAAATCCAATGTTTGATAGGGGACAGTCTGCATATATTTACATTTAATGTGTACATATTTACAACATGTTAAAAATGGCCGCAAAAAGCCCGTGGGTGAAGAGGCTACTGCTGAGATCTGTGTGCAACCTGTAAGTGTCAAGTGTGAATCGTAGCAGAACTACTAAAACTTTCAGCGTTACAATATAAAGTGAAGCGAGGACCTATGAAGTGACCATAAGTTCTTTTTTTGAATATTTTTCTCCTATTATTTAACCATTTTTATGTTCAGCTTCACTAAACATGTTCACAATTTTCAGAAACGAAAACGTAGATACAGTCACAACATTTAATATGAGTATGGCGAATAGTAGGCATATAATTTCAGGCTGTACAAAATGCATAAAATATTGCTTTAGAAATGTACCGACAGGAGTAAGGAACGCCCAACATCCCATCATGCACAATATCCTCCTGACAATCCGTTTCCAATTTTCATTTTCTTGAATTTAAATTATTTCAAATTCCCTTCATCCTCTTGCACACCATGCCTCCTCACTTTTGCACAATACAGCCATCCCTGCTCCACAACCCACGTGGTGCGCTCACAGAGTCTCAGACCTTCACCCCACACAACTGCCCCATCCATGGACGTAGCAAGGTCAGTAAGATTGAGGGAGGGGGGTGTAAGCTTCAGGTTTTCCAATAATTACGCTGGCATATCTTGTTAAAATACAAGAGAGAGGAGTGTGCATTGCTAGGTGTGCTTAACACACAATAGTTTTCAAACTAACCATGTTTTAAGGTAGAGAGGAGTGAGAGAGAGTGTGTATGTGTGTATTGTTGTCTGTGTATGCTGGTAAAAATCCAAGGTGAAACCCGACAGACACCTTACCATACCCCACTGAAAGCACCTGTACCCAACTAATTACTACAGAATAACTGTTTGGGGTGATGTAACACTCCTAACACCCCCATGAGGCTTCCCCCTGACCCTTTCCTCGAGTGAGACATAATCAGATTGTGTGGTATTACCAAGATGTAGCTGTTTGGTAAAGCATAACACCATTAACAAAGAAAATGGCAGTCAAATAGGGGTTAGATATAAATGCAAGGAAACAAAGAAATGAACTCACAGATTCTGTTTCATATATATCCACCACAGTGGCAGGCACTTGGTGCCAACACTGGTCATTCTCCGCCAAGGATTCTTGGGTAAATAATGTCATCAACATCTATCTAGACAAGCTTTCACCTCTGACTAGGAATGGTGTAAACAATTCACAGTTTCATACATAACTTACAATTCTAGGGCACCGCATAACTCACCATCCCTGGTGGAGTGTCTGTGGTCTGACCAGCTTGCAGGCAAAGTCCCCATCCATAATCGGCTTCAGACAACCCAGGGTAGGACTTTATGGTCCAGAAGCACCAGCAGGTCGGTCCCCCTTCCAGCCAGCCCTGGGTCACCCAAGCTCATTACCCCGTTAAGGGGTCAAAACCAGTCACTCAATCTGGGATTAGAGCCATTCTCAAATTTCTGAGACATGCTCCAGGTGTGGGTGGGTGGTGTTAACACAAAATGTGGCTTCCACCACAGGTCGGGAGCCTCTGGAGATTTTGACTGCCTCATGGCCAAGGGACTACCATAGTAGTTTCTCTATAGCTCTGGTTATTGCTCTCTATGATGTCACTGCCATGGTGATTGAATTTGCATGTTTGAATACCAGGAGCAGTTATTGTTGTTCCCAGGAAGCTGTGGAGATGAACAGTCATTAAACTTAGTGTTTGCACACTTACCTGCCTCAGTCTGATCACTACAAAATTGGCGAAAAGTTGGACTGTTCCTCTCTCCACCCATGTGTGCTGCATCTGTGTATGTTGTGTTTCTGCATCATCAGTTCCTGTGGTTTCCTGGTTGGTGTCAATGAGCTCTCCATCGATGTCTCTGGACTCTGAAGGCTCCTAGCTCTTCACTTTTGGCCTTTTGGGTTGCGTCCTGCATTTTTAGCATTGTTGTCCTGCGGGAGAAGACGCAAGGACGTCTGCGATTTTAATGTTTCTCAACTGAATCTCCCGTGGTGGATCTCCACACTAACCCATTCCTGCCAATGAATTTCTACTTTGCAGCCGCTCTTCGGAATCGTTGTGGCACAGAACAGTGAGATATTTACCACCCTTTGGCAGTGCGAGTCTACGAGTACTGAGCTGTTTGCTCATCTGTGGCCGATCGTTGAGAGGTCTTCTGCTCTCCGAGTTCAACCCCTAATGGTGACGCAATGGAATGTTCCCGCGGTGTTGGCAGATGCATGGAGCGCGTAATTGGGTGAGGATACACGCAGTAGAGAAGCGTCCTACGGAGCAAATTCTTTTTTTTTTCCTCATTTGTATTCAGCCAATAAATATTAGAGATTCCAAACAGGAAAGAGGAGAGAAACAATAGAGGAGGGAGCCTTTATACTTCCCACTTTGGTTTCGCCAGACTGAGGGGATCTGATCACTCCTTTTACGGAGAGCATGTACTAAACATTTCGGACCCTCAACCGATCAAAACCTTAAACCTCTTTCTTGTCTCTTTCCCTCCTATTCTCCTTCTCCATTATAACAGGTCCCACGGAAAACTCTGCACCAGGATTTTCAGTCCCAACCTTTTGGACTTTTCCTGGCCTGTACGGCTACCACATAATCATAATACTAAATTAACCATCATAACAATTATCGGAGAAGGAGATGTCCTTAACTGAGAAAACTACATATGAAAAGTTCAAGCAAAAGAAACAATAGCTACCATGGAAATTTAAAAATAAAAAATCATTACTTCTGGCAATTTTTACTCTTTTACATTTGCCTACTTTTGCACCATTCATCCCAAATATTCCAGAATTTTTGGGTTTTTTGTTACACGTATAGCTCTAT
The DNA here is from genome assembly GCF_964261635.1 of Lissotriton helveticus. Lineage (NCBI taxonomy): Eukaryota > Metazoa > Chordata > Amphibia > Caudata > Salamandridae > Lissotriton > Lissotriton helveticus. The sequence goes on from NC_136069.1 coordinate 1,184,069,435, forward strand.
CTAATTTTGCCACCCTATGTATCGAGTTGAGCCATTCACACTCTACGGGGGGGACAGGCAAGATCCACTTAATGCACAGCATCCTGCGCGCCAGTAAAATTAGAAAAACATGAGAGTTTTGTGATGTTTAGATACAGTAGTTGTTACATCCTCATCTGGCGTTATGCCAAAAAATTACCTTGGGAGACTCACCTTGACTTCAAACCCCACAATACTGGAGATCGTCTTACCCACTTTTTCCCCAAAATCTTGAATTGAAGCACACCGCCAGAACATATGTGCTTCATCTGCGTTGATTTCCCCGCACTTTTGGCACTTCACTCTTTTGGAGCCAATTTTGGATAATCTTCTCGGGGTCCAATACGCTTTATGAACAGTAAATAAATGATTTTTTCTTAGTGGTGCAGATTTAACACTTTGCCATAAAACAGTCATAGATACTTGCCATAGAGTATCCCGATCGTAGCTTGGCAGCTGTTTCCTCCAAATTGATTCAGGCCACACGGAGCAAATTCTTGCGCGCTGAGTGACAACGACCTAGAGGTCACAATTGACGCATTCATATCTCCGTGGCAACGCTTTTAGAGGTCACAAGCGATGTGTAAATCGTTACCTCCTGAAGCAAAAATCTCTGTGGCAACCTGTTGGAGGTCACATGAGGTCGCCAGAACTTTGTGGTAACGTTTAGTTGTCGGAAGCAACGCGTCGTCATCACGTCTTGCAGGGAAAATCTCCCTAGCAACGCATTGGAGTTCCCTGGACTCATCGTTTTGTTTGGATCTGCACGTTAAGCTCTTGTGCTTATTTTTGTAGTAAGTGTATTTCATGGGCATGACATTTTTGCTCAAGTCTTCTGATTTCTTCAGCATAACAACATTTAAGCAGCAAGAGGTCATTACTTCTACTTCTTTTTCACAAGGTTCTGTTTCTGCATAATTGTTTCTGCTTAGCCATACATTGCAGTTTTCATGGTTTTTGCAGCAGCCATATGTGCTACTTGAAGAAGATCCTTTCTCATGCTAACGTTTCTTTTAGCTCTGTCGGTTCCTTACCCTCAAGCTGCGGAATTATAATTGTTCTTGCCCATTACTATGAATACTGAAGATTCAGAAGAACAATAGAGGGATTTTATCGTCTAAGCCAAGTTGCTGTGGAACTTTTGCTTTTATGTTCTCTTCTTGATAGTTACAGCACTTGTGCTGTTTTCCTCTGGTAATTTGTGCATTTTAACCCTTTTTCTTCACAGGTAGAAGCTTGCTGTTCTTTTATTTCTTTTCCACGTTGTAAGGTATTTACTTTGTCAAATGCAACATGTACAACCTCCTCCCCCTTTCTTACAGCTTCCAGGTGATCCACCAGTCAGGTGGTAGGTGTGGTATAGGGCCTTCATTAAATATTTAGGTGCATTGGGGGGCACAAGGTTCAGAGCTGAATGTAAAAGATTTAACTTCGAGCACAATCTAGGTTTCGAGGGACAAGCTGTTCTTGAGCATTTGCCTCCTCTTGATGTCGGTGAGGGAGAAGAGGAGTTAAATGAATTTGACCAAGTGGTAAAAATGTTAGAGAAACAGTTTGTCATTGAAGGTAACCTGGTTGTAGCTAGACAGAAGTTTTTTACAAGAGAACAAGACACAGACGAGAGTATTGTGTCATGTGTTGTGGCGTTGCATATTTTAGCCTCAGGCTGTGAATTTGAATATTTTACTTCTCAGTTAATTAGAGAGTTAATTAGAGATCAAATTGTGGTTCACTGTAGAGATAAAAAAGTTAAAGAGAAACTATTAACTCAGAAATACCCATCTTTACAAGAAACTATTACTATTATAAAAAGTATTGAGCTTTCGCAGAAGGCCTCAAGAGAACTCAAATCTGAAACAAATGTTGTGGGTGCGTTTAAGGAGCGTAAAGATCAAGGTGCTAAATGTCAAGAGGGAAAAGACAAGCTACATGTTGAACCAAAGGGCAGTAGTCAGGCATGAGAACAAAGTTCTTTTCAATAAGAATGTGTGTGCTAAGTGTGGGTTTCCCTCCCATTTTCCCAATTCACGGATTTGTCCTGCTGGAAATACTTCATGTCGGAAGTGCGGTAAACAAAGGCATTTCGCTAAAATTTGTGGTATCCGAGGGAATGTCAATGTTGTTTATTCTGAAAAAGAAAAGAGTGATTCAGTGAGTGCAGTTGTTAGCTCATTGACTGATGTCATGGTAGTTAAAGATGATTCTGAGAATTGTGTGGATCCCATGGTGGATCTGATTGTTGATGGTAAGTTCATACAATTGTTGGTGGACTCTGGAGCACGCATGACGATGGTCACTGAAGAGTTATTTGAGAGTAACTTGGCGAACAAACCTCTTCAACCACCAGATAGGAGTCCCGTTTCGTATGAAGGCAGGAAGATTGAGTTAAAGGGTTTTTTGAGACTACTCTTATATTCAAGGATAGATCCATTCAAGTAATGGTCTATGTCGCAAGAAAAAGGCTCATTATTTTGGAATGGTACCACCATGGTCTGTTTGCCATTTCTCTTAGGCCTGGCACGACTGATCAGGTGTCGGTGGTGGGTGACCCTGTTCAAGGTGAAAGTTTCTTCACTGGGTCCAACAAATTTGATAATGTGTTTGCTGATAATTTGGGATGCATCAAAGGGTTCTAACATTTGATCAAGGTGATAGAACATGCTGTCCCTGTTAAACACAAGCTTCGTAATTTGCCATTTAGTGTCAGAGAGGATTTGTCTGAAGAGCTGGGACGGATGTGTGAATCAGGTGTATTCGATCCTATCGAGTCGTCTCTTCGGTTGCCTCCATTGGTGGTTGCCTGCAAGAAGAATGGGAGTTTAAGAGTGTGCATTGACTTGTGCAGTCTTAACAAAAAAATCTGGGTTGACTCTCACCCCCTTCCTCGGAATAATGACATTCCTCATAGTTTTAGGTGTTAGATTTGTTTCAAAAATAGATCTTGCATCTGCCTACCACCAAGTGAAGTTGAATCCCATCTAACAGCTTTTGTTTCTCCTGTTGGTACCTTTCAATTTAGAAGGATGCCTTTTTGGTTGGCTTCGGCAGCCTCCGTTTTTCAATGTGTAATGGAAAAAGTGTTGGAAGGGGTCAAGGACACAGTCATTTAACAAGATGACATTTTAGTTGCGGGTAAATGCAAAATGTTGCATGACAAACATCCTAGTGAGGTTTTAAACATACTGCAAGAGAAAGGGGTTGTTGCCAACAAATGTAAGTGTGTTTTTGGAGTTGAATCCATTGAGTATTTGAGTCATCAAATTTCTGGTGAAGGAATAGAGCCAAGAGAGGGACTCATTGAAGCTATTTTGAAAGCTCCGTCCCCCACAACCAAGGAACAAGTTTCCTCATTTTTGGGTGTATGCGAGTTTTACACAAAATGTATTTCTAATTCTGCTGCCAAAACTGTACATCTAAGGGATTTACTCAAGAGGAAAGTCACTTTTAATCTGGATCAATTTTTCCAAGATGAATTTCTTCGCATAAAACAAGAACTAGGGTCTTGTAAGATTCCTACACCTTTTGATCCTCTTTATCAGTGTGTTGTGTCAGTTGATGCAAGTTCGTATGGTTTGGGTGGTATGATCACTCATTTGAAGCAGGGCAAGGAACATGCTGTTAATTTTGCCTCCCGTGCTTTATGACAGAGTGAGAAGAACTATTCTGTTATTGAGAGGGAGTTGTTGGGGTGTTGTTGTGCTGTGGAAAACTTTACGTGTTTTTTGACGGGCAAAACATTCGAATTGCTTACCGACCACAAGCCTCTCATTCCCATTCTTAATGGGAATATTGTCAAGGATCACACACCGAGAATCGCTAGATTAAGGTCAAAATTGCTACAGTACAATTTTGAGGTGGCACATATTCCTGGTGGAAGGAACACAAGAGCTAGTTTTCTATCGTGGTCTCCTTTGCCTCATTTGCCACTGGGGAAAAAAGATCTTACTGATCAAGATGAGGATGAAGAATGCTTGCAATGTAGGTTGCTTTACTGAACATGAGTGGTTTGGAGTGGTTTGGTGCGATGGAATCTGATACTGTTCTTAAGAAGTTGAAAGGACACATTGTTTCAGCGTGGCCTAAAAAAACATTTGGATGGAGAACTACAACCTTTTTTAAGATTGCTGATAAGCTCACTTTGGAGAGGGATGAAATGATCATGCTTTGAGATACAATTGTTCCCCCTCTCGCTTTAAGATCTTGCATCATTGATTATGGCCATGAAGGTCATCTTGGACAAACTAATACCAAAAGTAGGATTTTGAGTGTGTACTGGTGCCCTTCTATGGATCGCCAGGTTAATGATGTTGTTGAGGGTTGTGTGACGTGTTGTACAAGCGATAAAGTTTTTAAGGTCATTAACCCACCTTTGCAAGAAGTCGAGCTTCCAAATCGTCCATTGATGAAGTTAGCTGCTGACTTCGTGGGTTCTTTCAATGTGCTTCCAAGCAAATACAAATTTGCATTGGTTGTGGCTGTTTATTTCAGTAAGTGGTGGGAGGTTCATTTCATGATTGATCCCAGTACCTTAGAGTTAATCAATTTTTTCAAAGTCTTTTTGCAAGAGAAGGTTTCCCTAAGGAAATTTTTATCAGACAATGCGGTACAATTTACTTCGAAAGAGATGTCTGATTTCTTGTCCCAATCTGATATTTTACACCGCCGTGTGGCCTTATATCACCCACAGGCCAATAGTTTCATTGAACACACAAACCGAATTCTTGTCAAGTGTTTTCAGTGGGTGGTTTCATCCAAGATTGAGATCAAGGAAGCTGTTCAGAGCATGTTGTGGGCACATTGTACCACTCCTAATCCTGTGACAGGTTCAACTCCTTTTGAGCTGCTTCATGTGGGGGTAGCTACTTTTCATATGTGTCCTGCTTGGATGAAGTAATGGGGTTTATGGTCTAAGATTGAATTTTGTCAAACTGATGTGGGGACGCATAGTAAGTCATTTGTCTCTGATGTGTTTGGGTTTGATACCGGTGTCAAAGTGGGAGATTGGGTCAGGATAAAGTCACCTCACAATGTGGCTAAGGGTCTTTCTAAGTTTGGTCCTCCTGTTAGAGTGGTGCTGCAAGAGTGCCACTTCACGTTTTGCTGTGCGGGTGAATGGGAGGAGTTGGTGGTATCTTTCAAAGATGTACAAAGTTCCCAGAAGAGTGGTGCTACAATTGAGGCTTGAGTCTGGAGAGGATGTTGATGCTCTCCAACAATCACATGGGGGTGTTCTCAGCAGCCTCTGAAAAGGAGCACTCCACCGTCTTCCCAGTCTCGCAAATTGCCTCTTGAATATGTTTCTCCACACGAGTGGCGATAGAATTGTGCCACTCAAACGGCTGGACTTTTAATCATTCTGAAATGTATCTATAATCATTCTGTAATGGATCACTTCCTTGTGATTACTGTTTGGATTTTTGCTTTTCTATGTTGATGCTTATTCTTTATTGTCTCATTTTGTTTTTTTCTATTATTTATGCCTTTTCATTGCATGTTTTATGCTTCTGTTCATTTTGCGGAAGGAAAGGAGATGTTGTAGTAGTTTCTCTATAGCTCTGGTTATTGCTCTCTATGATGTCACTGTCATGATGATACAATATGCATGTTTGAATACCAGGAGCAGTTATTGTTATTCCCTGGAAGCTGTGGAGATGAACAGTCATTAAACTTAGTTTTTCTACACTTAACTGCCTCAGTGTGATCACTACAGAGGTCAAAACCAGTCACTTAATCTGGGGGTAGAGCCATTCTCGTCTACTCAAATTTCCGCGTTGTACTCCAGGTGTGGGTGGGTGGTGTTAGAACACAATGTTGACTGCCTCATGGTCAAGTGACTGAAAAGGGAGCACTCTGAGTCCACAGAGTTCTTAAGACCCTGCTATCATACAAGTGGCTAACTTAGAAAAATAAAACAGCTAATGGTTGGAATGGTTAAATTAATCTCAGACACTGGTAATTACGTGGAATGCATTAGGGCTTTCCCTTTTTGCCCACTTTGCCACTCCTGACAAATATTAGCCATAAGTAAATCAATGAAAATATACCGGTAACCAGTCAAGCACTCAAGGCGCACAGCAAATACGGGGAAAGTAACAACATACAGTACAATAGTGGTGCTCCAGAAAGTTGAGAAGTTGGTCATAAGTAAATCAGATTTGGCCCTGCTCCAGTAGGTACAGTCCAGCCCGAAATGGCAGGTGATTCTCCCTCTAGAAAAGAAACCAAGCAAACTCAAACTGGTTTAATCCAATTTGGGCACTATTGGAATGGAGTACTTTTCACATCAGGTTTGACAACATTAGCTGTCTGTCAGGCTCATGTAATCAAACCAATTCCTAAACATAAATATATAGATTTACATACATGGTGGGGCCTAAGGTCAGCCATCTTCAGCCATAGGTCTGTTCAAGTGTCATTCATAATCTCTTTCTTTCCATGAAAGTAAAAGCAGGGGCGTTTGATCCAACAACTGCTTCATTGGTTCTATTACCCTATGAGTGACACCATTTAACCTGATCAGGTGTGCACATCCACCTAAATTAAGCGCACCTTCATGCCAGGGCTGATGAGCCAGTCCTTTAAATTTTCTATTCTGTCCTTTTATCAGCTTCCTTTCATTTCTTTCTTTCTCCTTCTTTATCAGCCTCTCCCCAGTGTTATCGGGCCATGCCCTTCGTATTTATTTAATCTGCAGTGCGCCACATCTTGAGTGGCCACTGTTTGTGAATTGGATAGCTGCTTTGGAATGACATTGCCCATAGTGTGAAATTCTTTTAATGTTGCAAGAAGTAACATATTGGCCATGCTGGGTCAGTACTACAAAGATATACTGTCCCATCCCAAGGTTACCACACTGTGCGATGTTTAACGTATGCCTCTTTTGGTTTGGCACTGTTCATAGGTTTGCATTGTTATAGCATTCCAAGATGGCTGACACATTGCTCCTAAATGTGGGGGCCATGTTAAAACTTTAAAACAACTACGCATAATACCATTCCAGGCTGATCAAGCTGGGTTTTCTGTGCACTAGCACTTGGGTTGGAGAGCCACAGAATAGTACAATTCAGCTGGAGCTTCAGAATGACAAACAAAAATGAAAAAAACCTGCACTCAAATTGTTCATATGGAAATTTTCCCACACATCTTCATTGTAAATATCTGGAAGAGCAGCAGGAAACCAATATCATGTCAGTCACACCTTCTCCCAAAGCTCAGTGTCTGACAATGATTTTGTAAGCCTACATCTTCTCCAAAGGAGCTCAGGGTTATGGGGAAGGGGAATTGTAGTCACTATCTGGCAGCATTTGTGGGACATTACAAGACTGCTGAAGGTGACATTTCTGAATATTTGGTCTGAATCATCAGATTTTGTGTGTGTGTTCCTCTCCTCAGAGTTGTTTCTTTCTGTGACCCATTAGTATTAAGAGTAACACATACAATCTTTTCTCCTCAACTGCTTATTCTGCTAGGTAGATGACGCATTTTGGAGATCAGTTTTACCAAGCTACTGTGTAATAATCCCAATATGTGTGCGTCACTATGGTGGTGGCTTTAATGTGTGGTTAGAGACAGGCAGTTCCAGGCAAGCCGCCTTGGCTTATGCTGGTGCTGCTTGAGGGACAGCAGTGGGGCTGTGACCTTAGTCCATGGTTGGTCCCAATGTGGTAGGTCCGATGTAGGGAGGGGAATGTCCCCTCCATGGTATACAGTCATGTTACCCTGAGGATCTGAAATGTGAAACTGGTATCCTGAATTTTTGTTGGCCTTTCAACCTACCTTGAGTACAGAGGCCTAGGCCTGTCCATGGAAATGCAAGGTCCTCAACCTGCTTTGTTGTCTGGGGGGCACCCCAAGCATGCCTCCATAACAAAAATGGGACTACAGTCATGTCCGGGGCTGATCACATAAAGCGCTGGTGGCAGCAGGTCGTGTTTTATGATTCTTGGTCTTGACCAGACTTTTTTCTCCTTGTCAAAGGAGAGTGTGGTCTACTATTCTCACTTGTGCAAAGTTCTGCTTTAGTGTGAATCCTGGACCCTTGCGCCGTCATTCTGTGTGCTTGTAAGGTGAGTGCATGTGCGGCGGATATGCAGCAGAAAGAGTCTGTGGTCCTCATGTATCATGCCATTTAACGGTCGGTAAGGCTCTGATTCCTAAAATCATAATTTGTTTGACCACAAAATGGCATATTAAAATTCACCCAACACAATTAGCAGTTCAGTGATATGTTTCTGAATCTTACTGAATCGCTAATTAGATTTGGCAATAGATACCGAATTGGTATTTGGAAGGGGCATGTTAAGGGCGTCCCTTCCAAATACCAATTCCTTTATGTATGTACTAATGTTTCGCGACTGAAATACAAAATCCCTTCCCCCTTGTGAATGTTCATAAAATCATTTTTTTACGAGCACCAGTGGTCTACTGCCACTCATAAAAAAGGTTAGTGACATTTTTGTTTTACTTTTTTAAAATGCATCCCCTTTTCCTTTAAGGGAAACAGGCTGCATTAAAAAAAAAAGATTGCTTTATTTAAACGCAACCACAGACATGGTGGTCTGCTGACCCAAGCCAATTGTAGGTAGCCACAATACATGACATAACATGTGTATTTGTAAAGTGCACATTCACCCATAAGAGCCTTTTGGCTTTTACCCCAAAACCGGTCCCATGATGCGTGTTTCCGGTCCAGTGAAGACTTGGCTTGGTAGTTCGGTCCGGACTGTTCCCATGAGGCACAGGGTCAAGACTGATTTGCATTCGCTGGGTCTAAACTGGGTTGGTGAAGTGAGCTAAAGAACGATGATGGATTCAACCCAGATCTGTGAATGGGGGTGAGTTTCTGAAAAGTTTCAGCACTCCGTCCATCATCTCCTTGTGCTTGCTAATCTCCTCCTCCACCAGGAGTGCCGATTGAAAACAGCCTCAAGCGTTTTACTATCCAGCTTGGGCTTTGAAAGATTGCACGCCACCCAGCTGCTATCACTCCACCCTTTCCTATCTACTCAAAGGGTGGATGGGGTGTGACACTCATGCTTTACTCACAACACCCTACTCGATGACGAAATGGGAAAGGGATAGTTAAGAAGCACATACCCCATGGTCACATTTTATCAAGAGTATGTGGCATTACTCAAAATCCTCTCTTCTCTGCATCCCATGAAGTAGAAAAAGAATTGAGGCAGAGGAATATAGTAAGCTGGAGCTCTGCCCATTTACAGAAGATAAGTAAAAACCTGTTCACTGAGCTCTCCCATCCCTTCCCTGCTTAAGTTCTGGTGTCTCTCTAAGGCAGCAATGGGTTCAGTACTTTATTGTCATGACTGGTGATGCTTGTTTTATTTCTTCTCCAGATTAATGACTACATGTGATATGTCATATTAAACAGATGTAATCTGCAGGTCAAATATAACAAACATCATCAAAGCCTCTAAGTGCAGCATTTCTATCACTGAACTGCTGGATACTGTATGAGCGAGCCCATGTGTGTTTGTGTAAATGGTTGAGTCAGTGATTGCAGGGGTTGACTGGGTAGCTCAGTAAATGTGGGGGGCTGAGTATACTAGTTGGGTATAGCTTAATGTGGATGAATGAATGGGTAGGTGACTGAAGACAGTAGGTGAGTGAATTGTTGAATGCAGGTGGGTGAGTAGGTGAATGGAAGTAAGTGGGTAAAGAGACTCACCTGCACGGTGTAATTCCTTTTTTGTATTTGTGCCCTACTACTACTTTCCGTCATCAGCTGTCACTGTTTGAAAGAGCACTAACCCAAACTGGTTCTGAAAACGTAGGCAGCGAATCCACATGCATTGTCTGGAAAATAAATATAATCATTGGACTCAAACTACCCCATTTTGTCACAGTTCCACGTTCTTCTTGACCAGGAAAGGGGGTGTTCCACAAAATGTATAAAGAGTGCTGCATGACAGGCAGTCTCCCTGGGGTGAGAGGAGCTCACCTGAAATATTGCAGGAGGAACCAAAAGTCTAATGCCTGCCTACCTGTCTGCTCAGGGAATGTATCATGATACCACGCATACAAGAACAACGCGGTATGTTACATCACGGTTTTGACAACGCAAGTCATTACATTGACTTGCGTTGGAGGGCACTGGACTTAGGAATAGTGTGAATTACTATTCCAACTCCAGTCTACGTACAGTAGAGAAGGTGTTGGAACAGTAATTCACACTTTTCCTAGAGTCTAGAGCACCCTCCAGTGCAAGTCGACGTAATGACTTGCGTTGTTAAAACCACAATATAACCATTACGCGTTGTAATGGTTGCGTGGAAAAGGATGTTTCCCCTGCTCAGGGGAGTGCCTGGCACTTCAGGAGGAGGCACTGTCCAGGAAAAGATGCCCAGAATATTCCTGGCATAGGGAACATCCAGAATAGCTGACTACCAGAAGCAGTGAAGCTTTGTCATGAGGGGCCTCCTGGTTTCCCTGAGTGGTTCCAATAGTGAACTGCGGCAAGGCATCTATAGAAAGCACAACATCATGTCAACTGGAATTTCCGTTGTGGCCTGAGAGACTCGTGCTGATTTACCTGACAATCCAAGCTGACATGAAAGAGGCGCCATCAACACCATTTATGCTAAAGCCCTGATGCTGAAGATCACATGCAGGATTCCGAAGTTCCTTCTGAAGGATTTATATTGGAGGCATGTGTTGTATCTCTAGTTCCAGTTGGTATAGCCCACACACACACACACACACACACCCCTCCCTTCTTTTCCCCATTGGTTCAGCCCACCTGTCAACATTCGATGCTGAACGCGTAAGATTATTCAAGAGACAAGGGTTATGGATGTTGCTGTTAGCACTTTGGGGCAGATTTATGATAACTGGCGCATCCCCAGGTATGCGCCAGTTATTGTGCGCCGCATTTACAATGCTTACACAAAAAGGAGTTAGGTCCTTAGTTGGGACTGAGGGTGGGCTGGACCGTTATAACTGTAGCAAAAAAACACATAGGTGCCCACGCTCTCTTTGTTTATACTATACTTTTCAAACGGACCAAATAAAAAAGTTCATTGAATCTCACCTGAGCCAGAGGGTGTTTGCGAGACTGCACACAGCGCTGAGGTTTTAAGAGTGCTCGAGAGAGATAGTCGTTTCCAGACACGACCCTGACCGGGTCGATAGGAAGTTTGAAGGGGAAAAGAGCAGCCTGTTAAGTTACAGAACAGGTCTTTACATGATTGAACAGCTTCCGCCAAGGTGCGGACCAAAATACTTTACAAACAAATCGAGATAAGTAAATGAGGATTGCGAAAAGAGCGGCCTCACCTTTGTCCTCCCCCTCCATCGGCGCTGCCGTGTGCATATGGAGAGATCCACAAAGTAGAGCGCCCCCAATAAGAAATGCGAAATATATCCCCCGCCTGATCAGAAAATAACCAGATAAATAACAAAGCCCTGATGAGGGTTTGGGAATTGATTACCCGAACCTGAAACGCGTCGGCACACCTACAAGAGCCAGATACCACATAACAGTGTTATGAAAAATAGACAGTTGTTTTGTCGCTCTTGTTTATTGACGTTTGCTTTGTATAATTTTGAATGAAATTGATGTGGATACATTGAAAAAAAAAATTTGTATTGTCTATTGTCATTTGGATGTTTTTTTGCTTCAGTTGTAATTTGCGCAATGTTCGTTTTTTCTTAAATGTATTAGTTATAGATGTGTAAATAGTGATTTTTGTGTATTGTACATATGTATACCTTTCTTGCCTAGAAAGAAACTCTAGATAAAAGTTCTTGCTAAAAAATAGAAGTGAAAGGTATAAATAAAAATACCTGACCAGATTCAATGAGCTTTTTTATTTGGTCCGTTTGAAAAGTATAGTATAAACAAAGAGAGCGTGGGCACCTATGTGTTTTTTTGCTGCATTTACAATGCGGCGCACCATGGGGCAAAAACGGCACAGATGTGTCACGCATCTGTGCCGTAAAGGTGGCGCATTGCTGGAGTTGCGCCGCAAGCGCGACGCAGCTCCAGCAAGGCTCGAGGGTGCCCTATCTGACCAATGCTGCGTCAAGACCTACGCCTGCTTCAAGCAGGCGCAGGGTTTTGATGCAGCATTGGCCTGAAAGTGACTGAGTGAAATCTTATAGATTTCACTCAGCCACTTTTGCGAGGTGCACCTGCCCCGGAACGCCCACCCTGCACCAGAACGCCCACAAGTGGCGCAGGGCTTTACAACGTGACGCATCTGCCTAGATGCGTCACGTTGTAAATGGGTCATAGGAATGCGCCACGTTTACGCCGCAGTTGCGTGACGCAAACGTGGCGCATTACCAACATAAATCTGCCCCTTTGTGTCTTGTCAATAAACCTGTCAACTGATACCAGTAGTGCTTATTTATTTCACTGGCGACGATCGTTGGGAGGAGGCCAACGCGCGACATCCCCTCCAGGAGTTACCCAAAGGTAAAGGTGAATGATAATGAAATTAAGAAGCGGAGAGGTAAACATAGCCACATCAGCTTGATGTGAAGAAATCAGCTAAAAGGCAAACGTTAGCGGTAAGAAAGAGCGTCTGGAATTGAACGTGCATGGCAGGAAGCCTGAAGGAAATGGATTAATGGAAACGTGAAGGGGAAAATAGCGGAGTAAGCACACTTGGCAAATCATAATTATAAAGCAGTAAGCGAGGAAAAGGGTGGAATCTTAGCATTGTGAAGGATTCCGAGCAAGCAAACTGACGTGTGGGCAAACAGCTGACTGAAGCGTGTAAGGAGAGAGGGGGTGAGAAGCGACAGGCACAGCTAGCGTCAACACGAGTTGTGAAGTGAAACGCACTGTAAGTGGCATACTGGAGCACGAAGAGGAACAGCGACGTCTGTGTGGAAGCGGTAGACGGCAGATCACACTAAGGATCCCAAGCAGACGAGCTAATGTGTGGGAAAAGCAGCTGACTAAAGCGTGTGAGGAGATAGTGAAACCGACGGGTGCAGGCAGTGTCACCACAAGTTTGTGAGGTGAAACGCGCTGTCAGCAGGTGCCGGGTCACGCAGAGGAACATCAGCGACTGCGAAGAGGCATGAGGGGCGGAGCGCGTCTAGTCAGGTGTGGAGAGAGGCACCCTGGGCAGCGTAGAGCAGCGAATGCAGCGTGTGGCAGACAAAGTCATCTTGGAATAAAAAGTTTTGAGAGCCTTACTCTTGTCAGGAGAAAACGCAGCCAGTGTTGAGGAAGAGCAGCGAGAGGCTCTGAGGCTGCCTGACATTGCGTGTAGAAAGTAAAACAGTTTGCTTCAAGCATAAGCAGATTCAACAAACAGTGACTGGCTTGTTTATATACAAGCAGATTCTACACGGAAACATAAAGGAACATTGAGGAACTTAATGTGGAAGGAAGGAAAAATTAAATAGGGTTCGAAATGCAATATCAATCAAAAACAACTAGAGAGTATCAAAAACTATAAAATACATAAAGCTCAAAAGGAGAAACGGTGAGATGAACCATCCACCAACACCCTTCAGTGCCCCATGCAAAACTTAATAGCTGTGTCGAACAGGGTAGTGTGAATACCAAGAGGAAAAAGGGAACCCTCAGGCACCCACTCTAGGTAGGTAGCCGTTTGTCTTCATCGGGTTCCTATAGTTAGTGCGTGTAAGGATACAACAAACCAAAAGGTGCAATTAAAAATGAGTGTAGACCACTCCCTTGACCAACAATTTTAATAGAGGGGGGATTCGAACTCAGTTAAAAACAGTGTGCTTAAACGGACAGTAAAGAGTTAAGTAAATTTGAACCACTGTCCTAAAAAACGCTCGACATGTTTCAGCTTTCTGGTCTTGTTCGACCCAGCATTCCTCAGGACCAGTGATGTAAAAAACTCACCCAGCGAGGCAGTACACCCCCTAAAGTGCCTACTCACGTTAGATGGATGCTCAAATAAACGTGTTTTTACCAACTTGTGTTCGCTGTTTTGGTAAAAACCTCAGGTGCGTTACCTCTGTTCTATGAGGATTATGGAATCTGCAATGAAACCAATAAACAAAACTCATAACAATTCATAATTGAAATATTTCCTCACTTTCAGGTTTTTTCCAGTTATATCTATAAACTACCCATCAATCTCCCTGTGACACAGTCAACCCATATGTGTTTATTAAAAGGCATATAGATAGCCCTAGCCGTTATGCTGGAGAGATATACAGATTTCTCCCACTGTTAACCTTCTTGTTAATAGTGAACTATTTAATCAGTTCCTTATGTTACTAAATAATGTCTAGTCGCATTATTCGTACCTCATTACTCTAGAACCTTGGCTTCTCATTACCGCCCTGGGTCTTATTTAGGTAATGAAACTAAAAACAAACAGTTTTCCTTCGAGATACGATACGTGCGGGCTAGTGATAGGAAATATCACTGTCCGTATCAACATAGTAAAATCACGCTTGTGAAATCGGAAGACTCTGGATTATACATTACAACAATTTGCATCTTGGAACTCACTCAGTTAGTATTCCAGTTTCTTCCTAAGCATAGCGAAAGACAAACTTTCTCTTTAGGATCTGTTAGGAAAGAACAGGCAATCTAACTTCAGGTCATTAGCAATCTCTCTTTTGTCAAGGTAGTATTAGCCTAAAATAGACATCAAAATCGTCTAAAAGTTTGCCATAGATGTTAATGGACTGATTCGTTACAAGTTTCAGTAGCGACTTACTTCATTGTTCCTACATAAATATCTCCATGAGTCCGTGATGGAGGAAATCTTCACGTCAGCGTCTGATTAAAAATAACGTGGAAGAAGAATTATTCCCCAATAAAACGGAAACAAATGAGTTTATTTAGTCTGTGCCCTGGCTTTTAATGGCGGCTTGGCATTAGTCTGTAATTACAATTGCATACCAGTCGCCACATGTAAGTCAGAATTACCACAACAAATGCGCACTGGTAGTTTGCGTTATGTTACTTTATGGCGATTTTGCTATTTAGATACTGCTGGTTGATACTCAAACGTAAAAAGCCAGGCAAAACGTGTAACTAGAAGTTCAGAAAAACGTGTGAACACGCTTGCTTTACTCACTAGCTAGCTGGCGGCTCCCCACGTTTCCACCTAATTTTGGCTCATCCACGGCTCGAAAAACAACTCGAACCGCGGTCAAAACATTCTTTTCAACTTCCGCGATCCCACGTGACCTACGTGCTTAGTTACCACGTGATCAGATCGGGCCCCGGATGTCGAGAAACTTAAAGCTACAACGACCTGGTTATCGAAACGTGCTACATTTAACATGTCAAAATCTCAATGCTTTGACACCGTAATTGTTTCAAAAGCCGTTATTTGTCAGAAGGCATCAGTCTTCATGTAGAGCTAATCTATTCCTGTGGATGTGTCATTTTTTCTTAAACACAATCGATGTCATTGGTCTAAAATAAAGTCCATCCCGGTTGTCGACACGAGAAAGAGGTGACGACCTGGCAGCAAATTCACTCAAACTTAGCAGAGACACTAGTGTGAAGAACTGAAAGAAACTGGAAAGAGGGGGAGTAATATGTTAACACATTTGTATTCCTTATCAGTGTAAATCTTTTCCTCATGTGTGTGTTTCTAAAAGGAAGATGGTAAGCCCTGTGTTTTTACCCTTTTAATGAACCCTCCTCCGTTTAGATACAGGTACTTCAATCACAATATTCATAGGCAGTCATATGTTAACGTCTCATCACTGACCCCCAAGGAATATCATCGTTGAGTCCTTGACGATTGGTTGCCAAACGATGTACCCATCTTTGTTCTTTTTCAAATAAAGAGCTCTCAATACTGTGTTCCAGGTGTTCTATAATGGTCCACTGTAAATCATTCGGACCATGCCCCTGTTCTAGGTAGTGTGATGTCAATTTAGTTGTATTTCTCTGGCATCTAATATTGCTGTGATGTTCTCCTATACGTAGCTTTATTTTTCGTGTGGTCATGCCCACGTATCTCAAGAGACATGGGCAGACTATCAAATATACCACGTTACTCGAATTGCAATTAGTGTGACTTCTCATGTGCCAGAGTTTCCCTTCTTCTAACTTAAGGGTTTTAGTTGCCGTGGTCCAATGGCAAACACTACATCCACCACATGGGTAATGACCCACCACTGGTGGTAAACCCCAAGTAGTAAGTACATTTGGGTTCGGTGTTGCATCCTTTTTGTTGTTCGGGCGAGTGTGCACTAGTGCATCCTTCAGGCTTTTCTTGCGCCTGTAGGAAAAGAGTGTTTTTTGCCACTCAAGGCCATTACTAGTCAGAATTCTCCATTGTTTGTTTATAGTCCGATTTACTACATTAGAGATGTTACTGTATGTTGTTACACATGTCAAAGGTGTTTCAGGTTCTCCTTCTTTTGTGTCATCTTCTAGTAGGGCTTCGCGATTTTGATTTCTAGCCCGTTTGCAACTTTTCTTTAAGATTTTTGCTGGGAACCCTCTGTATGAAAGTTTATCAGTCAGATCCTTTGCCTGCTTCTTATAATCGGTGATGTTACTACAGTTCCTACGAATACGTAGGTACTGTCCGAAAGGTAAGTTTTCCCGCAAAGGACGCGTATGAAAACTAGTAAAATGGAGCAGGTTATTCTTGCTGGTGGGTTTGTGATACGTCTTAGTAATTAAATGATCACCTCTCCTGGTGATCGTCACATCTAGAAACTCGATGCTTTCCCGACTGTGCTGGTGGGTGAACCTCAAATGTGGGTCACAAGTGTTAACCCAGTCAAAGAAGGCCAAAAGGCTCTCCTCTGTGCCCTTCCTTATAAGCAACACATCATCAATGAACCTCTGCCACAGGATAACATTGAGAGTGTATGGGTTGGTGTTACCCAGAATATGGGTTTTCTCAAAATTGTAGACGTATAGCCCAGCAATACTGGGGGCAAAAGTGCTGCCCATAGAAGTACCAGTCTTTTGCAAGAAGATCTGGTTTTGGTACTGGAAATAATTGCGTTTTAATGCCAGAGTTGCACACTCAATGACAAACGTTTTAGAAGTGTTATATTCCCACGTGGTTTGGTCCAAAGCGTCCGCCAGAACCTTCAATGTCGCATCCTGGGGAATGCACGTGTATAAGCTCTCTATGTCTAAAGAGACAAGAAAACACGATTCCTCAGGTAGTTTGACTGTCAAAAGCATTGACAGTAAACTCTTGGTGTCCTTAATATAGGTACTTGTCGACTGTATCAAGGGCTTAAAGAAAAAGTCACAATATTTAGAAAGGGGTTCTAAAAGAGACCCAATGCCTGAAACAATCGGTCTACCAGGGGGTGGAAAACGGTTCTTATGAGTTTTTGGTAGACAGCAGAAGTATGGAATTCTTCCTTCGGAACTTGTTAGGAAATCTGCTTCTTGTTTACTAACGTAGTCATCTCATTCAGCAGTCATCACTAGTTCAACTATCTCATCCCTCAGTGATGATGATGGATCCTCATTCAAAATTGTATAACTTCTTGTGTCACTAAGGAGGCGGTCTATATTCAGCGTCGTATGCAGCAGTATCTTGTATAACGGTACCTCCGCCCTTATCGGCGCTTTTGATTACGATATTAGGGTCACTTTTTAATGACTCTATGGCTTTGTACTGAGCTCCTGTTAAGTTTTTGAACGGTGTTGGTTCTTCAATGTATTCCACTTCACGGAACACCGCTTGTTCAAAGGCAATTATTCCTGCCGGAACGAGGTGTGCCAGAGGGGTAAAGGTCGATCTGTTTCTAAAGCTGGTATCACTGCTAGGGGTTTGACTTTCAATTGTCTCTCGATTTTCAAAGAAAGCTTTCAACCGCAATTTTCTAAAAAACTCACTGAGTTCACAAAACAGTTTGAAACGATCAAGACGTGGTGTTGGTATAAAGCCTAACCCTTTCTCCAAAACCGATTGTTCATCCGGATTTAAGATTCTGCTTGACAAATTAGTGACTAAACTTGAACATTGCTGGGACCCGGTCTCTGTTCCTGCGTCTTGCTGCGTGTGTTGTCGAAATGAAATAGTAATGGTAATTGATTAATTACATGTATGTAACCATTTACATGGAAAAAGTGAAATGCAAACAGGATTAGTACACTGTGTTTGAAGTAGCTTATAGAATATTGGAAACTGAAGGGATTAGTGAGATAATTCAAAGTATTAAACAAGTTCATTGTAGTATATTACACAGGAGGAGTATATGATGGCGGCAGCTAGCATGTACCAGCCACCACCTTTCCTGACAGAAGAGGGGGAACCGGCCTTACCATGGAAAGATTGGAAGAAGGGGTTTGAATCATATTTGATCGCAATTGGCGCAAGTGGGCTCTCAGCAGTAAGGAGACAGAATATCCTATTGATAAATCTGGGGACGGAAGGAAGAAGAGTCTTTGGTAGTTTACCAGAGTTGGAGGAGGGTGAAGTCGAGGGAGAAGATAGAGATGTATATGATCAGAGCTTAAGGAAACTGGAATTACAATTTGCTGATAAAATAAATGTATTGGAAAGGCATTCATTTTTTGGAAGGGTGCAAGGAAAAAATGAAAAGGTAGGGAACTACATTGCGTGTTTACGTGGAATGGCTAGCACATGTGAGTTTAATGACTTAACAGAATCAATTGGGGAGATGTACCAATAACAAGAAAATTCAGGATAAATTGTTGGTTGGAAATCCAGACTTGAAAAATGCCATAGATATAGCGAAAAGTGTAGAACACACAGCTGAATGTGTGAAAGAGATGAATGTAAATGAGGGGAGCAAGGTAAATGAAGTAAATGAGAGAAAAGAGTAAATGTAGAGAAATTTATGCAGTAAAAAAATGTAAAGAAGAAGGAGTTTTACAAAGAGCCTGTCAGAGAGAAAAGTAACACGGAAGTCAGATTTAAGTGCTTCAGATGTGGGAGCACAGCACATTTAGCCGACAGTATTCGTTGTCTAGCAAGAACTGCGACATGCAGAAATTGTAACAGGAAGGGTCATTTTGAGAGAGTATGTAAAGAGGAACCAAGAAAAGTTGTAAATTTTGTAGGAAATGATGAAGAGTATGAGGGAAGATATGTACTGAGCATAGACAACAAAGAGGAAAACCAAGTTAAAATGGTGAATTTACCGAAATGTGACATAGAGCTAAATGGTGAAGTAATAGAAGTTTATGCAGACTCTTATTCACCTTTCACTTTTGCAAATCTGCAAACCTACAAAGATAGATTGGAAGTCAAAGGGACACAATTAGAAAAACCAGATGCATGCCCAGTAGGGTACAACAGGGACTCCATTCTGTTAGAAGGGATGGTCACTATGGAAATATCTTTCAAAGGAAGAAGCAAGGTGGGGAAAGTGTACATTGCAAAAGCGGGTTCAAATCTGTTTGGATGGTCTCATCAGAAAAACCTAGGAATGAAATTAGACCCCACAGCAGAGTTTCCGGTTATGCTTGTGGACAGGAATGTGAGTGGTTTAGATGTGGTGGAAGAATTCAGAGAAGTATTCCCCGCTGGAAATTGGATGTTTGAAGGAGAATCTCCATAAAATAAAACTTAAAGAAAAAGCCAAGCCAGTGGGTCATAAGTGCAGGAACATTCCACTACTAGCTAGGGAACCACTTAGAGAGGAACTGGACAAATTGTTGAGATAAAAAGTGATCGAACCTGCAGAGAGGTCAGAGTGGGTGGCTCCCATTGTGATAACGGGCAAGGGAAATTCAGGCAAAATCAGATTGTGCATCGACCTGAGGGAACTGAATAGCAACATATGGGTAGACAGATTCCCGCTGCCCAATATAAACGACATGTTAAGTCAAGTCAAGGAGGCAGAATTTTTCACAGTGATAGACCTTTCACAAGCATATCACCAGGTAAAATTACACCCGGCAAGCAAGGCATTGACAACCTTTATCACACCTTTCGGGGCTTTTAGGTTCTGTAGAATGCCATTTGGGCTAGCCTCCGCGGCTGCGGTTTTCCAGAGGGCGATGCAAGGCATTCTGGAAGGGCAGAAACAAGTACTGTGTTTCCAAGATGATTTACTGATATATGAAAGGGATGCGGAGGATCATAACAAAGTTTTGAGAGAAGTTTTGGAGCGATTAAAAGAGGCAGTATTAACCTTGCAGAAAGCAAAATGTCAGATAGGGGTGACTTCGGTTAAATACCTAGGACACGTAATCTCAAGGGATAGAATCAAACCTAAATCTGACCATGTGGAGGCAATCAGATTGGCACCACAGCCCAGTTCAAAGGAGGAAGTGAAATCCTTCCTGGGATTGGCGGAGTATTATTCAAAGTTCATTAGAAACTTTGCAGAGATATCCTCACCTTTGAGGCTAATACCAAAAAAAGGATCAATGTTTGAGTGGAGTGAGGAGTGCGAAAGGGCGTTTGAAAACCTAAAGTGTTGTGTAACCAAAGCACCATTTTTAGGCCAATTTGATACAAAACGGAACACAATAATAACAACGGATACGAGCAATAAGGGCATTGGAGCGACCCTTAGTCAGATGATAGAGGGAAAAGAAAGAATAATTGCTTTTGCCTCGAGATCTCTTACTGAGGCAGAGTCAAGGTATTCAGTGGTGGAGAAGGAAGCGTTATCTTGTTACTGGGCAGTCAGACATTTCAGGGTGTATGTGTGGGGACTGCCGTTTACTATCCGCACTGATCACAAGCCTCTGGTAAATGCGTTCAGTGCAAAGAACGTAGAGAGGACCACTCCAAGAATTGCAAAATGGTTCTTGGGATTTGAAGGTTTCAATTACAGGATGATATATATTTCGGGTAAGCTAAATGAGGCAGCGGACTGCTTATCTCGCTTACCCATTAAGAATAGAGAAGGAGAGTACGAAAATGTCCAGGAGTATGTAGTTGCAGAGATTAAGGAGGCATTAAGCAAAGAAGAATGGCAAAAGGCGGTGACGGAACTGCTTAAATTGAAAGACCCTAGTATCCAAGGGCTGGCCTGAGAAAAGTTCTGACCTTGGATAGAAGAGAACAGATTCTGGGAGGTTAGCCATTAATTGAACCTTCTGGAAGGGACATTGTACAGAGGCAGGAAGTTGATACCACCTGAAAATATGAGGGAGAAATTAATGAGTCTGGCTCATGAGGGCCATCTAGGCTGTAGTCTAACGAAGAATAAAACCAGGATGCATTACTGGTGGCCCAGTATGGACACCATGGTAGAAAGATACATCAGACAGTGCAGGAGTTGTGCAACCAGTGACAAAACAAAAAAAGTATGAAAGGGCCGATTTCTGCGGTAGAAGTACCGACCACCCCATGGAACAAATTGGCTATGGATATTGTGGGACCCTTAGATGTAAAGGGTCTGGGAGGAAGATTTATAATATCACTGGTAGACTACCATTCGAAGTGGGTAGTAATAAAGATAGTGGAGAATGTGACAACGAATACAGTGATATCCTTCTTGCAAGAAACATTCAGATCTGAAGTAGTACCGCAAACTTTAGTGACGGACAATGGGGTCCAGTTTGTTTCGTCATTAATGAAAGAATTCTTACACAGTTTAGCAATAACTCATCGACGTACTGCACTATATTGTCCTAGGGCAAATGGGATGATTGAAAGAGTGAATCGCATGATAAAAGAATGTATACAGTTGAATGGTAACAGCGGGAGTAACGTGAGTAACGTGAGAAAGGCCCTGGATGAAATGATCTGGTCCTATTTAGTAACCCCTCACAGTATTATGGGGTTATCACCTTTTAAATCACTTAAAGGTAGAGAACCTGGTACCAAGATGTGTCCTATGTGGCTAAGGGGAAAATGGCTGAGGAGAGGGATAAAGGAGAAGTGGTGGAGAGAATAAAGAAATACCAAGATGCTTACATTGAGAAATACAATGTGGGTATAGGAAGACAGAACAGACTATGGAAGGTAAGAGATGAGGTAAAAGTCAAACTCCCGAGGTCAGTGCACTCAGGGTGCTCAAAGTTTTCAGAGAGGAAAATAATTGCCAACATTATTTAAGAATGTGGTAGTACTTAACGATGGACAGGCATGGAGCATGGACCGTATTGTAAAGGACAATAGTAAAGTACTGGAGGAAGATTATTCAGACAAAGGTGAGAGAGACGACAAGGAAATAGACAATGGACCTATCAAGCCGGATCTCAGGAAGACGGAGCAGAGACCACGTTGGCAGAAGGACTATATAATGTGGTGACATGTATCGCTGTTGTTTATTGCATAGGGTAGGAGATGTGTTGTATCTCTAGTTCCAGTTGGTATATCCCACACACACACACACACACCCCTCTCTTCTTTTCCCCGTTGGTTCAGCCCACCTGTCAACATTCGATGCTGAACGCCTGTAAGATTATCCATGAGACAATGGTTATGGATGTTGTTGTTAGCACTTTGTGTCTTGTCAATAAACCTGTCAACTGATACCAGTAGAGCTTATTTATTTCAGCATGTTATAGTGAAATCTATAGGAATGGGAGGGTGGGCTCCCTGACTAATGCCTTTCTTGAGTTTAAAGACGTCTACTCTGTGGAAGATTACATGGACGAGATTGAGCCCTTATTTGACATAACATTGTATATAAAATTCCGGATTGGGACCTTGCCACTCCGTACAGTTACTGCTAAATGGCAAAAAAAATTATAGAGCTAGACATGTCTCAAGGCATTTTTAGCTCTGTACAAAGCTTTTGTACTGAGGCAAAATAATGTATTGAGCATTTAGGTTATTTTGCCCCATTATGTTCATAGGAGGAAGTGCAACAATATGGGGACCAGGGATTTCAGGACAGCTGCTAGGATATTAAGAACGAATACAACACAACCTACTGTATTTGATGTCTCTTGCTTTCTGTTAAATATCTGGAGAAGTAGACAAAAAAGCTAGCCCCTTGAATGTTGTGAGGGCTGGATCCTGAGTTAGCATATTGGGCTGCGTAGAGGAGTATATGATTTTTTTAAGTTTTAGATTTTTTGCTCCTTGGGCTGTTTAACAGACCATGATTGTATCTATTAAACCATGCTGCTATTGTATGAATTGTACGTGTACTGTCCACCATGATCCTAAGGATTTTTATAGATTTTCTGCTCTTAGGTTTGTATTATGGTTAGTGGCTGCACCTAATAAATTATACTACTTCTGTACAAATTTTAATGTCACATCAATCTTAGAGACAATTTTAAATGGTTTTATTTTATTGCTACTCTATTTTATGTGCTTTTATGACAGTTCTTGCCGGAAAAAAAATGTACACGATACGAAACAACAGACATGCCTTTCCATGTCTTTTAATATGTGAACCATTATTCTCTGAAACACTGAAGATGCCGATTTAGCTTGAATGGCATGTTATGTTATGTTAAAAATACTTATAAGATGTACGTACACCATACTGTTTCATGGCGCCGGGGTCCAGAGACCTCTGCCACAAGTAATTCATTCATATGACTGGCGAAAGAGCCAGGTCTTTAAAAGTTTCCTAAATTGAGGATATGATGTCATTGATCTAATATCCAGACGAAGAGAGTTCCAAAATTGAGGAACAAGGACTGCAAATCCTAGTCCCCCAGTTTCTTGCGTTTAAAGGACAGAGTAGCTAGGAAATTAAGATGGGAAGACCTAAGATCCTGAATGGGGGTGTATCTCTGGACCTGATTAGATACAAACACTGGGCAGAGAAGGAATACAAATGGCCATTGCGAATAAAATGGATGTGAAAGATTTCATAAGGGTGAAGATAAATGCATATAACAATACACCAAAAGAGGCCACTAGGCATACTCCATTTTTTTTGATGTAACAACATCATAACACCTAAAATAGGTGAATGGAGTGGTACTGTTACCAAATCTAAAGAAATATGTGAGAAAGAGCTCAAGGTAAAAGAGAACATTGAGAAAAAACAGAAGACAGCCAAAGCATATTCTGATATGGTAAACAGGGTGAAAGACAAATGTGTGACGCCAGGAGATTGGGTTTTGATGAAGAAGCCTGGTTTGGTGAGTAAGGAGAGTCCAAATTTAGTAAACCCATGAGGATCGGTAAGGCTTCTAATGGTGCTGTATACATAGAGGGTGAAGGATGGCGTAGTAAAGACGATATGGTAAGACTGAAACAAGGACAAGAAAAGATAATTATGAAAAATGTTGGTAAAGAAGAAGGGAACCTTAACGATAGTGTGCTTGAATGGGAAGACATATCTGAAAGTCAAAACCAATCGCATGCCGATGCCAGCCCCAGAGATTCTTCGCAGTTAGTAGTAAGTTCTAGGAGTTCAAATGTTGAAAATGGTGACACTGTTCTAACCCAAGAAGACTCTGTGGTATGTACCAGTGAAGAAGAAACTGGTTCCCCCGCTGTATGCATGGGAGGCACCGCCCCGAAACCAGTAAGGGGTTTGTCCTCTAGAGGGGGTAGAGTTGTCAACCTGCCTAAAAGATTTAAAGACTATGTGATGGAATAGAATGTACTGTTTTGTTTTTCCTTGGGAAAGGGAGATGTTGTACATGTTATAGCTTTTGTTATTGTGTGGGTGGTTATCTAGCATAGTATGTTTTCCTTCTCCATGACCTGTCATCATCCGGTGTCATCATGGAACGTTCATTGTATATTTATATGACGTCATTGTAACTGTCAGCCAGATGACAGCTGACTCCCGTGGTGACTGATGTTGTTCGTTCCGCTCCCTGTGGGCTCTTATATTATGGAATAAAGCTAAGCTGACAACACCGCTTGTGATTGTTGTATGTTTACACTACAGCAGTTGCCATGAAGCGCTTTAAAAATGATGCATTCCAACTTGAATGCACTGCGTTCGACTACCGGGAGCCAGTGTAACTTTTTCATAAGAGGGATGACATGGTACCATCTAGGCTGGCGATAGATTCATCTAGCAGCCTTATTTTGTACCAGTTGCAATCTTTCAGATTGATATGCCGGAATACCAAAGTAGAGTGAATTAGAGTAGTCAATATGAAAAATGACTAAGGCTAAAAACACTTTGATCAGGGCTTCAGTAGTGAGGAATCTGCTGATCGTCCTGATCTTTCAGAGCTGAAATAAGCAGGTACAGACCACCGTCCCAATCTGGGATTTCGTAGACAGATCACTGTCAATTGTAATGCAAAGGCTTTTAGTTGATCTAGATGGAAGGAGGGGATTTCCCAACTCAGTCAGCCAGAAGTTAGAATTGCAGGGATTTGAGGGCCCACCAATTAGGACCAATTCTGTTTGGTCTGTATCTAATTACAGGGGGTTACTGTTCCTCCAGCTGCTTATGTGTCGCGTCGTAGATTGAAAGTTAGTGATGGAGGCGGCCGACTTGTCAATGTCAATGTCAAAGATCAACAGCATAGTTGAAGGTGCATACCTTCCTTTTGCCTAAGGATTAAATAAGAGGATACAAGTACAAATTAAAAAGATGCGGTTACAGGGAGGAGCCCTGCGGCACCCCACATGTCAATGTGACTTTGGAGGTAGAGAATTGGATGAGGCATACAGCCTGTCAGCGATCCTCTAGAAAAGGTCCAACCCACTTAAGGGCCAGGCCCTGTGTCCCTGCGTTACTGACACAGTCCACCAAAGGTTCATGGTCGACCATGTTGAATGTTGCAGTGAGATCGAGAAGCACCAGGGCCTGTGTGCTGTCCTTGTCTGCCCCTTTCCTTAATTAATCTACAACCGTTAAAATAACAGCCTCTGTAGAATTAGAAGGTCGGAAGCCCACTTGATGGGGGTCAAGAAAGTGGGACTGTTCAATAAAAGAGCAGAGGCAGTTTGCAACGTGAGCTTCCAGGACCTTGGCTAAGAAGGGGAGTAAGGAAATGGGGCGATAGTTCGTGAGGGCTAGAGGATCTGCTCCTACTTTCTTCAAGATATGAACAATTTCTGCTTCTTTAAATGCTTTGGGAACTGCCCCCTGAGTAAGGGAGTTTTTCAATAGTGAGAGAGGAGGGTTGGGACATGTGAGGAAAGCTTCCCTTGAGATGTGCGGGGGCAGCAGTCCGTCAGAGAGCCAGATCCAACCTTCAATAGTATGTTCCAGAAGACTTCTCTGCTGAGGGTAGGGAACTGCTCCAGGGAGTGAGGGTTCCTGAACATGGATGGCTGAGCTTTAGGGGAGAGTTAGCGGGTATACTAGTCTTGATGGTAAAACTTTTTTCAATGAAATAAGCGTTAAGTGAGCCACATAGTGCTCTATTTTGCTGTGACTCTATCCGGATTGAATAGCTCGGCAACAATTGCAAAGATTTCCTTAGATTTATCAGTGGAACTCAATATTTTGTTGGCGAAATAGGTTGCCTTAGTTTGTAAAATGGCATTTTTATACTGTTTAAGTTGGGTTTGATACAGGTCTTTTTTTATCTAAGGAGTAATTTTGTCTCCAGTCACCTCCTCTTAACTTGATACACTCTAAAAGGCGTGATGAAGGCTGCTAAAGGTCTTCAAACTGGATACAGCACCATTTGGGGGTAGGCACTTCTAAGGTCTAGAGTGGAAAAATTCTGTTGCCCCATCAAGCATGGATAGTAAATCATTAAACCTGGATAATGGGTGTCGTCTACTATTATGTTACGTTTAAGAGATCTTAGGTCAATGCACAGTAAAAGCTCTCCACTACTTTTCTTGGTAAGTACAATAGGAGACAACCATTCAGAAGACTCTGTCTCCTCAATGATGCTGTCAGCTTGCATGCTATTAAAAAATTCTTGTAATTCTTTGCACACACTAAATGGCACTCCTCTCAACTTTTGCTTCACTGGTTTGGCCATACTCTTCACTTTTATTTCATGCCTATATCCTTTTAACTTTCCCATCTTTGTAATAAATGCTTGTGGGAAGGAAGCTATAAATTTCTCCTTGAAGTTAACTTCATTTGCAATGAGTACCGGATCCTCCAAATCGGGACTAAGTGTAATCTTCAAGTGTTTCTGGTCTTTACAGCTAAGCACATTTACCCCTTTGCATGCTACATATATCTTGATTCTGACAGATCTTTCTTTAAAATAAGTCTGAGAAGGAAAATTACCTATGAAATTGATCATTTGACCATCAAAGGTGACTGCTTGAATGTTAGAAGGTAGCAGATCTTGTGCCACCCCTTTAAGCTTGGCATCAAAATAAGACTTGGATATGATTGAGAATGGAGAACCAGAATCAGCCATAACCAACAAATTACCTTCATGCACACTTATTGTACACATTGGAGTCCTCGGCAACTCGTCGCTATTCTTATCAGCTTCCTCTCTTACCAATAAGACCATATTCCTAACCATCATGCTCTTCATCTCCTCTTCTTCTGACTTCTCTACTGCTGCTTCTTTAATACAAGACACCTTTGCCTGACTTTCTTTCCTTCTTTCCCTGCACATCTTTGCAAAATGTCCCTTCCTCTGCAGATACTACAATACTTGTAGATAGCTGGACATGACCTTGCATAGCCTGAGTTGAACTGCCACATAGATAGCAGAAGTTACTATTTCCAAAAAGTCCCTTCCTAGTTTCTTCTTTTTTAAGCTGCTTTTCATGTAACATACTTTGTCCTACTTTTGAGCTGACTGATCCTCATTCACTTCCTTTACCCAGCTCACAGATTGTTCAATCGCTTTTGCTGTTGTTACCACTTCTTCCAAAGTGGGATCCTCGATTACCCATTATCTTTATTTAATCCATTTATTGTTTGTGTTTACTATGAGCTGGTCTTGTATCATTTCATTAGTATTCACTCCAAAATTGCAGGTGTTTGAAAGATATATCAAGCTGGGATGGCCGATGCAGGTAAGAGTGGTGGTGCGGGGGATGGAGTAGTCGACAGACAATAATAACGGAAAATGAAATTTAAAAAAGAAAACCACTTACCTTGCGCTTGCTGCATTGCCGACTTCGGCGATGCGGTGAGTGCAAGGTAAGTAGTTTTCTTTTTTTTACATTTTATTTTCCCTCGTCATCTTCTGTTGACTCCCCCTCTCCCCGCACTACAGCTCTTACCTGCACCAGCAGTCCCTAACCTCAAGGCACTTAGAAAACCGTCAATAGTTTTGCCTTCTTCTTGTCTTCTTGTGTAAAAATGTTAGTGTTCTATTGTGGTGCTAATGGTTGGTTTGAATATGAACTCTAATCTCAATAATACCTCTAGAAACTAATGGTATTCCTCATCTTCCTCTGTATTTTCTATTTTGGGAAACAATCTAAATACTTCTTGTCCTTCTGATCCTAATGCATGCAATAATATGTTTTTTCTTTCAGATGACATTTTACCTCCATTCAATTGCCATCAATTAGGTTATACATTCTTTTACCTTTTCCAAAGGATTGGTGGTTCACCTTTCAATTGTAAAAATATTTAGTGGAGGATCCAATTGCATTTTCTATGATACAACTGAACAACATGAAAAGGAACGCAGTTCCTCTTACTAACTTGCAGTACTAAATCCCCTTTATATATGTCTGCTTATTTTATTATCTTCTTTTTCCCTCAGTTACTACGTTCACCAAAAATTGGTTGTTACTCCCAAGGACGACCTTACAGACCAAAGGGTTTTACTTAAAGGTGGTTTCAAAATTAGTCTGTGAGGCGAAACGCTGTGATAATTATATTGCGGCTGTCTTGTAGCAGCCTCTTTAATGTTATCTCCTAAGAACTTACTGACCGCTCAAATGGAGGAGCTTGACTTCCACTTGAGGGCGTATCCCCCACCTGACATTACATCAGACTGTACCAATATATGTAACTGCATTATCACCGCGAGAAGTCCGCAGTATATACATAAGAGCTCAGCTGCTGGCCAACCTCCGAAGTGGCAGCCGTAGTGTCTTCTAGGTGATAAGTAGTCTCCTCCTCACCAAAATTATGTTTTAATAAAGAAACTGGAAGTGAGGTAGGAGCAAACAAGATGTATTCTTTCCGTTACAGAGGTCGTCACTGGTGTGAGGCACCGACGCTCATCTTAGAATCCTCCTGTCGCAAACATTTGGAGCGGGCGCAAGGAGGTTGTAACCATTATAAGCACAAACATGGGGTCGAACAAGGAAATAATAATAATTTACAATACATTACAACAATAAAGTAATGCATGATATAACAGGCGTGTTTTTTTTATTGTATTGTAATTGTAGTGTAATTGCATTTATATAGTGCTTACAAGTCCTGGTGAGTCGTCAAAGCGCTTTTTAGGCGAGTAGCACGCTACTCCAGCACCCATAAAGGATTAGTGTTGAAGTAGTATAGTGAAATAGGAAAGTAATTTGAGTGGTGGGTAGGTTAGTCAGTTATTTGGATTCAGAAGGATAGCGGAGGGATAGAAGAGGGAAAAGGGTTTGCATTTATATTGCGTTTTTTACCCCTGGTGGGGTGTTGAAGCGCTTTTTTGGCTAGTAGCACGCTACTCTGGTACCCATAAAGGATTAGTGGTGAATTAGTATAGTGTAATGTGAAAATAATTTGAGTGGTGAATATAAGTCAGTTATTTGGTTTGAGAAGGATAGCAGACGGATAGAAGAGAGAAAAAGGTTTGCATTTATATAGCGCTTGTTATCTCTGCTGGAGTGTTGAAGCGCTTTTTTGGCGAGCAGCACACTATTCCGGAACCCATAAAGGTTTTGTGTTGAATTAGTATAGTGAAATATTAAAGTAATTTGAGTGGTGGATAGATTATTCAATTATTTGAATTCAGAAGGATAGCGGAGGGATAGAAGAGGGAAAAAGGTTCGCATTTATATAGCGTTTGTTACCCCTTTTGGGGTGTTGAAGCGCTTTTTTGGTGAGCAGCACACTACTCCGGAACCCATAAAGGATTAGTGTTGAATTAGTATAGTGAAGTATAAAAAGTAATTTGAGTGGGTATAGGTTCGTCAGTTATTTGGATTCAGAAGGATAGCGGAGGGATAGAAGAGAGAAAAATGTTTGCATTTATATAGTGCCTGTTACCCCTGATGAGTTATTTGGATTCAGAAGGATAGCTCTTTATGTGCTCTTCTCTCTGTCCTCGTCCGTCATCTATGTTTTTGATTAGTGAATCATCCTGCTTTTGGCTTCAATAGTTTCACCTAATGAGCAATCAGTGAAAGGTCTTCCTGGTAAAAAAGATGAAGATGCTCTCACATTAAAGTGATCCAGATGTGCTTACAATATGTCCTTAACATAAACAGGAAGTCGACTGTTCAGCTCTCCTTTACATTCCACTGATGCTTTAAAATGACAGTAAACCCTGCTGTTCCACAGCAGCCTGCAGAATACCCTATATTTTAATGAGAGCCTGCTTTTACTCTAGAGTCAAAGCAGAGCCAACAGGGCTGTGTGAACTTCCAAGTGCGAGCTGTGTCTCAGTGCACACTTTTAGTTGGACCAATGGGCCTAATTACCAGACATCATTAACTCGAACACAAACATTATTGCTAGAGTCACTGCAGCACACGTGCCAGTCAATTAACACACAGAATCTGCTTGCGTTTGTATCTAGAGCCAGAACTAAATCGACAAAGAACAAACTGCTATTTGCTCACTTGTTGCACGTGTGGACATTATACCAGCCAACTAATAACAAAAATACTATCCACTAACAAGAACAAGCATTTGCAATGCATCAGTATCACCTTTGGGACCTTATATGTTAGTGGACTTATCTATTCCGTTTAACAAATGGCTTCTTCACAAAAAAAAAAAAATCAGAAGAAAATATGTTTTTATATTTCCTTTTTTATCAGAAACTACGACTAGATGCTGAAGTGCCTGCCACCTCTGCCACTTATACCAAAGCCCTTTGTAATAGCAAATTTAATACAAATAAATACAAACTTGCACTTGGTTTCCTCGCTATTTGGTTACATTTATAATGCACCTTGTGGCTAAATGAAGCCTCGGGCCGCTTACAAATGTACGTCTGGTGCGATTGGGATAAGTACAAGGGGCCTCATTTATGAGGCTGTGCGTCACTTTTACGCCGCCGGTGCATCACTTTTTGTGATGCACCAGTGGCGTAAAAAATGCACCTTGTTGCGCCATATTTACAAAGTGACGCATCTAGGTAGATTATTGCTACATTATATTGCTACATTATCTAGGTAGATTGCTACATTATACCTGCGCCAGGTATAATGTATGCAAGGGGGGGGCGTATTAACGCAAGGAAGAGTTGTAAAAGTGACGCAGTGAAATCTATGAGATTTCACTGCGTCACTTTTAGGACACCGTTGCGTTAAAATCTTGCGCCTGCCTCACAGCAGGCATAAGACTGACGCAGGCCCTTTCACATGGGGCTTGCCCCATGTGAAAGGACGCATTGCTGGAGTTGCGTCACTTTTGTGACACACTCCAGCAATGGGTCACTTTTGCGCTTACAGATACGTCAGAAATACTGACGTATCTGTAACTCCTTGCGACATGATGCGTCATACATTAAATATGACGCATTAGAAATGTCTCAAGGAGGGCGCACTGAGAAGTGACGCATCGCTGCTTTTACGCAGCGATGCGTAATTTCTCATAAATGAGGCCCAAGGAAAGCAGGGTGCTGAGCAGCTAAGAGACGAATGAACGTTTGTGCAAGGAGACTTTCAGCTGCATTATTTATTTAAGAGGCCTCATTACGAAATAATATAAACTCGGATAGATACCCAGAGAGAATGTGTCCTTGCAAAGGTAACTGGTGCTTGTGTAAAGCACTCCAATAGTTTGCGCTATATACACAGACTATTAAGCCGGTGCCGAGAGTTGAATACAAGGATGTGGTTTAATGGCCAGAGCTGCCGAGTTTGGCACTGGGGAACCAGGTTTGAGTTTCGGCATCGAATTTTAGCATTGGTTCAACATTATGTAAATATGGATGCAATGACAAACAGCAAAATACAAGTCGGGCGGCACACTAAGCACATGTTTTTTGCTTATGTGTTTTTAATCACCGCCCTTAATTACATTGGCCACGCCACATTGAAAGACCCCCCCCCCAGTTTTTTTCATCGCACTTAAAGCCCTGGGTAAGTATATTAAAAGCCCATGCATACTACGGGGAAAAGAAAAACTACAATTCCCGGTATGCATTCTGCTGCTAGATGAAAACCCAGAACAGCTATCTGGAATAGAATGATAAATCCCATGTCCTTACATTCACTGTCCTCCCACCCTATTTACACAAATGTGAAACATGGGCACACACAAGTACATAATATATACTTTTTGTTGGTTACCATTAGTTTTTACTGTTAACACAACGCCTGTAGAAGAGATGACAAAACTGTAGTAATCTGCGAAAACCACAGAACAATCCCCCAGATTCATCAATGTCCCGATTTGCGAGTCCTTAATAGCGATTATTAAGGAATCGCTATTAAGGACTCGCAAATCGGGATTCATGTAGAAATCGCACAATTAAATGCGATTTCTACTGCTTCCTTATTTGCGATTCGCTAATTGCTAATTGCAAATAAGGAATGACTCCCCATTCATTCCTTTGGGCAAAGGCCCATAAAAATGAATGGGGAGTCATTCCTTATTTGCGATTAGCAATTAGCGAATCGCAAATAAGGAAGCGATTTCAAGGGTGCCAGGGTGTCCAAAGGACACCCTGTAGCACCCCTGAAATGCAAATGTACACAGGTGTTGCGCACACACATGTCCAAGGACATGTGTGTGTGTAACATGCAACTTAGAAAAATGCACTAAAGTGCATTTTTCTAACTTTTCACTATTTACCACAAAGTTACAGTTCGTGGTAAATAGCGGCCCCATATTGCGAAATCGTAATTTTAAAAAGGTTCATGAATAGCATTTAAGGAATCTCTAATTGAGATTCCTTAAATGCGATTCTTTGCAATTTTGCGATTTCTGTAATTGCGATTTTTGCATTTGGGATGATGAATCCCAAATGCAAAAATAGCGCTCGCAAAGGGCCGGATTCTCAGAATCTGGCCCTTTGCGAGCCGATTTTACGTTGATGAATCATTGTGCAAGTGCTGGGAGGGGCAGCACCTGGTAGGAAACTGGGATGGTGCTCAAAGAGCAGGTGTGAGTACTCTCTGCTGGAGTGCACATGGTGGGTGTTGGGAAGCTTGTGTCGCACTAGGACCCGAGCTGTGAGGGGTAGAGTCTGGATGGTACCTCTCAGGACCTAACTGCAGCTAACCCTGCAGTGCACCCATTATTTACTGTGAGACCTGCTCTGCATGGGGCCACAGGGCAGATGGCAGCGAGCCTACACTACTGCAGCTTTCAGGGAAAAGGGAATGGAGCAGACTGCAGACAGATGTTCCCAGCTGCCAGCACTGTGCTCCAGAGGGCAGGTGTGGGTGGAAAGGGCACAGGAGCTCAGTTTGTTTGAATCTGCAGGGTAACTGTTTTCTTTTGCAGACTCTCAGTCCATCAGGGAAAGGCTTGTCCGTAGTATCTTGCTCAGTAACAGATTTGAAAATAAAAGCATCTCAGCATGCAAATGTTAACGGATAGGCGCATACAGAAGCCGTGGACATGTTTATGTAAACATGACAGCAGTGGCGTTGAGGGAGAGCCGAAAGCCCTGACTCCTGGGTTTGTTTCATAGGTCTTGTTTATGCCATGTAAATGCCTTGTGTAATCCGATGCAGGCTACAGGACAACGTGCCAGCATTTTATGAGGCAGGGCTAGTGAGAAATTTAGACAACTCATCGGCAGTGGGAGAATCGGAGACCCCAGAATACGACCAGACCAGGCAAGTGAAGTTCACACCAGCAGCCACTATCAGCTTGAAACTCTATGCATAAGGATGTGGCGCTAGTACAGGGCCACGAGTGATGTGCCACTCTCAATGGTCTTGGAGAATAGAGACTACTTCACACACTCAAAGATATCATAAAGCGTTTCAGAGACCATAGAGCAATGGTGATTGTTCCTCAGAGAGCTCTTTTAATCTCTAACTTTCGGGGACCGGGCAACCCCCCACGTAGGTCGGTCTATAGCACACGTCGACGACTGACACGAGCCCATGTGCTGTAAATACATTTGGACCAATGCTGTTGTCACCTTTAGACCAAGAGAGCTCTGCCCCTTTTAACACCAGCCAAGCAGAGCAGCCCCTCATTTACATCATGGTTACAGGAAGAGGTATTCAATGTGTGCCGTTGCATACATGTCCAATCGGTCGCCACAGCTGTCTTACTTCCTTGCCTGAATCTTTTTTGGCCACCAGAGGATATATATCAGGTCCTTGAAAGCCCGCAGCTGTCTACAATAATTTGTGTTTACCATTTACCCTATCATTTCTGTCAAACCAGTGATATGTAGCACTTTCTGGATGATTGCAGAAGGGCTTTAACGTTTCGTGAGCACACAGAAAGACATCCCCCACGCATGCATAAGATAGCTGTTTTAATTGCGCATGTGTCCAGGACAGGTCAGGCAAAATATAGTGCAAATTCACCGACCAATCACACGACAAACAAGCATTGAAAATGCTATATGACTCGTTTTTACGCGAGACCTACTGCATTTTCAACGGAAGTGCGGGCATCAAAGAAGGCACGAGCGGGAGGGGGTGGGGGGTGGTTGTGGTCCAATAAGTTACGGACTGGTGGAGGGAATGGGAAGAGGCAGGGGAACAAACCGGTTTTTAAAGTAAAGGGGCTGATAGCCTCAGAAGAACAAAAATGACGACATGGCCGTCAGGAGGCGGGATTAACAAGCCCAAAACCAATCACAATGCAGAATTTATGATTGAAGCCAATCAAAAATATGGCCGGAAAGTGGGCGGAGCTTCCCCCCACTATATTGTATACTGCATGTCTCGCAAAGAGAGCAGGGCGTTGCGCTGCAACGCTATGCGAGACCTACAAAATAAGCATTGACAAAGCCAATAGGTCTGCCTTTGAAAAAGGATAGGGAAGAACACCACAACAGACACACACAGAATATACACTTATAGGTAGACATGCCAACAATACAGGTACATGTGCCAACACTGAAAATATACAAATAGGCACATATGCTCTACCAGAAAAAAATACAGAAGACACACGCACACATCACCAAATGGTAATTGTCGTTAGTGGTGTGTACTTTACAAATAAATTAAAGGAACACAAGTAACCTAAATTATATGTCTTTTTTCTGTCCGTGGATACATCTGTACTGGATGGCCAACTAAATGGATACAAGCATTGGCAAAGCAACAGTGTTCATGTTTGAGGCTTCCTGGTTTGTCATTTGCCTTTGGGGGTGCTATACAGCATGTGGATGCTTTGCAGCACTAACAAAATAAAAAATAAAAAAGGCTTGATGGCAAGGAGCGACACTGTTCCATTTGCTTAAATGTTTTATTTACCAATCTGAGATGATGGATGACACTTAGATTGGTATATAAAAAAAGATTTTATAGTGCATACGAGCCAATTTAAAAAAAAAACAAGGACTGCAGGTATTGGGGCGGGTGCATAGGAGGAAACTGAGGAGTGGGTGGGAGAAGCACAAGAGGTAGAGAACAACACAGAAGCACACGGACAAGAAAAAGCAGCACTGGCAGGTAGTAAGCAGACAAGAGAGAGTAACACGGAGAAGGATGGGAAGAGAAGCAGACAAGGAAGACAGCTGGAAACACATGCACTCTTGTGGAGTACTTAAGCAAAATAAAAAATATAGTTGCCTAAAAGTGAGCAGTAAAAGGACACAAATAAACAAACAATGACCGGTGGAAGGGACCAACACAAGATGAACAAGGCAAGCCATCTAATAAGAAGCAAGCAAATGAGAGCAACAATAAAGCCATCCAATGGTAAGCAATGGGTGGGCTCGAAGCCCACTGTAAGATCTTGGTAAGCTGACAATAGGTCTTTTTCAAATTGACAGCTTGCACTGTCTGGTAGGCTTATCCTAAAAAGGATCAAAGTTTAAACTTTTAGTGCATACCACTTAATATGCTCACACTGAAAACTCAACAAAGACAAACATCCACAAAATAACAATCCTAAACTTAGTGCACAATGTCTGCTTTTTTCAGAATTTCTGTATCATGCAACATAAAAATGTTCATCCAATTTCATGTCCTTGTGGATCTTTGACCTCCTTCATTGTGGAGAAAACGCAGTGGGATAATGTTGAGGAAAATTGAAGAATAGTGCCCTCATGATTTGTCAACAAAAGTTCAAAGAGAAAATTCAAGCGTTCTTTGAAAGTTTCAAGTGCGTGGTTTTTATTTTTTGGTTACAACTGCGAAAAAAGGACAGCCGACACGTGTTTCGCCCTAGTGGCCTATTGGCCGTGGGCTTTTTCAAGGCAAAAGTCAGTTGTGCAGACGCTTGAATTTTCTCTTTGAACTTTTGTTGACAAATCGTGAGGGCACTATTCTTCAATTTTCCTCTACATTTACCCTTACAATGGCTCTTGGGTGAAGCCTTTCATGAGGAATGTGCCACAACACAATTGGGCCCTGACAATTGTAGCACCTAAGCCCAGAGACTTCCACCCAAGCAGTGGGATAATGTGCCTGCTGCTGAAATATCAGTGTGACTTTCAAATCACAGTTTTATACACAGGTGTATAAAGCACCAACTTTCATGAACCTAACACATGTTGCAAACAGCTGTATGAAGTCACAATGCAATAAGGTGGCCACAAGCAGTGAAAGTAAAAATGTTTGCACTTCAAATTAGTTGTTGCGGAATTTCAATTAGGAGAGGAGTATTATGTTGCTTAATAAAGCAGTTCTGAAATAGTCAGCCTATCTGATAAACGTAATTTTTATGAAACCAGAAACTAGAAATAATTGGTGTAATGCTTGCAGACCACAAGTTGCAATGTTTAATACGAAATGGACAAAAAAATCCTCTGTCCTTCAAAACAAAAGAAAGCAAACTAACACCCTGTCAGCAATGGATAAAATCTACCTTTTATTTATAATCTCACTGTGCTTTAAAATAATAGATACTATTAACCAACGCATCTTTTTTCTCGCTTTCTCATCTTGAAAAGATGGGAAGCTGAGTTGCTCTTGCCAGAACACAAACTCATGACTTGCAAACCAATCTAATAGTTATTGTTAATATTAATTACCGTGCTCATTTGTAAAAGATTAAGGGGCATATTAACAAGAAATAGCGATATTTATCGCTAAGTAGGGTTAGCGGCAATATTTTTATTGCCGCGCATCACCGGTTTTTATCGCTGAGATAACTTGCTATTAGCAAGGTTTATCTCAAAAGCGATAAAAATCTGGCGAAATGCGTGAATATCGCTGAGAATACAGCGATATTCACGCATTAGCGACGAAATGCTCTTAGCCATGTTATCCACCTCCCATTGGATAACATGGCTAAGAACTGGTCTGAGCAGGCGTTGGTTTTTGGCGATAGCGGGAATATTTCCATCGCTACACCTGCCTTGCTAATAGGCGATAGCGATGTTAGCGACTGCTTTCAGTCGCTAACAGGTTGGGTACGCCCACTTTGCATGTCACTAGCGATAAATATCGCTAACATCAGTTAGCGACAGCGGCGATAATTGCCCCTTAGTGCCGGGGCCCAGAGCTTTGGTTAAGAAGGCCGCGACCAGGGCTTCCAAAGGTCAGGGTTGCCAAGTACCATGCCTCTTTCATCCACCACCCTACACTCCATGCGCCTTTATGTCACACTTGCAGTTTCTTTTTAATCCCTGCTTTCTCCCTTTGTCACTGTTTTCCCATCTTTTGCCCCCTTTCCCCCTCCTCTGCCTTTCTCTCTCTTGTCCCGTGTCAAAGTTTAATTATGAAAAATAAGTGGCAATCACTAAAAAAAAATCCAGTGTGTCCGATCTGGAAACACTGGGTAATTTATCAAAAATAGCATGCCAAAAATGCACATTAAATGAATTTGGCAGCAAGGTATTGGCTCAAGCCAAAGAGCGAGCAATTGTTTTTACGGTAAAAGGGGAAATAAATTGAAAGGAACAAATAACTGTTGCTTGAAGTAAGGACAACTCGTTTTGTTCAGCCTGGCTTTGTTACCTTGATCACAGCCACTGCATGCTGCTTTCTATTGCTATTTTATGTGACAACATTGGTTGACTTAGACAAAGGGAGAACAGGGACAGTGCAAGGGCAGCCACATTCTGCTTTCTCGACCACCATATATCTGCTGCACTGCATGGTAAATGTTTGTGCAGGGCCTGTTTGATGAGCAAAGAGGGGTGAGGAAGCCCAGGCCCTTCTGGGCTCTGACAGGGGCAGACAGGCCAAGCCTAGTCCCTGGGTGTGTCTTGTAAGGTAGGCTGCGAGATAGCACTTTATAGCACTGGTCAGGTGTGGTGACCAAGTGACAGGGTCAATGGCGGAGTGGCATCGCCCCACTGGCTCAGAGCCTGCAGCTGAAAAATAAAACAATATATTAATATTGTTTTCTTTTTCAGCTGCTGGCTGAGCCAGCGTGTGTAGGGTGAGGCCAGGCCTGGCCATAGGAGGGATGAGGAATGGAGTAGTAGGTGCGCGTTTAAGTGTGCATGTCTATTTGACCAGCCGTCTTAGGCCGGTCAAACATCCATGGGCACTTTAGTCAACACTGGAACACGTCCTTCATAAGCCATACAGTAAACTGACACTGTTTTATTAATACCCTTCACCTAAAGCTCTTCGTAGCTTGCCAGGGACATGAAGCGCTTTATTAATTCAGCTACAGTGCAATGCATAAAGTATAAGTCTGCATTTCAAAATAATTTAAATCTACGAACTTTGGACGTGTCAATACTGTGAACAGAGACGCAGGATGGGTAGGGTTGTAGATAGACAGGCCATTTACTCGTTAATCTCGGCCAAAGTGTTAAAAAATGAACATGAAGAGTGAACATTGACGGATGTGTGTAAAGCCAGATGGCCCCGCCCCCGCCGTGGGTGTGGGTGCACGTCACGGCCCCTGGAATCCCAGCACTGCACCTTTAACTGCAGCACGCCAAACAGAAGAGCTCTGTTCCTTGGCGCACATATTTTGTCGAGCTGCAGGGGAAATTTTGTCCCAGCTACTCTGACAATAGACTTGAAAGTAAATCGCGGTGCCCGGGTTTGGGGGCCGCGCCGATTGTGGCGCAAAATGAGCTAGGCTGCGGCATTCCTGACCCGCACAGGGTCATACGTAGGTGCATCAGGAGACTGAGTGAAACCCATTGTAAGCACATTAATCCATTGACGACAACCTTGGAAATCTGCCGGTGGGGCAAAGTAAAATCCATCACTCACGGTCTGGGAGGCCCTTTAAATGAGTTGCCACAGGACCGCCTATGGGCTGCACTGGGGCTGCACGTGTCCACATCTAGACAGCCGCAACACCACCTCGGACAAGACCACCTCGGAGCCTCCGCCTAGTCACTCGCGCAACTTCAAGAGTAGATGTAACCTGGACAAACATGCACACACCACCAGGACAGGATGTATGCCAGCTAGACAACTGGATCGGTACATGGTGGAGGATTCCACTCATGTCAGTTAACGCCCCCTAGATCGTACTGATGCACATGGCTAATGATGGGATGGCAGCCATGAAATAACTCGTAAAAAGTGGCGACAGGCCACGCAATGCATGCCCTTTATATACATGCCCTAAAATGTGGCGACAGGCCACAGAAATTCACAGGGGACTCCTGCTCACTCCGTCACATCCTTAGGACTCCGCATCTTCTCCCGGTGCAGACCACTCCCTGGTCTGGTCCTGTCAATAGGACTGGGAGGCTTCCAGGATGCGTCAGCCAGCTCAAGGACGACAGTGAAAATAGGATCCAGTCTGCAGTGCCTTCCACACCCATCTTCTCTTTAATAAAATATTCCGGCAACTCAGGATCACTGTGGGAGGTGTAATACGTCAGCATTCTAGTGCTGAGCCTGTAACTACACTAAACACCCACCCACCACTGATGTCACTGGTCAGGTGACACAGCTTAAATAAAAGAGGCCGAGCCCACGTGCTCTGGGCCAGTTGCACTATGCATCCAGTGTGTCCGTGTCGCAGTCATTACTAGCATGAGGGCCTAGGGCCCACAAGACTCTACAATGGCGACGAGGGTTAGTTGTGACAACGAAAACCCAGCTAAAAGAAAATTGAAGAGGAAAGGGGGGAGATCTGCCTGCAGCGAGGGCACCCCCCCTGCGAACTGCGCCGGCTGCCGAAAGGCCCACGAGGCGTGTGCCGAGCCCCGGGCCGAACGAGGTGTGACAACCTGCCACTAAGATCATAGGAATCTCCATGGCTCTCTTTCAGCGCTGGCCACTTGCCACCAGAGGCATATGCCCTCATCATCAACAATGTAAGAAAGTAAACTAAGTGATTCCACATGCACCAATCCAGGCCCTTGTGCAATTTACTATGTATATATATATTTAAACAACAAGAGAGTCAGGGATATACGTGGTCACTCTCCTACCCCTATTAAATATATATCAACAACAAAAGAGTGACTATCAGTCAAAATACTGTGTGACAGTGAAAAAAAACAAATACAAAGAAAAGACAGACAACTCTATTGGTAAGAGGAATTACTCTATTTGTAAAAAGAACCCTCACTCACCCTAGTGGTGACATGCTTCATCATGGGGTTCCCACGAGGGAGACCGAATGTCTCCCCCGTGTGCTTCAACGCCTGCGATTGCAGCGGAGCATGTTAATTGTGATGTTGGTGGTGTGTGCTCTGTGAAATAGGTGCAAAGTTAAAAGAGCCCAGCAGTACCTCAAAAAAACTTTATTCGTAGGTCTGTTGGTCACGTTAAAAACAAGTGGGGAGACTGTGATATTTATTATAAAAATCACTGTTTCCTAAAAAACGAGGTCAACATGTTTCTGCTGTCAATATGCCCTCTTCGGCGCAGCTTTCATCAGGACCATTTAAGTGTAATCCCCTGGGGGTCCGTGCTCGCTAAGGCACGTCCACACCGTGAGGATATGAATGTGAAAAGAAAATTGAAAAGTTTTTTTCTTATTAAAAAACTTACGGTTTTATACCGTGTCGCAAAAAGCTCCTAGTAGCTCAACCGGAGCCCAATCTGTAATGAAATAACATTAAACAAAAACATACAGTTAATATATATGTTTAACCAATATCAACGGTTCATTCTCACCAACATCAGTAAAATAGTCTAGTTAGTCAATCATCTATAATGTGTCTGCAATACCCTCTAGAATATCAGGGTAACGATGCCTCAACTTACTGGGAACTCATTAGTTTCTATGGACCCCTATCAATGGGTTTATATATGGACTAAACCTTAGTCATGCTTGATATTACACGTCACTTTAAATTCAAAAGATGGCATCTTTTGTGTCAGAGATTATGCTCATAATGTAAAAGAGAGAGTTAATCTACATATTACCCCAGTTCGAAAGAGGTCCCAAACGGGACTATGAACTTATACATTCAGATCAATGGAAGATTGCCTAGTCTGTTAGAATATGGTGCAGTATCATGCATAGCGTAATATGGCGATATCTTGTACTCACATCATACCGGTACTCAAGTATACACCATAGATAAGCAGCAAGGCTCAGTCTTCACGCTGCGTGTTATCTATAAAGTAACAGCAAAACGGGGCCGGTTTACAAAAACATTCTTTACCCACGGCCTCGTTAATTCAAATGCACGCAGTCAAACAAAACTTTTGCCCGCCAAAACTTACTCACTACGCAGCGACTCGCCGCCGTCCACCTACTCCGGTAACAGCTGCTCTCTGGACATGGTGTTCCTCATTAGGCGTTGCTGTTATGGGAAATGGACGTGCGGTTACGCAAAACACGTCACACGTCTAGATCAGCTGACTATCATGACGTGTTCTGAGTCAACAAACGACATAGAAAAGGAGTGAAGCGTTCATCTCATAGCCCCAAGAAAACTTTATTAGTCGCGGATTACAAAAAAAAACCCTGACAACATATTTGATTAATATGTGCCGAATAGTTATAATAGCCGACTATAAACACACTGCGTATTATAAAAAATAGGATTATAAAGTCCCAGCCTGTCGGCCATATCACTTGTAGGATTTTATATGGCTTTAAAAAAAGGGAAGGTGGGAGATCGCAAAACTATCGATTTACTTTGTTACAAAACCATAGATGTCACCATCCTAGAAATGTCACGTGTAGATTGCGTATCCCGCCTAAATACAAATCCCTGTCAGGGATACAAATCCTAAAAGTGCAACACAGTGGTAGGAGCCTCATCTAACATCTCTGGTCCGGCTTCAACGACTCATGACCGTCCCCCAGGGGATATCATCATTCAGGCCAGTCACATGGCTTGATAGACGATGCACCCATCTCTGTTCCTTTTCAAACAGGGTAGTTTTACCTGGTTCAAGGGTGAGTATCTTCGATGTGGAGGTGAGGGAACACACACTACATCCTCCACAGGGAAAGTGACCAATGACGGGAGGTAACCCCCATGCATCTAATACACTCCTTGTTCTCTGTTTCTGTTGTCGTGGTCCACGACAACATAAACAGAGAACAAGGAGTGTATTAGATGCATCGGGGTTACCTCCCGTCATTGGTCACTTTCCCTGTGGAGGATGTAGTGTGTGTTCCCTCAATCAATCAATCAATCAATCATAATATTTATATAGCGCACTACTCACCCGGAAGGGTCTCAAGGCGCTTGGGGGAAGGGGTCCGCTACTGCTCGAACAGCCAGGTCTTGAGTTGTCTCCTGAAGGCGAGGTGGTCCTGGGTCAGCCGAAGGTGGATGGGGAGGGAGTTCCATGTCTTGGCCGCCAGGTAGGAGAAGGATCTGCCTCCGGCGGTGGCTCTTCGGATGCATGGTATGGCGGTGAGGGCGAGGCTGGCAGACCGTAGCTGGCGGGTGGGCGTGTAGAAGGTCAGGCGGTCATTGAGGTACTTGGGGCCCAGGTCGTGGAGAGACTTGTGTGCGTGGATGAGGAGCCTGAACGTGATCCTCTTGTTGACGGAGAGCCAGTGCAGGTCCTTCAGGTGGCCGGAGATGTGGCTGCGTCGGGGGCTATCCAGGATGAGTCGGGCGGATGCGTTCTGGATGCGTTGGAGTCTTTTCTGTAGCTTGGCTGTGGTTCCGGCGTAGAGGGTGTTTCCGTAGTCCAGTCGGCTGGTGACGAGGGCCTGGGTGACCGTCTTCCTGGTTTCGGTCGGGATCCATCGGAAGATCTTGCGAAGCATGCGAAGGGTATGAAAGCATGATGAGAAGACGGCGTTGACTTGTCTGGTCATCGAGAGGGAGGAGTCAAGGATGAATCCCAGGTTGCGTGCGTGGTCTGTTGGCTTGGGAGCGGTGCCCAGGGCTGGGGGCCACCAGGAGTCATCCCAGGCGGAGGGTGATGGTCCCAGGATGAGGACTTCCGTCTTGTCTGAGTTCAGTTTCAGGCGGCTGTTCTTCATCCACTCGGCGACGTCTTTCATCCCTTCGTGTAGGCTGGTTCTGGCGGTGTTGGGGTCTCTGGTGAGGGAGAGGATCAGCTGGGTGTCGTCGGCATAGGAGATGATGTTGAGGTTGTGTTGGCGTGCGATGGCAGCAAGAGGTCTCATGTAGACGTTGAAGAGGGTGGGGAAGAGTGAAGATCCCTGCGGGACGCCGCAGATGACTTCGGTGGCCTCGGATCGAAACGGGGGGAGGCGGACTCTCTGTGTTCTTCCGGCGAGGAACAAGATGATCCACTCCAGTGCCTTATCATGGATGCCGGTGTTGCTGAGGCATTGGACTAGGGTGCGGTGGCAGACAGTGTCGAACGCTGCAGAGAGGTCCAGGAGGATGAGTGCCGCTGTTTCCCCGTTGTCGAGCAGGGCTCGGATGTCGTCGGTGGCTGTGATGAGGGCGGTCTCGGTGCTGTGGTTGGCTCCGAAACCGGACTGCGAGGGGTCGAGGGATCCGTTTGTCTCGAGGAAGACGGCAAGCTGTCTGTTGACGATCTTCTCGGTGACTTTGGCAGGAAAAGGGAGGAGCGAGATGGGGCGGAAGTTCTTGAGGTCGGTGGGGTCCGCTGTTGGTTTCTTCAGTAGGGCGCTGAGCTCGGCATGCTTCCAGCTCTCCGGGAAGGTGGCGGTGTTGAAGGAGGTGTTGATGACGTCCCAGAGTTGGGGTGCGATGGTGGAGTCGGCCTTGTTGAAGACGTGGTGGGGGCAGGGGTCGGTTGGAGATCCGGAGTGGATGGTGTTCATCGTGCGGGCTGTGTCTTCGGTGGTCACCGTGGTCCTGGTGCGAAGGGTGGCGGTGGGGTGCGTTGGTTTGACGGTTGGGTGCGTGGATGGTGCGCCGAAACTGTTGTGGATGTTGGCAATCTTGCGGTGTAAGAACGAGGCGAGGGAGTCGCAGAGATCTTGTGGGTGTGGGGGCGACCACTGCGCCCACGGCCTGGTCGCCCCCACACCCCCCTGCCGCTCCTCCTTACCTGCTGCCAGACGCCGAAGCCGAGCCTACGCCCCAGCCGCCGCAGGGCCGCCCCAGCGCCCCAGCCGCCGCAGGGCCGCCAGCCGAGC
Source organism: Lissotriton helveticus (assembly GCF_964261635.1). Lineage (NCBI taxonomy): Eukaryota > Metazoa > Chordata > Amphibia > Caudata > Salamandridae > Lissotriton > Lissotriton helveticus. The sequence goes on from NC_136069.1 coordinate 1,184,113,799, forward strand.
CCCCAGCTTTTCCCGCCACAGTTTTTCCCCCGTAGCAGCCCCGAACACGCCCCCCCGCCTGCCGATTGGTCCCCGCGCTACCCACCCCCCAGCGGACCCTCCCTCACCGCTCCCTTCTTAAGGGGACCCACTCCACTATCCAGGAGCGACCACTGCGCCCACGGCCTGGTCGCCCCCACACCCCCCTGCCGCTCCTCCTTACCTGCTGCCAGACGCCGAAGCCGAGCCTACGCCCCAGCCGCCGCAGGGCCGCCCCAGCGCCCCAGCCGCCGCAGGGCCGCCAGCCGAGCTCCCAGCTTTTCCCGCCACAGTTTTTCCCCCCGGGACCACGCACACAATTCAGCGAAGACATCGCCGACTTCATCAGCCCACACGCCCTCCTCTCCGCCGACTACATCCTCCTCGGGGACCTCAACTTCCACCTGGAGAACAACGACGACCGCAACACCACCACCCTGCTGGAAAACCTCGCAAACCTGGGACTCAAGCAGCTGGTGACCACCCCCACCCACCTCGCCGGACACACACTCGACGCCGTCTTCTCATCCAGCAAAGACATCGCCTTCAGCCACGCCACAGGACTCCACTGGACGGACCACAGCTGCGTCCACTTCACCTTCAGAAGAACGACGATCCACCACCACCAGCAACAGGTTGCCCGAAGAAGCTGGAACAAGATCACAGCCGACCAGCTCGCCGCTTCCCTGAGTCAGCACCCTCCCGCCAGCTCAGCGAACCCCAGCCAGGCCGCCGACAACCTCACGAAGTGGATCAGCAACTGCGCGGACGAACTCGCCCCTCTGAGGACCCCGCCCAGCAGACCCGGCAGCAAGAAAGCCCCATGGTTCACCGACGAACTTCAGGGGTTCCAAGAAGAACTGCCGAGCCCTCGAGAAAGTCTGGAGAAGGGAACCAACACCGGACAACAGGACCACCCTCAAGCTTGCCACCCGGAAGCACCACCAACTGATCCGCGCCACCAAGAAAACTGCATTCAAGGACCGGCTGGACAACAACGCACACAACTGCAAGGAACTCTTCAACATCGTGAAAGAGCTCTCCAACCCCAACGCCGGAAACAACGACATCACCCCATCGCAAGACCTCTGCAACTCCCTCGCCTCCTACTTCCACAACAAGATCGCGGACATACACAACAGCTTCAGCATTCAACCATCGCACACAACGACCGCAGCAACGCCGCCCACCACCACCCTCCGCGCCTGGACTCCGATCAGCACCGATGACACCATCCGCATGATGAACTCCATCCACTCCGGATCTCCAACCGACCCCTGCCCTCACCACGTCTTCAACAAGGCCGACACCGTCATCGCACCCCACCTGCGGGACATCATCAACACCTCCTTCGACACCGCCACCTTCCCGGAGAGCTGGAAGCACGCCGAACTCAGCGCTCTACTAAAGAAACCAACAGCGGACCCCACCGAACTCAAAAATTACCGCCCCATCTCGCTCCTCCCGTTTCCAGCCAAAGTCATCGAGAAGACCGTCAACAAACAGCTGGCCGCCTTCCTCGAGACGAATGGATCCCTCGACCCCTCACAGTCTGGCTTCCGAGCCAACCACAGCACCGAGACCGCCCTCATCGCTGCCACCGATGACATCCGAGCCCTGATGGACAACGGAGAAACAGCGGCCCTCATCCTCCTAGACCTCTCCGCGGCATTCGACACTGTCTGCCACCGCACCCTAGTGCAGCGCCTCAGCAACGTCGGAATTCAGGAGAAGGCACTGGAATGGATCGTCTCCTTCCTCGACGGAAGAACACAGAGAGTCCATCTACCACCGTACAAGTCAGAGGCCACCGAAGTCATCTGCGGCGTCCCTCAAGGATCCTCGCTGAGCCCCACCCTCTTCAACGTCTACATGAGCCCCCTCGCGCCCATCGCACGCCAACACAACCTGAACATCATCTCCTACGCCGATGACACCCAGCTGATCCTCTCTCTGACCAACGACCCCGCCGCTGCCAGAGCCAACCTTCACGAAGGGATGAAAGATGTAGCCGAGTGGATGACGACCAGCCGCCTGAAACTGAACTCAGACAAGACGGAAGTCCTCATCCTGGGCTCCTCGCCCTCCGCCTGGGACGACTCCTGGTGGCCCCCCGCCCTGGGCACCGCACCCACACCGACAGACCACGCACGCAACCTGGGCTTCATCCTGGACTCCTCCCTCTCCATGACCAGACAAGTCAACGCCGTCTCCTCGTCATGCTTCAACATCCTGCGCATGCTACGGAAGATCTTCCGGTGGATCCCCATCGAGACCAGGAAGACGGTCACCCAGGCCCTCGTCACCAGCCGACTGGACTACGGCAACGCCCTCTACGCCGGAACCACCACCAAGCTCCAGAAGAGACTCCAGCGGATCCAGAACGCCTCAGCCAGACTCATCCTCGACATCCCCCGACGCAGCCACATCTCCGGACATCTGAGAGACCTGCACTGGCTCCCCGTCAACAAAAGGATCACCTTCCGTCTCCTCACCCACGCACACAAAGCCCTACACGATCAAGGCCCGAGCTACCTCAACAACCGCATCAACTTCTACGCTCCCAAACACCACCTCCGATCAGCCAGCCACGCCCTCGCCGCCGTCCCCCGCATCCGAAGAACGACAACAGGAGGAAGGTCCTTCTCCCACCTGGCCGCCAAGACCTGGAACTCCCTCCCGACCGACCTGCGCCTGACCCAAGACCACCTCTCCTTCAGGAAGAAGCTCAAGACCTGGCTGTTCGAGCAGTAGCGGCACCCCCCCCTCCCCCCCCAAGCGCCTTGAGACCCTCCGGGTAGGTAGTGCGCTCTATAAATGTCCTTGATTGATTGATTGATTGATTGAGATCTTGTGAAGGAGTGATGTCGTTGTTGCCGGTGCTGGGGTTGGAGAACTCCTTGACGATGCTGAAGAGTTCCTTGCTGTCGCGGGCGTTGTTGTCCAGTCGCTCCTTCAGTGATTTCTTCTTGGTGGTGCGGATGAGTTGGTGGTGCTTGCGGGTGGCGTGTTTGAGGGCGGTCATGTTGTTCGTGGTCTGGTCGAGGCGCCAGGCTTTCTCGAGGGCGCGGCAGGTCTTCTTGGAGTCCTTGAGTTCGTCGGTGAACCAGGGGACCTTCTTGCTTCTGGGTCTGCTGGGAGGGTTCTTTAGTGGTGCGAGGTCATCGGCACATCGAAGACACTCACCCTTGAACCAGGTACAACGTGGCATCAACGACAACACACGAATTGCAATACTTGAAATGTTGTGTATCTGATTACCTGTCCCTGTGGGCTGAGATACATAGGGATGACCAAGAGAATGGTTAAACTCCGGATCGGCGAGCACCGGAGCAATATAAGATGTGGTAAAAGTAACACCAAACTTACCACACACTTTAAGAAGCACAAACATTCCCCACTGGACATTCACTGGACCGTGATAGAGCATCTTGAGTATGGAACTGAAACTACCCTGTTTGAAAAGGAACAGAGATGGGTGCATCGTCTATCAAGCCATGTGACTGGCCTGAATGATGATATCCCTTGGGGGACGGTCATGAGACGTTGAAGCCGGACAAGAGATGTTAGATGAGGCTCCTACCACTGTGTTGCACTTTTAGGATTTGTATCCCTGACAGGGATTTGTATTTAAGCGGGATACGCAATCTACACGTGACATTTCCAGGATGGTGACATCTATGGTTTTGTAACAAAGTAAATCGATAGTTTTGCGATCTCCCACCTTCCCTTTTTTTAAAGCCATATAAAATCCTACAAGTGATATGGCCGACAGGCTGGGACTTTATAATCCTATTTTTTATAATACGCAGTGTGTTTATAGTCGGCTATTATAACTATTCGGCACATATTAATCAAATATGTTGTCAGGGTTTTTTTTTGTAATCCGCGACTAATAAAGTTTTCTTGGGGCTATGAGATGAACGCTTCACACCTTTTCTATGTCGTTTGTTGACTCGGAGCACGTCATGATAGTCAGCTGATCTGGACGTGTGACGTGTTTTGCGTAACCGCACGTCCATTCCCCATAATAGCAACGCCTAATGAGGAACACCATGTCCAGATAGCAGCTGTTACCGGAGTAGGTGGACGGCGGCGAGTCGCTGCATAGTGAGTACGTTTTGGCAGGCAAAAGTTTTGTTTGACTGCGTGCATTTGAATTAACGAGGCCGTGGGTAAAGAACATTTTTGTAAACCGGCCCCGTTTTGCTGTTACTTTATAGATGACACGCAGCCTGAAGACTGAGCCTTGCTGCTTATCTATGGTGTATACTTGAGTACCGTTATGATGTGAGTACAAGATATCGCCATATTACGCTATGCATGATACTGCACCATATTCTAACAGACTAGGCAATCTTCCATTGATCTGAATGTATAAGTTCATAGTCCCGTTTGGGACCTCTTTCGAACTGGGGTAATATGTAGATTAACTCTCTCTTCTACATTATGAGCATAATGTCTGACACAAAATATGCCATCTTTTGAATTTAAAGTGAGGTGTAATATCAAGCATGACTAAGGTTTAGTCCAGATATAAACCCATTGATAGGGGTCCATAGAAACTAATGAGTTCCAAGTAAGTTGAGGCATCGTTACCCTGATATTCTAGAGGGTATTGCAAACACATTATAGATGATTGACTAACTAGACTATTTTACTAATGTTGGTGAGAATGAACCGTTGACATTGGTTAAACATATATATTAACTGTATGTTTTTGCTTAATGTTATTTCATTACAGATTGGGCTCCGGTTGAGCTACTAGGAGCTTTTTGCGACACGGTATAAAACCGTAAGTTTTTTAATAAGAAAAAAACTTTTCATTTTTCTTTTCACATTTATATCCTCACGGTGTGGACGGGCCTTAGCGAGCACGGACCCCCGGGGGATTACACTTAAATGGTCCTGATGAAAGCTGCGCCGAAGAGGGCATATTGACAGCAGAAACATGTTGACCTCGTTTTTTAGGAAACAGTGATTTTTATAATAAATATCACAGTCTCCCCACTTGTTTTTAACTTGACCAACAGACCTACGAATAAAGTTTTTTTGAGGTACTGCTGGGCTCTTTTAACTTTGCACTTATTTCACAGAGCACACACCACCAACATCACAATTAACCTGCTCCGCTGCAATCGCAGGCGTTGAAGCACACGGGGGAGACATACGGTCTCCCTCGTGGGAACCCCATGATGAAGCAATTTACTATGTACTCAGAACGTGAAACCCAATCAAAATCCATCCTTTTCTTTTCCAGGCACTGGCCGATTGACTGAATCATGTAATACAAGGAACTGGTATCACTCTTAAACAGTCCTCAACCAAAGCATTCCTTTCCAGTCTTTCCCCTCCTGGAGTCGCTTTGCCAATATGAAATCTTCATAACTCCCACCTACATCTGAACCATATGCCTGGTGGCTTTCATCTAGACTAGCGTGCTGGGTAGCTCCTTGAAAGTGGAGGCTGAAACAAGTATTCTCTACCATTATGCCTTTCTCAGCAGCCTTTCACAACTCCCTTCTCATCCGTTAGTGGTTGTGGCAGTATAGGGCCTCTCAGTGGTAACACATCCAGACTACAGACAGTGTGCAGAAACACGAGGCCTGGCCACTCTCCACTAGGTGGTGCCGCTTGTACTGCCATAGGCCACGACAGCATTCAGGAGGAGTAACCTGTCCCGGCAGTAACAAAACCAGTCCAACAGTCAGGTAGCAGTTTACTGATAGGTACCCAAAGGGTGTGGCTCACACAGGATGTAGCAGGGTGTCGTCCTCATCTGCAGGCAGCCAGCACGCCTGTCCATGTCTTTGTCACTGCCCTTGTGCCAGTGATGGTGAAGCGTGCAGGCGCTGCCCTTGTGGTCCCTTGAACTGCCACTCATGCTCAAGTCCATAGGAGCAAACAGCCTGATCCTTTAACGTCGCTGCCACCACGGGAACATGTATGCACAGCTTCCAGAAACCAGTGCAGGGTGGACAAATGTAGGTACTTGGCTCATGCTAGAGCTTTTCCAGCGACAACCTTGGTTTTCTTGCTTTGTTCAATTATTATGTAAAGAAGACTTCCGAGACTTCAACGTTACAGCTTAATCCTCTAGAGGCATCAAACTTGACTCACTCCTTGCCCTCGTGACTGAAATGAACATCGTATAATCCCAGATTTCAGGTCTGCACTACCTGTAGTCAACTCTTTGATCCGCTGTTGAATGCTAATGTTACCTTTTTCTTTCTCACTGGTTTGTATTTCGGGGACTGTTGGTGACAACAAGGAGTGTATCAGCCACCCAGCTTGTTGGGCTCTCGACCCAGGCCTCGGTCAGGAACTTTGAAAAGTAAAACCAATGCCAAATCATTTTTAGAATTAACAAGCAGATTTAAAGATGCACAAACGTTGACAGTCGGGGCTCATGTGTCTCGAGCAGGTAACAAATTATCTCACCACTTGAGTTGAAGTACTGATCTAGACCAGAGTTCTTCAAACTGTGGGGCGCGCCCCCCTGGAGGGGCGCGACACCGTCTCAGGGGGGGCACGCACTCCACCCATAAATCTCACCTTTGTCTCACCAGCAGGCTGAGGCGCACCTAGAGTCAAATTTCGGGAGGGGCGTTTTTTGTGTGATTCTTCTAGCAAACAGCAGAGTGGGGCTTCAGGGGCCCTAAGAAGGGGTGAAAACCATCAAAGCCTCATTAACATGTAAAAGGTCTTTTAATGACCTGTGAAGTACTCTGGTGCAGCTGTGCGGGGAAACTGTCTCAGTCCGGGCTGACACACAGGGGGTGTCAGCCCGGACTCTCGGACTCTGAATTTTCATAAGAGAAGGCAATGGGCTATTGTCCTACTTTCAGTGCTAGGGGACATTTGTGGGGTATCAGCAATGACACTGCCATCATTGGTGCAGCAGGTGCAGTGATACCCCAATTATGGCTGTCTTTTACTACCCAATGAGGCGGCAGGGTGCCCTGGTTTCTTGTTTGCATTGGTGTCTATGGAACCTTAGCAGCACCAGTGAGTTTTGGCTGCAGCAGCATCTGAGATCTTCAAGTTTAGAAACAGTGTGGTTTTGTCCTGCAGTCATTGTCTCAGACTATGAGGTTTAATGACAGAGGTGGTATCGGCCTGGGGGCCTGGAAATGGAATGCTGAACTGGAGCCCTATCAGGAAGACCACTCCTCGCCCCAGCATCACATGTGCTGTAGGGTTATGTTTTACAGACCTCAGCAGCCAAGACACCCTGTTTGTAGAAGTAGGACATCCTGGGAGAATGCAAACTGCAAAAACAACCTGTATACACAGCAGCTTATATAAACCGCGGGACCATCTGCTTGGTCAAGATAATAACACAGGTTTGGGTAAAAGGCTACTTACTGGCTTGAATATGTTGGTGCACACCAGCTGATTAAATGGGCCTTTCCTATCTTTGACTCCAGATTTACAATCACTGGGTATAACAAATGGGCCAGCACTTCCAGACTTCTCATCCTATCAGAAGACGAGCAGTCAGCGAGCATATTAAAAAGGTGCATCGGCTTCTCACTGGAAATGCCTCAGTAAGCCCTATACTTGCAAAGAGCAATAAGGATTTTACTCCACTCACGAAATTCTTTATATGTCTTGCTTGACAGCGTAGCTATCTATGAGACCTATTGTTAATAATTCTTTACAATATACATAATGTGGGCTGTGGCTCCGTCCAGAAGACTATTACTCTCTCACCTGAGGAAATTGGCAGTTTCTTGTATCATTCACCTTGTATGGAGTGCTTGCATTGTAATACATGAGTGGCCATTTTACTTCTCAATAGTACACTTAATTAGCACACATTGAATTATTTAACTCATAAATGCATTGTATATAGAAAACGCATTTTTGTATTTTTCACTGTAGCAGTTTTTTTTAACGTTGTACTCGGGAGTCAACTGCACTCCAGACTTTTGCCTTTGCTTGTTTTGAACCCGGGCTGACACATAGGGGGTCGGGGGAGGGGCTGTTGCAATTTCAACCGAGCAAACCAGGTTAAATCCTACAGCTGAAATGCTATGTATGGATAACGACACAGCGCGAATCACAGCAAACTTATATCTCAGACATGCTCAACCTTCACATAACCTCAGCAGTGAAAGGACACCCTTTAACCCTCGAAGCCTTGGGTATCTGGAAACCCTTCTCTTAGCCATCCTCGGAAACTCTGGATTCTTGGAAGTTCTTAGCTCCCTGCCCACCTTATGCTCCCAACTCTAGGAGATACACACAGTGCACAAAGTACTACCCTGGACACTTAGACGTATAAAACAGCACACAAGAGCAAACACACCAAAGAAATACAACTGTCGATACACATTGCCCCGTAACAGGAGCAGAACAGTAACGAGCAAACAAAAGGGGGTAATGCCAACAGGATCAGTCACTCAGGCAGGACAGTGCGCATGCGCAGTACACCCTGAACACTGCACTCTCCGCGGCCCAGAATTATTTTCCATGTCAGAGCGAAGCCCGCACACATAGGTAAGCGTTCTTACCCGCGCGCCACATGACACACCTGCACCTCGGATTCTCACCCGGATTTGAATGAGTCAGATATGTACAGGCAGTAACAGACACGTCGCATGTTACCGCACACATGACCCCACTGCTCTGTTTCCCCTATTACTGTTGCACAAGGCAGGCATGTACCAGAGGACTACAGCACGCTGACGCGGCACTGAGCCTTCTAAGCACCTTAAATTACAGATGTGTACATCTCAAGTTCTACAGTGCTACCTTTGTTGAAAAGGATAATAGGCTGAGTTGGCTCTGCCGTGATTCTGAGCTGTGATTAACACGTTATGCCGGGATTTCAACAACAGGAGTATATTTCACAGCAGCATCTATACGTATGGAGAGAGGAGAGAGGCGAAGGGGCCTCTCAAGGGATAGTAGGGAGATACCAAAGTGAAAGCACTCACACTGCATCTGTCTTTGTCTCACATCTGGTGCCTGAGCCCCAAGGGAGGCGGACTCGGTGAGGCGCAAACACAACTCAACACATGGAAAAGGTGTCTCTGTTAAATGGGAGGCTTAGGGGCCTTCAGCAACGGAAATCTACAATTAAACCACATTTTGTGCTCAGTTAAATCGGTGGATTTTGCACAAACCACTGCATGCATTTGTGGTTCCAGCAAGTTCAGTCTAAGGAGCAACGGCACGGGCTCCGCTCACACACAGATGTGAATCATGAGTGGCACCGCTGGCAGCAGGACAAGCGTCCTTCATTCACACGGTACACTGGTGTGACAGTCTCCAGCAGTGGAAGCTTGCTGCACAGACCCACACCAGATACAGCAGCACTACTTTCCTTATACTGGAAACTGTGACAGACTTTCCTCACACACAGGGACAGGAGCAGTGTAAACGTGCTCACAAGTACAGAGCAAGAACAGAAAGGGAGCCGTGCACTATAGCCTCACGAACCGAGAAAAGGCTAAGTACATGCATCAGCACTGCAAGCTTCCCCACACAAACAGAGAAGGGATTCCTTAGTGTTGCGACAGCAGTACATTTATTCCTCTTGCATGCAGCACAGATATGATACAGCCTGCGGCAGGACAAACTTCCTTCACACTCAGAGAACAGTACAAACTCTCCTCAAATACATATACATCGTGGAACATAGGGGCAGCAGTGCAAGCTTCCCCCATATGAACGGAGCTGGGATTCCAGGGGTGTGGCAACAGCAGTACTAGTATCCTTCATGTATGCAGCGCAGATATGAAACAGACTGCAGCAGGTCAAGCTTCCTTCACACTCAGTGAACATTACAAGCTCTCCCCAAATATATGTACATCATGGAGCATTGGTTAGCAGTGCAAGCTTCCCCCACATGAACGGGAAAGGTGATATAGCGAATTGTTGCTGCAAAAGACGCGGAGAGAGACCATCGAGTCTCGCCGTCAACCCGCCTCGGTATTCAAGGCCATAATAGCCCACCAGGTGTTGATAATACATTCAGTCCTTACCTAAGGACACAATTTTCCACCCCGAGCAAGACCGCAAGGATCGCTCGACTGCGAGGGTAATCAACCTCGCCCTCAACCAGGTACCGGCATAATCACGGTATCCTGACCCCCCATTCAGGTGCCTGACCAGGATCTAACACCCCGCTCGGCAGGCATTCTTAAAAACAGGCAAATGATTTAATATAGTCCTGATGATGATCCCGGTTCATTAGGAGCCAAGGGATCGAAACGTTGACGCTTGAACAGTATTACGGAAAATTCAATTGTATTCCATTCTGTAAATACTGTATGTCGAAACTTGTTTTGAATTGATTATTAATTTACAAGCGACATTTGGCTCCAAACTTCTTGCCTGAAAAACTTTCCTTTCTTATTTATTCTTTCCACTACAATTTTCTTTCTTGTAGGATAGGTACAGGACTGTGCCCTATCTAAAATGTTTATATTTGACCACCTCTAGGTCAACCAAATTCATATTATCTCTAAATTAAACATTTCCTTACCCGGCTGGGTCTGGAAACTTGATTATAGTACCGATTGTGGTCTGTAATTTCATTTTTTTGTTCATTTCAAATTTCCTGAGGACCCTTGTTGTCTGTAATAGCGAGATGAGGTGCATTGTTGGTGAGTGATAGTGAGGGAATTCATGGAGAAGGAGGAAACTCATTGTTTTGGACATTATTTGCGAGATATGGCCCGGGATATGCGTGTGGCGGTCGATTATGTAGTGTACCAGATTCCAGAAATTTCTGTCAGGTGGTGGGGGGTCCCGACATTTAAAAAAATTCAGCTGGGTGGGCTCAACCTTCAAAAGTTTGAAGACCTCTGATCTAGACATTCATTCGTCAACGAGCACTTATGGGGAGCGTAACAAACTAAAACAGCCACCAGGCGGCGCATCAAAGCACCTCTCCGTTGTCCGGGTTATAGCAGCTCTCCTCCTGCCGCGGCATTCCCGAAGGCAATGCTGAGTGTCAGTTGCAGGACTGCTTTCTCAGGCATAAGTAAGATGCACATTATTTATAGACATATACAATGGCAGCCACACATATGAGTGCACTACAACTTCACTGCACCCAACGCAGGACGGCCCTCAGAGTTGTCGGCACAGGGGGGGCAGCCTCCCACAGATGCGGCCTCTGTAACATGCAGCACTCTCCTTTCTTCGGGGAGGAACGGGCAAACAGCCCCGGGCGGGGAATATACCTCCAGCACCCCACCTCGCACACAGGTGCCACAGATGCTGGTTCACTCACTGCACCTCCTTCTCAAGAGAACGACTCCGAGCCTGGCAGGTTAGGGGAAATGGGTGTCGGTGTACACGAATGCTGGCGCGGCTGATCCAGCGCCCCTATAGAAATTATGTCTCAGCAATGCTACCCAACTCCACAATACTCACCATTAATCATAAACATTCACAAGGCCCCTAAACTAACGGGACATATTTTTGGGCAACTGAATCATGTAACCTAATTAATCAGAACCTATTCACAATATATTTACACATTTATATACAACTGCAGTATAATGATTTTACCATGATTTTTGATTTTCTTATTATTTAATTAAGTCATTTAGGCAAATGGATCTGCTGATGGTAACAAGACCATGAATAAACAAGACCAGCTTGTCGTTTCAAAAATCTTATTTATTAACTATTTATTCAAAGAAAGTGCATTTTTTAAAGTTTCTCTTTATTAGCATAAAATTAGCAGCTTTAAATTGAGGAACAGCAAATTAGACTGGCATTTCCAAGCAAATCAATTAGCATTGTTAAAGATGAATAAACAGTTTCCATCACCTAAGCCCTAACTTCCCTGTCTAAAACTCGCTCCACCTTATAGGAAAAGTCATTTAACCCTATTATACTTACGTGCTCCAAAGTCCTTCAGTACGTCACGCTCTTAAGGAATCGGAAAGCGAGAAGCGCCCTCCTGCCAAAGGGGACAGTTTTTATACCTTTTCTAACTAGCTAAAGTATCTTTATCACACATTCTTTCTGGAAATCTGAACTTTCAATTGGCTGAGCCATGTCAGACCACCATTAGGTCATACACTCCTGACCAAGTCCGGGGCCTCATCATAGCCCTTATTGGTCTTAGTTTCTCCATCCTTTTTGCTTCCACAAGAAAGATACATTCGTCCGAGTACAAAACTTTACTTCCTAATCTTGGCAGGGCCTGCCACATCCTGTCCTTGGAAATGACACCAAGAACACATTCAACTCGACCAAAATTGCTTCTGCGTTAAACGTTGATTGTTCAGCAAAAAGCTCTTTCCTCTGCGCATGAGTGAAGGCTTCACTCTGGTCAAGTTTCATATTCTGTAGCACTGCCAGCCATTTTCTTAGGCCCAACCGAAAACTAATGTATAAACAAACACAAGACATCAATTAATAAAAGAATTAGAGTTCATTCTGTTACCCACCCTCCTTTGCTAATTATTAACCCGTTAATAAATGTTACCTAGCCAAAGCATTTTAGCAGCATTTGTGATTACTTTTTACTTAAAGGCCACGAAATTCTTCTCGAGCTTGTGCCACATAAAGATGGAAAGACATAACAAAAGCACACACAAATAAGCACATGCCATTAGTTAAACAGCCGCATTTAATACTGACAAAGACAATAGACAAGGTTAGTTTATTATTTTTCACATACTTGCAGTTGCAACATAGAGCACACATATTAGTCCCTTATATCGTGTATGCATTTTAATCTAGGTTGATTAGTAAATTACACTTCATGCTGATTAATACGATTATTTTATTATGGAAGTATAACTTTGCGAGTCAAAACAAAATATTTTTCTGAAGCTCACTCCATCAACTCCCTCATCTGGTGATTTCAAAATCACCAAACTACACCCAAAATGTTAGCAAAATTTTATTCTTTGAACATGTTTTGATTTTCACTGTGTTAGTATTTCTAAAGTCTTGATTCAGCTGTTTGTCTGCAACTCTCATATTGAGTTCTACGAAACTCTTCCAGTTCTATTTCCCTCTCCTGTTCCTTTCTAAGCTTATAAATTCTTTTCTTTTCTCTAAGATATGTCTTTCTCTTGTGTAACATGCAACTGATCTTCAACAACAGTATAACAAAAACTATAACTAATAAAGGTGTCAGTATTTTGCATAGAATTGAACTACCAATCTCTTGAAACCAGGTTTTGATTGCTGCAAATCTTTTGCTCAAACGTTCTGAAAAATCGTCAACTTCTAAAGGTTCTATTTCAGTTTTCAACTCAGTGATGTTTTTAATGTACATTTCGATATTCTGGCTCTTGTCAGGGATATAAGTACAGCAATGTTGGACATGCAAAATGCCACAAACTCCTCCCTCTTTAGCTAGCAGATTGTCTAGGGCAAGACGGTTCTGCATTTCCATGGACCTTATGGCAATAAGCTCAGTATCCACTAATTGGAAGCCACTAGCTGTATCAGTTGACAATCTGTCAACAATTGTGGACAATTTTTGGATTTTAACTGCATTCAGGGTTATACCCACTAAAGGTAATACTGCTTCAAAAATATCTTCCAAAATTTCTGAAAAACTTTCTCTTGTAAATCTATTCAGATGATTGCTAATTTTAAATGTACCCTTTGCATTTCTGTCAACATGGAATATTTTTGGAAAAACTAATCCAACAAAACATATCCCATACCAGTGGTCTGGGAGGTTGTAATAGGCTTTGTCTCCACACACAAAATAAATTCCAGGGAAAATCAGATCCTTGCCACCTTTGAATCCCCAACCACCCATGATTTGATAAGTATCCTCACATTGACTGGCACCCACAAAGTTATTGTCAGCGTATTATCTCTCCTAATACAAAATTTCCCACTGACAGGTTTATCTATGTGAATAGCAACATTTTCAAAAGATCTACCATTAAGCTTTTCGTTCTCTATTTGCCAAAACTTTGATTTAGTTTGCTTAAGCATTTCGTTTCTCTTATAAATTGCTCTTCTCTCTTCAACTAAATTCAAGAAAGACTTTTCCTCAGTTCTCAACTTACAAGTTAAATTGTTTTTAATAGCGTACTTGTAGGTGAGTTCATTAGTTACAATGAAAAATTCCCTCATCTGTTTAGCATGTTTATGCTTATTTAAGCTTTTGTCAATTTTCAAGTTTGCAAAGATCTCATCGTGTTTTGAATAGTAATATTCTAAACGACCAGTCTGATAAAATAAACTACCTATCACACTGCATGTTATGCCATAAGTAAGAGGTAACATATTGTATGTCACTCCCTCCGAAACAGAAGCAGGCAATTTTACACAGATATAGCAGTCTTTGACTTCCATCACTTTAACATACTCTGCTAGAAGCCTTGAAAAAGTATTGCTAGAAAAATCACCAACAGATCTATCTTGGTGGATCTCTGGTTTGTGATGAATAACTCTGTTAGTTTTGCCTGCTGCACTATGTTTATCTTGTTTAACTGTAGCTTTACTCGTCATATTAGCCTTGTACGCTTCCTTGTCTATTCCAAAAGGGAAAATGACAGCTAAAATTAACCAAAGCAAGATTATTAGAATCACACAAATCAAAGACATTTTACAGCATCTCCTCAAAATAGAACATCTAGAGTTGGTATTAGTATAAGTATAAGGCATTTTCACTCTGATAACAAAAGCCTTACAAAGAAAACAAAAATCAAAAATTTTAAATTTCTAAATTTCAAAAATTTCTAATACCCCTATGAGTGAATTCAAAACATGTTCATTGTCTTTTTAACGATTGATTGAAAAATTGTTTTTCGCACAGTATTTTGCAATCTCGTCTGCATAGGCATTTCCTTTTGTGATATAATCCTCGCCCTTTTTATGAGCTGCACATTTCACGACAGCAATTTTCTCTGGTAACTGAATGCCATCGATCAATTCTTGATCAATTTTGCATTTCTGATTGGTGTTCCCGCAGAAGTTAAATAACCTCTTTGAGACCAGAGCTGACCATAGTCATGGACAACTCCGTATCCATATTGGCTGTCAGTCACTATGGTGATTTTTAACCACTTGGATGCTAATGACAAGGGTAACTCGTCATGGAGTGCCCATTCATTTCAATGGAAATTACATTGAAAATGGTGTTCATGCGTAGCATCCAAGTGGTTAACTCTTTTGCTCTTTCACAAGCACGAATCAAAGCTATCAATTCTGCTACTTGAGCTGAACGAATTCCTTCGAGACATGATGCTTCAACCACACTTGCAACTGTGCAGACAGAATATGCTCCTCTCAGAAAACCCTTGTCTGTTCTCAAGCAAGAACCATCAACAAAGTAAACAAAATCTGACTCAGGCAAAGGAACATCTTTAATGTCCTGCCTAGGTTTGGTGCAATATTCTAAAACATCCAAGCACTCGTGATCAATGTCATTTTCATTTCTGATTTCTGTTACAGTACCATCAGGCAACAATGTGGAAGGGTTTGAATTCATGCACCTTGCTATTGAGACGTTATCTGATCCCAGAATACCCTTTTCGTATTTGGTAAGCCTGTTACTTGTCAAATGCTGTGTTTTACTTCTGGTAAGAAGAATTTCAACAGAATGGGGTACATAAACTTTTACAGGAAATCCCATTATAATTCCCTCACTTTGCTCAAGGCTCACACTAGTTGCAGCTACTGCTTTTCAGCAGCCTGGTAATGCTTTTGCAACAGGATCAAGAACTGCTGAGAAATATGCTATAGGTTTTCTCTGTTTTCCATGTCTCTGAATTAAAACTGACAATGCACATCCTTCTCTTTCACTGCAGTACAGCTCAAACTCCTTTTCATAATCTGGCATACCTAGAGCTGGAGCTTCACACAAGCTTCTTTTTAGCTTTTCAAAAGCTTCCATCTCAATTTCTGTAAGAACAATTGGATCTTTTATATCTGCTTTTGTCAGTCTTTGCAGTGGTTTTGCAATTACTGAAAATCCACTAATCCATTGGCGACAATAACCAACCATTCCTAGAAACATTCTGACCTGTCTCTGTGTTTTTGGAGGTTGCATTCCCTGAATCATTTTTATTCTTTCAATTGTTACCTGTCTGATTCCTTTTGCAATTCTGTGACCAAGATATTTTACTTCTTGTTTGCAAAACTGTAATTTTGCAGGAGACACTTTATGTCCCTCATCTGCCAAGTGATTCAAAAGAGTAATAGTATCTGTAACGCAATTATCTCGTGTTTTTGCTGCAACAAGGAGGTCATCTATGTATTGAACTAATGTCGATTTTTCAGGTAAATCTAAATTCTCCAAAGATTTCTTTAGCAACTGATAAAAGATAGGTGGACTCTCTGTATACCCTTGAGGGATACGACACCATGCTAGGATGCGATCCTGGAACCTAAACGCAAAGATTTGCTGGCTATCTTGATGCAATGGAACAGTAAAGAATGCATTGCAAAGGTCAATGACTGTATACCATTCTGCATCATGCGGAATCTGATAAAGAATTACCGCTGGGTTTGGAACAACTGGGCAACATGGAACAACTATCTGATTAACTTTTCTCAGGTCTGAACTATCCTGCAAGTTCCGTTTGGCTTTTTAATCCCCATAATCGGTGAATTACAAGGACTGCTTTCAATTTCTTTTAGAACACCTTGTTTTATGAATTTGTCAATTACAGGTATGACACCTTCAATAGTTTCTGCTTTCATTTTATACTGAGGAATGTTTGGAAAATCTATTCCTTGTTTCACTGTAATTTTAACTGGATCTACATTTTTCATCAAACCCATCTCACTTCCTGTCAAATCCCAAATTCCAGCTTTGACTGTCTTTTTAAGCTCTTCAGGTAGATTATCTTTATCAAATGCAGGAAATAATTTACTTTCCTCTGCTTCAACCATTAACATCGTTAATTTGTACTGCACATCTTCTTCTAGTGTTTGAAGCTCAATACCCTCCGGTGAGCAATATATTTTGCAATTCATTTTGCAAAGGATGTCCCTTCCTAGCAAGTTCACAGGACTGCTGTTACAAACTACAAATCTATGTTTGTCTTTAAATTTGCCAATTTCAACCTTGACAGGCTCTGTCAAATCTGTTTTAATTTGTTGCTTAGCTACGCCAACTACTTGGATGGTGTCACCAGAGAGAGGCAGGTTTTCTATATCCACTGATCTAACAGTAGAACGGGTAGCACCAGTGTCCACAAGAAAAGTGATTTCTACATCATTCACTTTACCATTTACAAATGGACCAGACTGGTTTACCTCAAGAGTGGCTCCAAGCACACACTCTCCCCCCCTCTCTCAGGCACCGTCATAAGTAATCCTCAGAATCACTTCCTCCATTTTCTGTCATCAAAAATTGTTGAGAAACATTTGGCATATTCACTCTTTGCAATCTATTTACCTGATAACCTACGCAGAATCCCATTTCTGTATTGTACCTCTGCACATTCACACAATTTGGAAGTGGTGGTTGTGGAATCTGACTCTGCTGATTCACTACCTGTCGCTGTAGCTGTTGCTGCAGATTTACATCATTCTGCATCTGTGGATTTAATTATGCATTTTTAAAATTTCTGGGCGGATTTTTACATTCACGCTTCCAGTGTCCAATTTCGCCGCAATTAAAACAAGGGAGCTTTTGTTTCAACTCTTCAATATTAACATTGAATTTTGGCTTATTATAATTACCCTTAAATTTACCTTGATTCTGATTCTGATTAACATTGACATTTTTATTTTCTAGAGTTGCTATTTACTGTTCAGCAACCTTCACCTGTGCCCACATTACCTTTTCTTTAAGCTTCTTTTGCTTTGCATCTATCTCATCACTACAGTATTTTGCTTTCCTCAAAATGTCTTCAACTGAGAGTGATTGCCAACCAACAATTCCATTTCTAATCATTTCACCAATTTCAGGTCTCAAACCATAAACAAATCTGTATATGAAATGGCTCATGTCCTTTTCACTTAATTTTTCATAGCCACTGTATTGTTTAAATACCAGCAGTAATCTTTCATAAAATGAATGTACTGATTCTTTTGGCTCTTGATTTGTTCTGTCTATTTTAACCCAATCAACTTCTTTCGGGGGAATTTTGTTTTTCAACCAGTAAATTACTTTATCATACAGACCCATAACTTCTGATGACGAAGCACCTGTTATAGCATCTCGAGCAGGTTCTACCTTTGGCCAACTTACAGAAACTTTACATTCTGTCCAAAGATTTGACGGGACAACAATGTCAAAGAATCCATCAAAATCAATCCACAAAACTTTTGAAACCTTTATGAATCTATCCACCTGTCGATACCATTCCACAGGCTTTTCTCTCAGCCGAGGAAAATCATTTGTGAACAATAAGATGTCCTGTCTTGTCCAAGGAACATACACAAATCCACCTCCTGCTATTTCTCTCATTGGATACTGATTAGCCACCATACCCCTTTCTCTCCTTTCTTCCTCTCTTTTCTTTGTCCATTTTACTCTCCATTTACTTAAATCTCCTAATCTTTTTATATACACAATCAAATCTTTTACATGCAATATTCTTCCCATTGCTTTGAAGTTTTCAATGTCTCTTTCAGAGAATTCAATTCTGTAATGTTTTCCCAAATTCTTCTGTTTGCTCAAATCAACCTCTAATTCAGTAGCCAATTCTTCTAACTGTTCATATTTATTTTTCGTTTTCCATTGAATGCTTTTACAAATAAATAATAATTCATCATCTTGATAATGCTTTAAATTGTCAGGTCCAATTGTGCCAATAATTAATTCCTCTAAGTCTGCTTTTAATCTTGCAATATCAAGTTTTGGGGTTGTTAAATCTATTTTATCAACACTCTTTTCTGGAGTATCAGTATCAGATTCTGCACCAACTGGAGTTTTACATGCTGGACTTTGATTAAAAGTTAAATCAGACATCATTGTTTTCTCTCTGTGCATTTCAGTTAAATCTGAGTAAAATTTTTCAGCCACTTTCTGAATTTCTGCATTTAATGGGATAGTTAAACCTGGGTGTCTAATTACTCCTTGATCAAATACTGGTTTAACAGGACCAATTGTTACTGGTACCATTACTGCTGCCATGCCTTTAGTCAGCTGTCGTATTAATTCTTCTTTTGATCGTAAATATTCTGAAGTACTTGGAGTTTCCTCACCTCTTCCTGTTCTCATTAAATTTCTGGAAGTCTCATTTCTCAAAACCGGAGTTTCAGGAAAATTTCTATTTTCACCATATACACTAGAATTAGTTCTCGTTTCTACTCTTTCGGGAGTTTCTGTATTATTCAAATATAATCTGGGTGATTCCTCATTAAGTGGTGGTGCACTTGGAGTGGTTCCTGGAGAAACCATCGGGGTAGACCATGTACAAGCTGGTTTAAAAGGAGTCTGTTTCTGATTTGTAATGTACATTTCTTCTAAAACTGGATCTTCTAATTCACTTTCTTTAACATTATTATTTTTCTTTTGGGTGTTCTTTTGACCTGGTATTTCAGTAACCATCACTCTTACTGGGTACAAACCATCACACATTTTATGCACGTCTCCATCGACGCATTCTATCTTCATGAGTTTCTCTATTAATGTCTAATTTTGGACCTCTTGACACACCTCTCGTTTCTCGCTCAAGTTCAAACATCTCATCCTCCCATTCAACTAAAGCTTCAAATTGTGTAGGTCTAGGCTTTGGCACAAGAGCCATCATTTTTTCCCTCAAATTTTTCAAAATCCTCATATTAAATGATCCGTCTTCCGGCCATGCTAATACACCATCATTGTTGGTATATTCCATCCAATTATCAAACCAAAGGCAAGTATGATAACCATATTCACCTTCCATATATGCTGCAGGTGTTTTGTACTTATGAAGTAATTTTCCACCTCAAGTTTCAATTTTCTTATCAGGTTTAAATATATTCTTCAATTTCTGAAACCATGTAAGCTTCTTTTCCTCTTTCTTGTAGTAATAACTCATGTTTTTAATCGAATCTGCTTATTTCCCAATGATCGTAAATGTTTCCTGGTTGTTCGGCAAAACCAGCCAATCCGTGCGCGAAACTCACCAACAAGCCAATCAGGTTAAGCTACGTCACCACCTTGCTCAACCAATAGAATTGCTGCTTTCAGGATAAGCCAATCAGCTTACAGCTTGACTTAGTCACGTGAACCAATCAGCGCGCTAGCTGTGACGTATTTCAGCCAATCACAGCGCGGACCCTGTGACGTACACTGCCGCTGCAGCTTCTCGTCTCTCGCTCTTAGAGCTCACCCCTCCTTTACAGAATATTTTCACAGCGCCATTTTAAGAAAACTTTTTCAATGAATTTCAATTAATAACAACAGAAAAACAAATCATTTGTCTGTTTCACTAAAATAAGGTGATAGCTTTTACAGTCATTCAAATATTCTTTGCGTGAAATAGACGACGCTATTCTCACGGAATATTCAATCGTTGATAAAGTAAGCTTTACTCTACCCTTCTAACAAGTAATAGCGAACTAGTTTCCCTCTGAATGCACATAAAGTAACAATTCAAAGTTTGACTCGAACGGAATTACAAAATCATTTACGCGCTTTCAAACAGAAAGTATCCCTAATCATACATACATGAATTCTTGGCAGGACTTTAACCAACCATAGGAAACCACAGTCGCCAGTAAAATAAACAATGTTACCTTACCCTTCACTCAAGTTTGGATAAATTCTACTAATCTTTCGCAGTGAGTTTTAAAACAGGCTCCAAGTCCCTATACTCAAAAGCTGCAATTTCATAGACAATCCTCACTATACATTCTACCTAGCACACCTAAAATCCCTAAGCTTGTGCTGTACGACCACAACACTAGTGATATATGACAATACCACTATTTTGAAACAGAACAAATGCACTGTGCAACTTCACTTGTCACACTACTCATATGCCGGCACAACTAGGAATTTTCACACTGCTTGAAAAAAACCTTTCGACAACATATAACAACTTGACAAACTTAACATATTTTAGTCATAGATCCTATGTAACTACCATCTAACATGTCAGTTACCATAGCAACCATCCTCTGCTCCCAGAAAATTGATCCAGCGCTGTTGGACTTGGCCCTTTTCACGAAATGTTTTGCTTTTTGCTTCCCCGAATTCAGGATGTCCCCCCCTTTATAATGTAATTGTATAGGCCCTGCGAGGTTGTAATGCTATGTGTATTGTTAAAACCAATGTAAGGTATAGGTGCCCTCTTCCCTCAACATGGCTGCCACTGACCCCTCTTACTGCAGTGTGGTCTTGTTAAGGCGCAGTCTAGTTGCCAGGAGCTGGCAGGGACCCCAAACAATGTTGCCAGTTCAGCCTACCTTGCCTGCCCACAGTTAGAGTAGGGAAGCTCCTGGCACCTTTTAGAATAAGGGCGGAGCTTAGTTTTGCCACCTTAGAGGGTGGTCACCTGACCTGGGCCTATATAAGCAAGGGAGGGAAAACTTTCCAGTCAGTTGGGGCATCACTGACCTGGGGAACCCACGCAGGAGTTTTAGGCGGGAGGGCCCAGTTAGGAACCTATGCTACTGGGAGTGACAGGATTTAGGTGCTGCCTCTTAAGCTGGGTGAGGTGTCCTAGACTAGCCCCCTGATCTGGCCCGGCGCTAGGGAACCCCAGGGTCCATCTACAGTGACCTGCAGAGGAAGCCTGCCTGCTGTCCCCAACTCAACCCCCCTTCAAGTAACAAGAAACCAGCAGATATTTACAAGGGTGCAGAAACCATCAAGCGTCAAGAAAAAGAAGACATTCGAGTCACCACAGGACTGCTGGGGAATCCACCAGGTACTGGACTGTGCTGCATTTGCGCCCCTTATTCCTGTCCTGGACCCCCTTTGCTATCCTGCCACGGTCATGTGGCCTGTCCTGCCTTGTCTGGACTGCTAGACTGCCTTCCCAGCGCTTTATGTGGGTAACCCTGGCAAGCGCCAGAGACTGCCTGAGCTGTGGTGACCTTCAGACCGCTGTGGTCTACCTAAGCGCTATCCCTGTCGAGCGCTGACTAAAACTGTCCCCCAAGCGCTATATTGCCCAAGCGCTGTGTGTGTGCCTGGAAGCGCTGCATCAAGAGGCCTACCTTCATCCCCACTCACCGCCGCAGCCCTTGAGGAGCGCCGTTGTGGAGAACTGTAATTTGCCCCTGGCGGCCCTCGGTGCCTGGAGAGGGCCGCCGCCGCATTGCTGAGGGTCAAAATCACCGCCGCAACCCGGGAGCCTTCTGAGGGCCTGCCAGCTCCGACGCGGTCAGGCGCCGAGTGGCTGAGGCCCCCACTGCTGCCAGCGTCATCCCCGGCGGTCCTCGATGCCAAGAGAGGACCGCCGCTGTGTACCGTGGGCCGCGCTGGAGCCAGAAGAGTGAGCCGGAAGTCGAGAACCCCCCCTCGGCGGCCCCCGGTGTGAGGAGAGGGCCGCCGTAGTTTCTGTCAGGCCGCGCGGGCCTGGAACACCCTGAGGCCTTCCCCGCGATCACGTGGTGCGGGACTCGGCGTCCCCGGACACGCCCCCTTGGAGCGCCGTGCAGCGATTGGCTGCCGGTCACACACCCCAAGGAGCTGCCCAGCCATTGGCCGCCGGGCCGCACCCCCATCAAGTCAGGCCTCTGATTGGCCCAGTACCGAGAGAAGCCCCGGCCGGGCCGGAGAAACGTCGCGGATTCGCTACACCATCGGGGCCGGCGGAAACCCCAGCGAGGGCCCCGAGAGGCCCCACAGCGCAGAGAAGATCAGAGGGCTCTGAGAAGAGCACGAGCCCTTCCTCCAGCCTCCTGAGACCACGCAAGGGCCCCCGGGAGGGCCGAAGATTGGAGGTAATCCCCGGGGAGGTGGGCGGGAGGCTGGAGAAGGCCCCGAGTTCGCCCTTCCCCGGGGGAAAGTTGAAGTTGGGCCCTGCTGGCCCTGAGAGCCCGGGAAACACTGTTGTGGGCCCCATTGGCCCTAATTAGCCACGAGGGACAGTCCTATGATTTGTGCCAGAGCCTTACAAGACTTTTGGGGCCTGGAATCCGATAAAGTTTACCCCGCGTGGGGGAGACTGTTGGTTACAACCTGCCACGGAGCAGGTTCTAAAGGAGTACTGCTATTGCTCTGCTCTACTGGTTAATAGAATGATTACTCCAGCACTATTTTGATAACCTAATGTCTGGTGTTGAACTGTTGATATTTACAAGGGGTAATGTGTATAACTGCTTCTTGAAATGTTAGGCCATGGTTGGTGAAAGTACCCTTTTAGCCTGCTGAAAAGTATAACGCGACAGGCTGTGTTACTTCAAGTTTTCTCCTTTACTGAAAGTATTTAATGAAATGTTTCATCATTTTACAGGAAATGCATTTTTAAAGGCGTCCATGAAATGCTTTTTAATGTGGTACTTTGAAGTAATGAAGTTTTCTCCTTTGCTGAAAGTATTCAATGGAATATTTTACCCTACAGTGATATAGGAAGTGTTTTATTCCTGCTAGCTGGACGGCTAATTGACTGTCGTTGTAATGAATTCCTTGCTGGGGCGGGCTTCATGAAGTGTTTATCCTTATCTAGGGAGCTGTTGCCCACATGCCTAAAGTGCTATACTGCAGGGGTTGTTTATTAAGGAAATATTTTACCCATGCTTGAGGCAATGTGTCAATTTACCTGCTGACATACTGGTTGATACCTACTGGAATTGTCATGTATTCCTATAGGTTCTGAATCGATCCCCCTATTCCTGACCCTATTCTGGTTAAACTAACTATCAAGTTAACTAACAGTCAGCCCATGAGGCAAGAACAGCCCCCATGATGCAGATACCGTTATCTGACGCAGTCACACTACGGCACAGGAACGTGTTATCTGATTAGGTCATAACGCTTGAGATCTAATTAGACAAGCGACATTCCTCCAGCCCCTGATAAGGCATACGACGTTCTCATAACAAATCAAACCTATGACAACCTGGAAAATCCGTGCGGCCATTGTTTTGATTTCACAGAGAACTTTAGTAAAGAATGTGCTAACGAGCAAGTCGTATGACATCTTTATTGACGTATCTATGTCCATCCTTACGTCAATCTCGGCACCTTTAAGGTATAAATATTGCCGATCTTGCCCTATGCAAACACACGCGTGGTGACGAGACGGAGCAGACATACTTGCCGAAGCCGAGAGCAGAAGCAGACCCCGCTGGCAGCAGCCCCGCCTTCCTGACGCGCTGAGAGACGCGCTGCTATCTCAAGCCGAGAGACCCAGCACCGGCGCTTTCGGGCAGCCCTCGCAGGCAGCCTGGAATATCGAGAGCAGAGAAAGAGATACCATTCCTCATTCATCCTAAATTCCAGGTACAGAACTGAATAACCCCTCACAGAGAATTCTTTAGTTATTCACTTGGCAAAAACAAACTTAACTTAAACTGTAACTTTCTATTCCCGCCCACGCATTAGACTTAGGTCAGGTACACGGGGTAGGCGTATTTAGAAACACCAGTTGAGTACGTTTAGTCAAATGTATATGTGTATGTAAATATATTTTAATCATTTTAAACATCATATGGCTCAGAAACCATATCAATGTTTTTACAGTATTATTTTATACTATTGCTTTTAATGTATGCACTTTACTTAACTATAAGTATTGCAATAATATCGATCCATTTCTCTTGTACGAGAAAAGAGACTGATCAATAAATAACACCTTTTTATTGAACAGGCCCGTCTCTTCCTTTTCTCTACAATCTGATGAGACTAAGAATGCACGTACTGACTGAGTAAAATAATTGCCTTGTGCTCACACGACTCTTGAGATTGACTCTTGATTAGGGGAGAGCAAAGTTGTCATGTTCTATGGTTGTCAGAAACTAAATCCCTTCTTGTCTAATCAGGGGAGTTAATTCTTTCCTGAACATTCGAGAAAGTTTCTAGCGAACTCTGAGCTAAGCTGGCAAACCCAAAACTTAAGTCTAGTATCGACAGTAGTAGACCTAGTTAACGTCTGGCCTAGGCCTTTACTGCTGTAGGTACTATTCCAATGCGCAGAGCCTATTGGGAAAATAGGAACTACACTACATGGCGCCCAGCGCGTTTGGAAAGGGCGATAAAACTAACGTAAGACATTTAGAGTAACTCAGTCGTGCTTTCTCACTCAGACCCCTTTTCCCAAATTCTCCAAAGACGTCTGGAGTGGGTGAAAGGTAATATCCTCCAAAACCGCACAGGAGGGAACTCCTATGTATGGTTCTTGGTACAGTCAACGTTGAAGGATACACTGTTCCAAAATATTGTGCATCTAATCTCTGTTCCATAAGAAACCTGATCTGCAAACAAACAAAATAACCATCCTGACAGTAAAATGTCAGAAAGTGATGAAGAAAGAGAGGCAGTTAGATTAGCAGCTGAAATAGCAGCAGCAGATACTGCACTAAAGGATGCAGACGCGGATATAATACTCATTCCGGTCAGCAAAAGGAGATCTATAACCTTAAAACTTATAGAAAATGGACTGACACCTAGAGGTGGCACAGTCATATTCGTAATTGAGGCACACGAATATCGGCAGACAGAGGTATACTATTCATGGATACATTTTCCAGCAGCAAATGCTGTAACAAAGTACTTCCACTATTACAAAATAGAGGTTCCACCCGACATTTACACTCCTTTCGAGGAGGTGGAAGTACCACTCAAATTCCAAGAGCATTTGCTCTTATTTGATGGCGCCCTAATACATAATAATCACATCACCAGGCTCGGTCCTTTAGGTAGACCAGGAGCAACGTGGCCGGTCTTAGCCGGATACACACCACACCCAGACATCGAAGGGATGTCTACTGGAGAGCTGTTAATACAGCTAAAACAATTACTAAAAATTCATAGACAATTAGTTCAGTATGTAATGCGGACTTCAACAATTCAGCCAGCGATTAAACTTCCACAGCTGACCCCTCATCAGGGGAACACAAATAAAATCACACCACAGAACATCCAATCCTGCCTAGGTAAAGTTCCGGCTAAACGGGAACAAATACCATTCTGGTTGGCACAGAAAATCACCCAAATAGAGGCGGTGTTTCCTGACACCACCCCGATAGAAAAACACAGGATTCTGACTATATGTCTCCCAATGGGAATCGCACCACACATAGAGGACTGTGACACTTGGGGTACAGTCTTTGCTTCAATCTACACAAAAACGCATGGTGTTCCATCCATTTCGGTAATACCAGATGTGCTAAAACAAATTCAAGATGAATACGGTCCAGAACCAGCTTTAACTCTTGGTATGAAATTACTGAAAGACTTCAAGCAGGTCTCGGCTATATTACTAGCCAATATAAAAGGTGAAGCAGCAAACGTGGCGATCCGCCAGAGGTTAAAAGAGACAGATATAGCAGACCAACCAGCTGAAATTGCCAGAATCATAGAAAAATCCTATGAAGAACTAGGTAGAGACAGTTTAGGTGGAATACCAGTAAAACCGCAACTGACTGAAAGTCCAGAAAAAATGTTTTTTAATAATAATTCACCAAAAAAGAACTGGGATGGAAACAAACAATCCAATCCAAAAGAAAAGAAATTCCAGTCCCGAGGAAGGTCTCCTAGGCGAAGGGAGAAATCTCCGAACCAGAGACACAGGTCACCCCAGAGTGACCCCTCTGGGAAAAGATATAACCTTAGAAATAGGGATAATATTAAAAAACCTGATAGATATCAAGACATTGATACACGTCCCTCTCAATCTTTTCAGAATTCCTCGCAGAAATCGGAAAGAAGAGGACGATCAGAACAAAGAGAAGAGCACGCCAAGTCCAAAGACAAGGAACCTGCTCAGCTAAAAAAGAAATTACAATTTCCAAAAAAGAAGGTAGCCAGTATCAAGGTAGTTAACAATGCCGAGAATACTGAGGACACAACTGAAAAACGGAGAGTGGGCTCAGACAATGCTAGACAGCGCAGCAGAAGTGAGCATAGCTCGCAAAGTCCTTATGAATCATCTGGAGACAGTGGACACGAATGAATACCTTCAAGTGGAAACGGCAGACACCAGAGTTAGCAAGCCCCACAAGATATACGAGATAACATTACGTATAGAGGGAGATAAGACTAGGAAAATAAGGGGACTATTTTGGGATAACCTCTCCAAGGGTTATGACATCCTTCTAGCTGAAAAAGACTGGCCACCAGAGTTTGTCAGGGAGTGCCCTCATGGCGAAGAAGTAATTATGCCTGCCTTCTCGAATCAAATCCCGATTCATAAAAAATATACACTTGCTAGAAAGTGGGCAGTGGCCTTAGCACCTGCTTTATATAAAAATCATGTAGGATGGGATGAGGACTCCCCTCCTCACAAAATCCAGTTAAAATCACAACCTACTGCACAAAGGCAGTACCCAATTAAGCAAGAAGCTAAAAAACAGGTAAATGAAATACTAGATCAGCTAGAATACCAGGGGGTGATTGAAACTTGCACCTCACAAATGAACAATCCTTTGTTTCCGGTCTCCAAACCAGACAATTCATATCGTCTAGTTTTGGATTACCGACACCTTAACACATGTTGCAAAACCTTTGCAGTGCAAAACTCACACAGTGCTGCACTAATGAATAACATAGTGCGCAAAAAATACAAAACAACCTTGGACATCTCCAATGGATTCTTTTGTCAAAACATAGCACCAGAGAGCAGATATTTAACTGCATTCTCAGTAAATGGCACTCAAAAGCAATTCTGTCGGTTAGCCCAGGGGTACAAGAATAGCCCGGGAGTATTCTCAGCGAGAGTAACAGAATTACTACAACTATATGATGATGAAACATTATCTTATGTCGATGACATTTACTTAACAGATGATGACTTGGATACTCACTTGAAAAGAGTGAACACCATAATACTTGGGTTCGCTGCAGAGGGTTACAAATTCAACTTTAAAAAATCCAGAATTGCCCATCTGACAGTCCTGTTCTTAGGATATGAGTTATCAAGTGAAGGTAAAAGCCTGGCAGACAATTTCCTAGAGAAATGTGCCGTAATCCAAGCTCCTAAAACACTAAAAAACCTACAGTCAATTCTAGGCTTCCTAAATTTCGGAAGAACATACATTACAAATTACGCAGAAAGGGTCAAACCCCTTTATGATCTAATTAAACCAGACTTTAAAAAATCCAATTGGACTCAAACACACACAGAAATTTTGAGATCCTTACAAACAGACATGCTAATTAAAACAAAATTAGAAACACGTGATAACACACGCAATCTTGTGATTCGAGTCATCCCAGGGAGATGCGGATTCACATACCTGACCTCTAATGAGGGAGAAAAGGTACCAATTGCATTCAAATCACACTTGTATACAGAAGCTGAACAGAAATTCAGTAATACAGAAAAAATCATTTGTGCAGTTCAAACCGCAATAGCTAGAGAAAAAGACATAGCTGACGGTAGACATATCACAGTCAGAACAGCAGAATCAGCCTTTGAGGCACTAACAACACCTTGTAATTTACCAAAAACACCATTGAATCCAGATTGGATACAATGGGTGAATTCAATCACAACGGACAAAGTATACTACTACTTTGATCCAGAACTAGAAGAATTAAAAAATCTAAAATATGAAAAGACGTATCCTCTGCCAATCGACATTCTGCCTCTACGACATTACGCCTGTGTAATCTATACAGACGGACATGCTCAACCCTCCGTTTGGGGAGAACAAGCATACAACCCCACATGTGAGATTACAAAAGAAGTGTGGCGGGGAGGTAAACTAAGACCCCTATTAACAAAATCACACTCAGTAGAAACTAATTCAGAACTACAAACTGAAATAATAGCTTTGAAAATGGCGCTAGATAATGCGGATCGCGAATTCCCGACACTTATAGTGTCAGATTCATATTACTGCGTCAAAGCATATAACAAGGATTCGCAGACATGGATTCAGAACGGTTACAAAGATGACACAGATGCACCAATAAAGCAGAAACTGCTCTGGGAACAAGTAGCTCTTTTGAAAAAAGAACTACCAAAGACTCACGTGACACACTCACTGAGTCATCAGCGTGATGGCGTTCACGTTGTAGGGAATTCATTGGCTGAAGCAGCCGCAGCGGCAGCCACTAAACCGGCTCCCGTAGATCGAAAAAAGCGTACATTAAAATACATTGACGGTGAAACAATGCTGGCGGTGAAAACGTCATCAAAAGGCGACTGCTCAGCGTTACCGATCAACTATCCACTCAATTATACATACATAATCGATGCGAACTCCGTCCCTTTTGCTCGAATCCCTGGAGTGGGGGATAGAGTGATTCCAAACATGGACAGGAGAAGCTTGTTAATCGCAGACGCACACATGGGCGAGGGTCTCAGACACCTCAAACTGAAAGATTCTCTGGAAGAATTACAATCACGGTACTGGTGGCCAGGCATGAGCCTGCATTACACCATGTTTGTAAAAAACTGCCCAAACTGCAACAGAGATCGCAGTGGGGAGAGAAACAGTTTAATACCTCGTCGTATCAAGGCAGATAATATCACCAGTAAAAAGCAGGGCTTGCGATTAACATATACAGGCTAGTTTCCACTTATAATGTAGATCACCAGCACTTGGCTGACGTCCGGACTGTTATACAAAGATTTGCGAGTCTAAATGGCATATACGCTAAGAGCATGCTACGTTCGACCATTGTTTTCACTCAAGCCCTCCGGCCGGGGGGGAAACATGGCCTAATGAGCACAGCCCAGCGGGAATCTTCTCACTTCCTTCCTGAGGGTACTGGATGGTGTAAAGAAAAAACCAAGGCAGAAAGCAATCTATAATGGAAAGGATATTAGGTTCGGGAGCTGGGTCGGTCAAACATCTAATAAGTGTCCAACGTAGTCTAAATAACTTGCCAAGAAATTCTCTGAAGGGACTCAGTCCGTACGAATTATTATTTGGAACTAGAATGATAATCTCTGACCTTGATAGTCAGACTTCAGTGGTTAAAGAAAAAAGCTTTGATGTCAAAGACCGTTTGGCTATTTTGCAGGACTTAAACAAAACAAGAAAAGACCTGAACAACATATAGTTGAAACAACAGCCAACAACCACTGAAGAATCACCACCTGTCCCAGCAAGACCTGTCTGGATTCCAAAAGTCGGGGATCTAGTCAGGGAGAAGATCGCGGTAAAGAAGGAATTTGGGCCTTCTTACAGAAAAGCAGTTCCTGTCTTGTCTGTCAACGGGACAAGATCAGTTATACTACCGCCACTTGCTGGTAAAAAGGAGAACCGAGTTGTATCCATCGACCTGGTAAAACCACAACATGTGGCCGATAACAAACAGTAGGCCAAGTGGACTCCCAATAAGTAGCAGAACACCAAGGTTTGCTACCAGTACAGAGGTCCTAACAAAGAGGCTCATCACATTCGAAACGCCTACAGAAGAACAACAAGGACTATGCAACAAAGCAATAGAACTCAGACCTCTGACAACCCAAATAAAAACATTTAGCAGAGACACACCAATCTACAATGAAGTACCAAGTGACAATGCAAGAAACAAAAATCCTGAAGCAATTGGAACAATTGACAGAACTGCATCCGGGTACTTCATCAACTTCGATTATTCCTCTGAAGGCTTCAGTGAATCAAAGACACAGCCATCATCAAAATCCTTTAAAGACAAAGCTAAGGAACTTTTGAAACAACTGAAAGAAACATATCTGATTTCTCCATGGATTGAATTTTGGGTGGGTTTTGGTGCATTTATCCTCATACTTTGGCTCATCATGGTATTTACTTTGGGACGCTTCATTGAGGGAAAATATGCTAAAATGGACACAGCAAGTCAGAACATCAACTTGGTCCTCAAACCACACACATCTTCACACGTCGAGAAAAGAGAACTTTCTTCAGCCAACTTCACAGCCAATCCGATACCTGGTGGGGTAGCCTGGGACAACACTGACTATGAAATTTATGGTCCGGTCGAGATCCTGAAATACCCACACCAAATCAAGATCTCCTTGAGTGACTTTGCAAAACCAAACTCATTTGCTGATGATTGGGACTTCGAAAGCATTAACAACATGATGTCTGATCTAGTAATGTCTGCTAAATTTACAAAACATGATTATTTGCAAGGTTCTACAAATTATGATAGTATGTATTGCTATAACCACTATGGTAATCATTTTTTGCATAAATCTGCACAACCTAGAAATGTTTTAAATTATAATCAATGGGAACATTGTGCAACACCTCCAAAAGGGAGCTCAAGAACCGTTTATGACAAATATTCATATTTTTCAGGTTTTAACACAAGTAATGCTGAAACATTTTATTTTAAAATGTCAAACAAGACAGGGATGAAAACCATGATAACCAACACAAAATTGATATATTCAGATTCATTCTTCGAAAAAATGAATACCTTTGGATTTGATTATTGGGACAAAAATGTTGATTTGAAAAGTGTTTGGGTACAAAAGATTGGCAAGTACAAGGTTTAGAAGCTTTGTTTAGAGCCTGCTTGATCCCAGAACAAATGATATTTTTAAATGACACTGTTCAACAAACCACCTGTCTTGGCTTAGCCAAAATCAAAGATTTAAATAAACTGTCTATTCCAAAGCCAATAATGTTTAGCAATAACGCTGATACAGATGAAGGGATAGACGTAAACCATATATTAAACCAAAACAGAACACATCCTGATTGGAAACAATGGTTGATCTGGCCCACAGATACAAATAACTGTCAAGATAGATTCCTGAATAAAACACAGGGTTTCAGAATGACCAGGCCAGACCCTAGATATCCCCAAAGACATCACCCAGGGATAATAACAACCTACAGTGTGGGCAAATTATGCCTTCAATGGCTACAAACTTCCACACTGCCTGAAATTAAGCAACACCTAACTTTACTTACTGATGGTGCTGACTTGCGTGATTTCATAATGGGACCACGCAAACAGCGTCAAAAGCGTTTCATAGCAGCCTCTGTATATGCAGCATACAATGAGGCCTGGAAGGTTACTCAAATTGAAACAGCAGAGAGAATACGGGAAATTGACCGTATTAATTTGGAAAAATCACTTTCTGTAGTGGACAATGGGTTAATGACTCTGTCCTCCAGAATTTTTTCTTTGGACAGCATTGTGTCGTCAGCAATCGATATATTATCGCAAGACTTACTGTTATTACAACATGGTCAGTCACAATTGCGTTCTATTGTACAGCTTGGCTGGACGTTACAAAATCTGCGTTCAGGCTATGTGCCTTGGCGTTTAATCAACACAACGTCACTATTCCAAATCTTTAACCTTACTGATAGACAAATCGGTATGGCGCAAAAGGGTGCTGATTATACAATCTTGAGCATTGAAAAACTAGAAAGATTACCAATGACAATGTCAGAACGACCTGTCAGTGAATGGATAATCCACGGAATCATAAATATTCCAATCTCAACCTTCAGGTTTCAATACTGCCAAAAATATATACAGGCTGGCATGTACGAGAAATTGGGAAAGGGGTACCTTAAAACAACTTGGAACCTGCCCTATTCACATGCATGTGTCAGTAATAAAGGACAGAAAGTGTTTCTTAGTGGCAACAATTGTGCTATGTCACTAAGCGGCACGCTTCTGTGTAACGGAATTAGTTTGCATGGAGCCTGTGAAGGGAATTCATACAACCTTTCATGTCACCAGCAAGGCGCACCTGCAACTGAAATAGAACCATTCTTTCAAAGACTCTATAATGGGAGTTACATTCTTATTGTAGACCGCAGATGTTGTAGTCTTATGCCCGGGACTCCTTATCTAGTCACTACGACGGCGAAGGTCAAGTGCTGTGGACGTTCTTTATTCCCCAGCTCCTTTCCAGACAGGGAGGCAAGGGCATGGCCCAATTTGAAAATTACTTCTATTCGAATAGATACTTTAAGCAGAATGAAAACAGTGCTTCTTCAGACGCCTACAAGGCTCACGTCATCAAAAGAAACGTATGATCTACAAGTCGCAAGGACGACTGCAGAGATACATACATTATTATCAACTAATTCCCCCGTACATTTCGCGGAAATCCTGAGCGAAATCTTAAATATTTCTGATACCACTGGGGTCTCAAAGGTATTTAAGACAGTATTTTCGATGACATTAACACCATTCAAAGCCATACTGGGTATTTTTCCAGATTTCGTCCATTCGATTTTTGGCGGACTTCCCCTGATCCTGGGACTAATTGCAGGAATCCTATTCTTAGTCCTTATTTTTCGTTATGGCAACCCATGTCACAGATCAAACTCTTGCGACAATGGAAGATACGATCCTAGCCATTGGATACCGGGACGGATATCAAAAATCCTGGGACTATCCCGGCTTAGAGACCTGAACATGACTTGGTTTCTATCATTTCGACCAATGTGGCAAAGATGTGTTTTACCTGTATTGAGATGTCTGCTATGCGGAGAAGAATGCGTGTTAGACACCTGTCTGACGCTACAATCGGATGCGCCAGTGGATGCAGATACATTGTTGGTTCCTACCAAGGTTCACGCTTTGTGCTGCCCTCAAAGGCTACCAATCCTGATGACGGCATTCCTGGAATCTTCACCACTACGATTGAAGAGTAGTGAAGTTCAAGATGAGAGCAGCATTGAACAGGTACGACCTTCTGTCAGCAATGCGAATCAGAATGTCAATACAGACAATCATGCGCACGAATGCATGGTTACCCCTATTTCCGACTTAGTGGAACTTTCCCATGAAGCTGTTGACAGTTTTTTCGAAAGCCTTAATGATATGATGTTCTCTCCGGAACAGAAATAGAGACTTTTGAGCAAGCTCGCACACGGCGTTCCCTGAATTCGGCCTTCAACTTTAAAAATAAAGTCACATGAACAATTCTTCCCACCAGTTCACGGACAACAATTTTTTAGCAGCCCCAAATTATTTTTCACAAATTTTTCGGGACACTTATCTTCTGCTTAAAGTAAGAAACTATTCCTAGAGAACTAAGATTTCTATTTTTAGATACTTTATAAACTTTAGTTGCCCGCTGGGATGTTCACATATATTTTATTACGTGATGAAATGGTCTCGAACTTTCTTTCTGTATAGCCATATTAAGAGCCATTTCATGTGTATTTCTCATATACCAAATAAGCAATAATGTCTACAAATGCGTGTTTAGCGTTTAATTCATAGCTTAAGTGCATACAATATATATGACTGCAATTTTTCAGTATATTTGAAAATTTCAAAATGCATTTATGTATTTTGGGGTGGTAAGGTATACACTATACTCTATAGTATGTTGTACTATGTTATACTATGCATAGATTAGTAAATATGACCATAGTTAGCGTGGAGTGGGTGTCATGTATTCCTATAGGTTCTGAATCGATCCCCCTATTCCTGACCCTATTCTGGTTAAACTAACTATCAAGTTAACTAACAGTCAGCCCATGAGGCAAGAACAGCCCCCATGATGCAGATACCGTTATCTGACGCAGTCACACTACGGCACAGGAACGTGTTATCTGATTAGGTCATAACGCTTGAGATCTAATTAGACAAGCGACATTCCTCCAGCCCCTGATAAGGCATACGACGTTCTCATAACAAATCAAACCTATGACAACCTGGAAAATCCGTGCGGCCATTGTTTTGATTTCACAGAGAACTTTAGTAAAGAATGTGCTAACGAGCAAGTTGTATGACATCTTTATTGACGTATCTATGTCCATCCTTACGTCAATCTCGGCACCTTTAAGGTATAAATATTGCCGATCTTGCCCTATGCAAACACACGCGTGGTGACGAGACGGAGCAGCCATACTTGCCGAAGCCGAGAGCAGAAGCAGACCCCGCTGGCAGCAGCCCCGCCTTCCTGACGCGCTGAGAGACGCGCTGCTATCTCAAGCCGAGAGACCCAGCACCGGCGCTTTCGGGCAGCCCTCGCAGGCAGCCTGGAATATCGAGAGCAGAGAAAGAGATACCATTCCTCATTCATCCTAAATTCCAGGTACAGAACTGAATAACCCCTCACAGAGAATTCTTTAGTTATTCACTTGGCAAAAACAAACTTAACTTAAACTGTAACTTTCTATTCCCGCCCACGCATTAGACTTAGGTCAGGTACACGGGGTAGGCGTATTTAGAAACACCAGTTGAGTACGTTTAGTCAAATGTATATGTGTATGTAAATATATTTTAATCATTTTAAACATCATATGGCTCAGAAACCATATCAATGTTTTTACAGTATTATTTTATACTATTGCTTTTAATGTATGCACTTTACTTAACTATAAGTATTGCAATAATATCGATCCATTTCTCTTGTACGAGAAAAGAGACTGATCAATAAATAACACCTTTTTATTGAACACGCCCGTCTCTTCCTTTTCTCTACAATCTGATGAGACTAAGAATGCACGTACTGACTGAGTAAAATAATTGCCTTGTGCTCACACGACTCTTGAGATTGACTCTTGATTAGGGGAGAGCAAAGTTGTCATGTTCTATGGTTGTCAGAAACTTAATCCCTTCTTGTCTAATCAGGGGAGTTAATTCTTTCCTGAACATTCGAGAAAGTTTCTAGCGAACTCTGAGCTAAGCTGGCAAACCCAAAACTTAAGTCTAGTATCGACAGTAGTAGACCTAGTTAACGTCTGGCCTAGGCCTTTACTGCTGTAGGTACTATTCCAATGCGCAGAGCCTATTGGGAAAATAGGAACTACACTACAGAATGTTTACTGCTGTGTAGGGAAACGCTATTTTCTTTCCTGACAGGGTTATTGCGATATGCTGTGGTGATTAAAGAATCACACCCCTTTACTCCTGCAGGCAAATTATTATTAAGAGATGCTGCATTGATGATGAAATTGGCATGTTTACCTTAGGGGGTGTTCCCTCTGATTGAGGACATGTTTTACTTCCAATGACCTGTTTTATTCCTGTCTAGGAAGGTTACCCACTGAAAGGTTTTACCTCTGCTCATTCCCTGAGCTATATTTAATGGAAGGTTATTCTTACCTAATGTGATGTTGCCTGACCTCTAATGTCTTGGGTCTTTCTGAGGGCATGTAAAAAGGTCTAGTCTTACGTGAGGAAGTGTTCTCCCTTACCAGATGTCAGGGTTATTTATCCCTGCCTAATGCCATGATTGGTGTGGCCTGATGACCTGGTTATTCTGCATGAAATGTTCTTCATTTAATGAACTGTTCTATCCTCATTAACTGCACTGTTTATTCCTGCTGTAGGATATGTTCTAATCCCGCCAAGGAGTTTAATTAAAGTTCACCCGTGTTGGGTGAGAGGTTAACTGAGTTAACTACTCAAAAGGTACTTACTTGATGACATGGTGATTTCTCCATACCTAAGGAAATGTTTGCTTCTGTTTAATGAGATGCTAATTCTTCCAAGAAATGTTCATCTTTAACTACTGAAATGCTAATTCTCTACTGAGATGTTATTGTAACAGATTCAAGTGATTATTGAACTGCTCCCTGTTCTCCCCTCCTATGAAATGCTTTAATGACCAAACGATACTGTGATTTTCCACTCCTGAATCTTAATCTTATATAAAAGTTCTTTGATTTTTAATCAAACACACTGGAGTGGCGTCAGTCATTGCGTGCCTTTTATTGTCTCAGGGAGTGTGTGCTGTGTAGTCACTTAACACATAAGCTTTCGGGTGCCTACCTGCTCGTGCCAGGCTACCCCCGGGGAACTGGCGACCCCAGTTCCTACAAGCGCCCCTATAGAAATTATGTCTCAGCAATGCTACCCAATTCCACAATACTCACCATTAATCATAAACATTCACAAGGCCCATAAACTAACGGGACATATTTTTGGGCAACTGAATCATGTGACCTAATTAATCAGAACCTATTCACAATATATTTACACATTTATATACAACTGCAGTATAACGATTTTACCATGATTTTTGATTTTCTTATTATTTAATTAAGTCACTTAGGCAAATGGATCTGCTGATGGTAACAAGACCATGAATAAACAAGACCAGCTTGTCGTTTCAAAAATCTTATTTATTAACTATTTATTCAAAGAAAGTGCATTTTTTAATGTTTCTCTTTATTAGCATAACATTAGCAGCTTTAAATTGAGGAACAGCAAATTAGACTGGCATTTCCAAGCAAATCAATTAGCATTGTTAAAGATGAATAAACAGTTTCCATCACCTAAGCCCTAACTTCCCTGTCTAAAACTCGATCCACCTTAAAGGAAAAGTCATTTAACCCTATTATCCTTACGTGCTCCAAAGTCCTTCAGTACGTCACGCCCTTCAGGAATCGGAAAGCGAGAAGCGCCCTCCTGCCAAAGAGGACAGTTTTTATACCTTTTCTAACTAGTTAAAGTATCTTTACCACACATTCTTTCTGGAAATCCGAACTTTCAATTGGCTGAGCCATGTCAGACCACCATTAGGTCATACACTCCTGACCAAGTCCGGGGCCTCATCATAGCCCTTATTGTTCTTAGTTTCTCCATCCTTTTTGCTTCCTCAAGAAAGATACATTCGTCCGAGTACAAAACTTTACTTCCTAATCTTGGCAGGGCCTGCCACATCCTGTCCTTGGAAATGACACCAAGAACACATTCAACTCGACCAAAATTGCTTCTGCTTTAAACGTTGATTGTTCAGCAAAAAGCTCTTTCGTCTGCGCATGAGTGAAGGCTTCACTCTGGTCAAGTTTCATATTCTGTAGCACTGCCAGCCATTTTCTTAGGACCAACAGAAAACTAATGTATAAACAAACACAAGACATCAATTAATACAAGAATTAGAGTTCATTCTGTTACCCACCCTCCTTTGCTAATAATTAACCCGTTAATAAATGTTACCTAGCCAAAGCATTTTAGCAGCATTTGTGATTACTTTTTACTTAAAGGCCACGAAATTCTTCTCGAGCTTGTGCCACATAAAGACGGAAAGACATAACATAAGCACACACAAATAAGCACATGCCATTAGTTAAACAGCCGCATTTAATACTGACAAAGACAATAGACAAGGTTAGTTTATTATTTTTCACATACTTGCAGTTGCAACATAGAGCACACATATTAGTCCCTTATATCGTGTATGCATTTTAATCTAGGTTGATTAGTAAATTACACTTCATGCTGATTAATACGATTATTTTATTATGGAAGTATAACTTTGCGAGTCAAAACAAAATATTTTTCTGAAGCTCGCTCCATCAACTCCCTCATCTGGTGATTTCAAAATCACCAAACTACACCCAAAATTTTAGCAAAATTGTATTCTTTGAACATGTTTTGATTTTCACTGTGTTAGTATTTCTAAAGTCTTGATTCAGCTGTTTGTCTGCAACTCTCATATTGAGTTCTACGAAACTCTTCCAGTTCTATTTCCCTCTCCTGTTCCTTTCTAAGCTTATAAATTCTTTTCTTTTCTCTAAGATATTTCTTTCTCCTGTGTAACATGCAACTGATCTTCAACAACAGTATAACAAAGACTATAACTAATAAAGGTGTCAGTATTTTGCCTAGAATTGAACTACAAATCTCTTGAAACCAGGTTTTGATTGCTGCAAATCTTTTGCTCAAATGTTCTGAAAAATCATCAACTTCTAAAGGTTCTATTTCAGTTTGCAACTCAGTGATGTTTTTAATGTACATTTCGATATTCTGGCTCTTGTCAGGGATATAAGTACAGCAATGTTGGACATGCAAAATTACACAAACTCCTCCTTCTTTAGCTAGCAGATTGTCTAGGGCAAGACGGTTCTGTATTACCATGGACCTTATGGCAATAAGCTCAGTATCCACTAATTGGAAGCTACTAGCTGTATCAGTTGACAATCTGTCAACAATTGTGGACAATTTTCGGATTTTAACTGCATTCAGGGTTATACCCACTAAAGGTATTACTGCTTCAAAAATATCTCCCAAAATTTCTGAAAAACTTTCTCTTTTAAATCTATTCAGATGATTGCTAATTTCAAATGAACCCTCTGCATTTCTGTCAACATGGAATATTTTGGGAAAAACTAATCCAACAAAACATGTCCCATACCAGTGGTCTGGGAGGTTGTAATAGGCTTTGTCTCCACACACAAAATAAATTCCAGGGAAAATCGGATCCTTGCCACCTTTGAATCCCCAACCACCCATGATTTGATAAGTATCCTCACATTGACTGGCACCCACAAAGTAATTGTCAAACAGCGTATTATCTCTCCTAATACAAACTCTCCCACTGACAGGTTTATCTAAGTGAATAGCAACATTTTCAAAAGATCTACCATTAAGCTTTTCGTCCTCTATTTGCCAAAACTTTGATTTAGTTTGCTTAAGCATTTCATTTGTCTTATAAATTGCTCTTCCCTCTTCAACTAAATTCAAGAAAGACTTTTCCTCAGTTCTCAACTTACAAGTTAAATTGTTTTTAAAAGCGTACTCATAGGTGAGTTCATTAGTTACAATGAAAAATTCCCTCATCTGTTTAGCATGTTTATGCTTATTTAAGCTTTTGTCAATTTTCAAGTTTGCAAAGATCTCATCGTGTTTCGAATAGTAATATTCTGAACGACCAGTCTGATAAAATAAACTAGCTATCACACTGCATGTTATGCCATAAGTAAGAGGTAACATATTGTATGTCACTCCCTCCGAAACAGAAGCAGGCAATTTTACACAGATATAGGAGTCTTTGACTTCCATCACTTTAACATACTCTGCTAGAAGCCTTGAAAAAGTATTGCTAGAAAAATCACCAACAGATCTATCTTGGTGGATCTCTGGTTTGTGATCAATAACTCTGTTAGTTTTGCCTGCTGCACTATGTTTATCTTGTTTAACTGTAGCTTTACTCGTCATATTAGCCTTGTACGCTTCCTTGTCTATTCCAAAAGGGAAAATGACAGCTAAAATTAACCAAAGCAAGATTATTAGAATCACACAAATCAAAGACATTTTACAGCATCTCCTCAATATAGAACATCTAGAGTTGGTATTAGTATAAGTATAAGGCATTTTCACTCTGATAACAAAAGCCTTACAAAGAAAACAAAAATCAAAAATTTTAAATTTCTAAAATTTCTAATACCCCTATGAGTGAATTCAAAACATGTTCGTTGTCTTTTTCCCGATTGATTGAAAAATTGTTTTTCGCACAGTATTTTGCAATCTCGTCTGCATAGGCATTTCCTTTTGTGATATAATCCTCGCCCTTTTTATGAGCTGCACATTTCACGACAGCAATTTTCTCTGGTAACTGAATGCCATCGATCAATCTCTTGATCAATTTTGCATTTCTGATTGGTGTTCCCGCAGAAGTTAAATAACCTCTTTGAGACCAGAGCTGACCATAGTCATGGACAACTCCGTATCCATATTGGCTGTCAGTCACTATGGTGATTTTTAACTCTTTTGCTCTTTCACAAGCACGAATCAAAGCAATCAATTCTGCTACTTGAGCTGAACAAATTCCTTCGAGACATGATGCTTCAACCACACTTGCAACTGTGCAGACAGAATATGCTGCTCTCAGAAAACCCTTGTCTGTTCTCAAGCAAGAACCATCAACAAAGTAAACAAAATCTGACTCAGGCAAAGGAACATCTTTAATGTCCTGCCTAGGTTTGGTGCAATATTCTAAAACATCCAAGCACTCGTGATCAATGTCATTTTCATTTCTGATTTCTGTTACAGTACCATCAGGCAACAATGTGGAAGGGTTTGAATTCATACACCTTGCTATCGAGACATTATCTGATCCCAGAATAACCTTTTCGTATTTGGTAAGCCTGTTACTTGTCAAATGCTGTGTTTTACTTCTGGTAAGAAGAATTTCAATAGAATGGGGTACATAAACTTTTACAGGAAATCCCATTATAATTCCCTCATTTTGCTCAAGGCTCACACTAGTTGCAGCTACTGCTTTTAAGCAGCCTGGTAATGCTTTTGCAACAGGATCAAGAACTGATGAGAAATATGCTATAGGTTTTCTCAGTTTTCCATGTCTCTGAATTAAAACTGACAATGCACATCCTTCTCTTTCACTGCAGTACAGCTCAAACTCCTTTTCATAATCTGGCATACCTAGAGCTGGAGCTTCACACAAGCTTCTTTTTAGCTTTTCAAAAGCTTCCATCTCAATTTCTGTAAGAACAATTGGATCTTTTATATCTGCTTTTGTCAGTCTTTGCAGTGGTTTTGCAATTACTGAAAATCCACTAATCCATTGGCGACAATAACCAACCATTCCTAGAAACATTCTGACCTGTCTCTGTCTTTTTGGAGGTTGCATTCCCTGAATCATTTTTATTCTTTCAATTGTTACCTGTCTGATTCCTTTTGCAATTCTGTGGCCAAGATATTTTACTTCTTGTTTGCAAAACTGTAATTTTGCAGGCGACACTTTATGTCCCTCTCTGCCAAGTGATTCAAAAGAGTAATAGTATCTGTAACGCAATTACCTCGTGTTTTTGCTGCAACAAGGAGGTCATCTATGTATTGAACTAATGTCGATTTTCCAGGTAAATCTAAATTCTCCAAAGATTTCTTTAGCAACTGATTAAAGATAGATGGACTCTCTGTATTCCCTTGAGGGATACAACACCATGCTAGGATGCGATCCTAGAACCTGAACGCAAAAATTTGCTGGCTATCTTGATGCAATGGAACAGTAAAGAATGCATTGCAAAGGTCAATGACTGTATACCATTCTGCATCATGCGGAATCTGATAAAGAATTACCGCTGGGTTTGGAACAACTGGGCAACATGGAACAACTATCTGATTAACTTTTCTCAGGTCTGAACTATCCTGTAAGTTCCATTTGGCTTTTTAATCCCCATAATCGGTGAATTACGAGGACTGCTTTCAATTTCTTTTAGAACACCTTGTTTTATGAATTTGTCAATTACTCAGTTGGAACGTGGCAGGTATTAGCTCCAAAAGAAATGACAGGGAGTGGACTAGATTTGTCTCTGGGCATAAGGTAATCGCCCTCCAAGAAACATGGGATACTACCGCTAACCTCTGGATGAATGGGTTTACCAGCTTTGTTGAACCATCCACCCCTAGCAGAGCTGGTAGAGCTAGGGGAGGCCTC
Organism: Lissotriton helveticus; assembly: GCF_964261635.1. Lineage (NCBI taxonomy): Eukaryota > Metazoa > Chordata > Amphibia > Caudata > Salamandridae > Lissotriton > Lissotriton helveticus. The sequence goes on from NC_136069.1 coordinate 1,184,155,873, forward strand.
GTAATCTTATTTTCTTTAGATCTCAAAGGATCCCTAAAACAGATTAAAAATGTCTCCCCCAATATCCTTATCGTCGAAAGGGAAATTAGCCCTACCAGGAGGACATTATATATTAATTTCTATAATTCCTGGAATAGGGACAATGGTGATAATAATATCGCCAGATTAGATTCTGTTTCAATGTCAGTCAGTGACAACATGCATATCGACTCGGAGTGCATACTACTGGGCGATTTTAATATTCATCCCTGGAAGCTCTTGTGTGGCTTAAGTAGGGGGGAGAAGGACCTGAAGGCCCCCACTTTGAGCATACTACACATGGTGAGGACCTGGAAGATCTTTTGGCCAATTTTAATCTTTTTGAACCGGAAGGGGGGTCACGAGTAGCTACTTTCACGGGAACTGACCCTGGAACAATTATTGACTATATCTTTGTAACACCTGGCATCTTAAACAGGGTCAGCTCCTATCGTACAGTTCCCTCCCATTACAGTGACCACAACCCTGTCACACTTGATGTCGCTTGGGATGATTTTATGGGGCCTATGCCGGGATCAATAAAACCAGGATATACCTTACGCACATCCGACCAGGGCAGAAGACTTAAATGGGCGAAAGTGGTTCCGGAGAACTTTTATGCGGAAGTTTTCCCGAAAATCGAGGCCCACGTGGCGATGTGCCAAAACCCAAATGCCTTAGACTGCAAAATCATAGGGGCCTTTCAAACAATCTGTGGGCAGGTTTCACAGGACTTATTGGTAAAAACCAGGAAGGGAGTGTGCAATAAGCAGCGCTGATTTGATGCTACTTGTTCAAAAGCACATAAATCCTTAATGGCAGCCCTGAAGTTAAAACCTAGGCCGAGGGCTGACATTGTTTTTTGAGGAAGGAATACAAGCAAGCAGTCAAGACCAGACAAGACAACATTAAGCACGAAGCCTGGGAGAATCTCCTTTCTACGGCTGTCCTAAGGGACAGCAGACAATTTTGGGATATAATCAACCAGCCATTCTTCTCTGATTCAGCCAATGTTGCCATGGATTGTGTTATCCCCGACGACAAATGGCTGGCCCACTTTAGAACGGTGTATGGAGACAACGAGACGGCTAGTCAAGTGTGTCCCCTGGTGGTCCCGGATGCTCCCCCTATTTATTTTAAAAGGTCAGAGGTGGAGAAAGCTATTCTGGCCACTACCAAGAATAAGGCCCCTGGCCCTGACGGGGTGCCGGCCGATTTTTACATTTACTCACCCAAGCTATGGGCGTCTTCACCGCCGCTAATGGCAAATCTCTGCCAACCACCTGGGCAACCTCCACCATCGTCCCCATTTTTAAGAAGGGCCAGCGGGATGATCCCGGGTGTTATAGGCCCATATCCCTCCTGGACTCTGCAGTTAAGATCTTAGGCAGAGTCCTTCTGGTTAAACTGAGGGATAGCGTCGAGAAGTGCGGGGGGCTGGCCGATATTCAATATGGGTTCAGAGAGAGGAGAGGAACGGTTGAGCAATGCTCCAACTTACACCTGTTGATCTCGAAATATACGGTGGCCAAGGAGGGGTCTCTATTCCTAGCGTTTATGGACCTCTCCTCGGCCTTCGACTTGGTGAACAGGTCTAAGCTGTGGACCACCCTCCTGGGGATGGGGATAGATGAGGCGCTGGTCAGGTACATGGCTTCCCTTCACCAAGAGCTATTTGCTGCGGTGCGGGTTACAAATGAGGGAAGGTGTACGCCCCGTTTTAATTCTATGCGTCGGGTCAGCCAGGGCTGTATATTGGCCCCGCTGCTCTTTACCATTTATATCAATGGCTTGGGGGCCTACCTGGAGGACGTTGAGGGTGATGTTCCGCGTGCAGGAGCAGTTAAGATCCCTGCTCTCTTGTACGCAGATGACGCGGTGCTGATAGCTCGCACTGGCGTCTGTCTGCAACGTCTTCTGGATGCTTTTGGCAGATTTATGGACCATGTGGACTTAAAAATAAATACGAATAAATCACATACAATGGTTGTTGGGTGCCAAAGTAATAAGAGGAAATCCAAAACCTTTGAATGTAAAGGCGAGGTTGTCACCAGAGTCTCGACTTTCCCTTACTTGGGGATCCTTTTTGATCAGAGGGGCTCTTGGGAACCCCAGGTCAGAGCTAAGAGGCTGGCGGTGACTAGATCATCAGCAGCTCTCATGGGATTTGCAAGCAGGCTGGGTGCTAGGCCGATGGAAGCCCTCCTGAAGATCTATAATAGCAAATCTGTTGCTCTGGCCTTATATGGTTCACCCATTTGGGGTTACGTAAACCTTGAACCAATACAGAAGGCGGAAAACAGATTTTACGGTCCCTCTTGTCCGTCCCACAGTCCACACCGACCTTTTCCATACATATGGAGGTGGGACTGGATTTCGTCACTGATAGGCTGAACATGGCGCCCTTGATCTTTTGGCTAAAGACGTGGCTCAATGAAGAACTGCCCCTTAACCACAAGATCATGGCCGATGTCATGTCTTTAGACCACTTCAAAAGAGTGCCATGGTTGGCCTATCTGATGAAATCCTTTTCAAACCTGGGACGACCGGAACTTTTTACATCCCCCATGGACATTAAGAAACAGGATATAGACTTAATTAAGAAGCAGTTCATGGGTAGGGCAAAAGTGGGTCGTGAGGAAAGGGAACTGCAGTAACCGGCAGTGAGGAATCATTATCTGCTTGTAAACCCCATTGCACTAGCACCTTACCTTGGTTTCGTCACAAAGCCATTTCATAGGTTTCTCTTGACCAAGTTTAGGTTTAATTTGTTACATTTTTATCTGGGTAACTTCATAACTTGGGAAAAACCAGAGCTAGCTCCCCCCTGTTGTTGTGATTATTTTTCGGTCCAAGACACCATGCATTTCGTGGGTTTTTTCTAGAGCCCAGGAAAAAATATTTGTTACCTGTTTTAAAGGAGGCTGGCTTCACACAGGTGAGACCAGCCCTGCTCTATCTCCAATCACTGAACGACATTCGCATTACATTTTGCATGGCAAATTTCTTGGTGGCGGCAGCTCGAACTAAAAAAAAAAAAAACACATCAGAGTAATGGGCCCCCTAAATGAGTTTTATTAACATTTTTTAAACTTTGTATACAATGAATTTAATCCTCTCTTTTTACATGGAGCCTGGTACAGAATATAATTGTATGCACTAATTTGTATGATATTGTAAATAGTTTTTATTTGTCTTGCAATGTTTTATCTCTTTGTATGATTTTTAACTAAATCGAATAAAGATTTTGACTGAATTTGTCAATTACAGGTATGACACCTTCAATAGTTTCTGCTTTCATTTTATACTGAGGAATGTTTGGAAAATCTATTCCTTGTTTCACTGTAATTTTAACTGGGTCTACATTTTTCATCAAACCCATCTCACTTCCTGTGAAATCCCAAATTTCAGCTTTGACTGTCTTTTTAAGCTCTTCAGGTAGATTATCTTTATCAAATGCAGGAAATAATTTACTTTCCTCTGCTTCAACCATTAACATCGTTAATTTGTACAGCCCATCTTCTTCTAGTGTTTGAAGCTCAATACCCTCCGGTGAGCAACATATTTTGCAATTCATTTTGCAAATGATGTCCCTTCCTAGCAAGTTCACAGGACTGCTGTTACAAACTACAAATCTATGTTTGTCTTTAAATTTGCCAATTTCAACCTTGACAGGCTCTGTCAAATCTGTTTTAATTTGTTGATTAGCTACGCCAACTACTTGGATGGTGTCACCAGAGAGAGGCAGGTTTTCTATATCCACTGATCTAACAGTAGAACGGGTAGCACCAGTGTCCACAAGAAAAGGGATTTCTACATCATTCACTTTACCATTTACAAATGGACCAGACTGGTTTACCTCAAGAGTGGCTCCAAGCACACACTCTCCCCCCTCTCTCAGGCACCGACATAAGTAATCCTCAGAATCACTTCTTCCATTTTCTGTCATCAAACATTGTTGAGAAACATTTGGCACATTTACTCTTTGCAATCTATTTACCTGATCACCTCCGCAGAATCCCATTTCTGTATTGTACCTCTGCACATTCACACAATTTGGAAGTGGCGGTTGTGGAATCTGACTTTGCTGATTCACTACCTGTCGCTGTAGCTGTTGCTGCAGATTTATTTCATTTAACTGTCGCTGTAGCTGTTGCTGCAGATTTACATCATTCTGCATCTGTGGATTTAATGATGCATTTTTAAAATTTCTGGGCAGATTTTTACATTCATGCTTCCAGTGTCCAATTTCGCGGCAATTAAAACAAGGGAGCTTTTGTTTCAACTCTTCAATATTAACATTGAATTTTGGCTTATTATAATTACCCTTAAATTTACATTGATTTTGATTCTGATTAACATTGACATTTTTATTTTCTAGAGTTGCTATTTACTGTTCAGCAACCTTCACCTGTGCCCACATTGCCTTTTCTTTAAGCTTCTTTTGCTTTGCATCTATCTCATCAGTACAGTATTTTGCTTTCCTCAAAATGTCATCAACTGAGAGTGATTGCCAACCAACAATTCCATTTCTAATCATTTCACCAATTTCAGGTCTCAAAATATAAACAAATCGTATATGAAATGGCTCATAATAATTAATTCCTCTAAGTCTGCTTTTAATCTTGCAACATCAAGTTTTGGGGTTGTTAAATCTATTTTATCAACACTCTTTTCTGGAGTATCAGTATCAGATTCTGCACCAACTGGAGTTTTACATGCTGGACTTTGATTAAAAGTTAAATCATGCATCATTGTTTTCTCTCTGTGCATTTCAGTTAAATCTGAGTAAAAATTTTCAGCCACTTTCTGAATTTCTGCATTTAATGGGATAGTTAAACCTGGGTGTCTAATTTCTCCTTGATCAAATACTGGTTGAACAGGACCAATTGTTACCGGTACCATTACTGCTTCCATGCCTTTAGTCAGCTGTCGTATTAATTCTTCTTTTGATCGTAAATATTCTGAAGTACTTGGAGTTTCCTCACCTCTTCCTGTTCTCATTAAATTTCTGGAAGTCTCATTTCTCAAAACCGGGGTTTCAGGAAAATTTCTATTTTCACCATATACACTAGAATTAATTCTTGTTTCTACTCTTTCGGTAGTTTCTGTATTATTCGAATATAATCTGGGTGATTCCTCATTAAGTGGTGGTGCACTTGGAGTGGTTCCTGGAGAAACCATCGGGGTAGACCATGTACAAGCTGGTTTAAAAGGAGTCTGTTTCTGATTTGTAATGTACATTTCATCTAAAACTGGATCTTCTAATTCACTTTCTTCAACATTATTATTTTTCTTTTGGGTGTTCTTTTGACCTGGTATTTCAGTAACCATCACTCTTACTGGGTACAAACCATCACACATTTCTGCACGTCTCCATCGACGCATTCTATCTTCATGAGTTTCTCTATTAATGTCCAATTTTGGACCTCTTGACACAGCTCTCGTTTCCCGCTCAAGTTCAAACATCTCATCCTCCCATTCAACTAAAGCTTCAAATTGTGTAGGTCTAGGCTTCGGCACAAGAGCCATCATTTTTTCCCTCAAATTTGTCAAAATCCTCATATTAAATGATCCGTCTTCCGGCCATGCTAAAACACTATCATTTTTAGTATATTCCATCCAATTATCAAACCAAAGGCAAGTATGATAAACATATTCACCTTCCATATATGCTGCAGGTGTTTTGTACTTATGAAGTAATTTTCCACCTCGCGTTTCAATTTTCTTATCAGGTTTAAATATATTCTTCAATTTCTGAAACCATGTAAGCTTCTTTTCCTCTTTCTTGTAGTAATAACTCATGTTTTTTTATCGAATTTGCTCATTTCCTAACAATCGTAAATGTTTCCTGGTTGTTCCGCAAAACCAGCCAATCCGTGCGTGAAACTCACCAACAAGCCAATCAGGTTAAGCTACGTCACCACCTTGCTCAACCAATAAAATTGCTGCTTTCAGGATAAGCCAATCAGCTTACAGCTTGACTTAGTCACGTGAACCAATCAGCGCGCTAGCTGTGACGTATTTTAGCCAATCACAGCGCAGACCCTGTGACGTACACTGCCGCTGCAGCTTCTCGTCTCTCGCTCTTAGAGCTCACCCCTCCTTTACAAAATATTTTCACAGCGCCATTTTAAGAAAACTTTTTCAATGAATTTCAATTAATAACAACAGAAAAACAAACCATTTGTCTGTTTCGCTAAAATAAGGTGATAGCTTTTACAGTCATTCAAATATTCTTTGCGTGAAATAGACGACGCTATTCTCACGGAATATTCAATCGTTGATAAAGTAAGCTTTACTCTACCCTTCTAACAAGTAATAGCGAACTAGTTTCCCTCTGTATGCACATAAAGTAACAATTCAAAGTTTGACTCGAACAGAATTACAAAATCATTTACGCGCTTTCAAAAAGAAAGTATCCCTAATCATACATACATGAATTCTTGGCAGGACTTTAACCAACCATAGCAAACCACAGTCGCCAGTAAAATAAACAATGTTACCTTACCCTTCACTCAAGTTTGGATAAATTCTACTAATCTTTTCGCAGTGAGTTTTAAAACAGGCTCCAAGTCCCTATACTCAAAAGCTGCAATTTCATAGACAATCCTCACTATACATTCTACCTAGCACACCTAAAATCCCTAAGCTTGTGCTATACGACCACAACACTAGTGATATATGACAATACCACTATTTTGAAACAGAACAAATGCACTGTGCAACTTCACTTGTCACACTACTCATATGCCGGCACAACTAGGAATTTTCACACCGCTGGTAAAAACCTTTCGACAACATATAACAACTTGACAAACTTAACATATTTTAGTCATTGATCCTATGTAACTACCATGTAACATGTCAGTTACCATAGCAACCATCCTCTGCTCCCAGAAAATTGATCCAGTGGCCCTATAGAAATTATGTCTCAGCAACGCTACCCAACTCCACAATACTCACCATTAATCTTAAACATTCACAAGACCCATAAACTAACGGGACATATTTTTGGGCAACTGAATCATGTGACCTAATTAATCAGAACCTATTCACAATATATTTACACATTTATATACAACTGCAGTATTATGATTTTACCATGATTTTTGATTTTCTTATTATTTAATTAAGTCACTTAGGCAAATGGATCTGCTGATGGTAACAAGACCATGAATAAACAAGACCAGCTTGTTGTTTCAAAAATCTTATTTATTAACTATTTATTCAAAGAAAGTGCATTTTTTAAAGTTTCTCTTTATTAGCATAAAATTAGCAGCTTTAAATTGAGGAACAGCAAATTAGACTGGCATTTCCAAGCAAATCAATTAGCATTGTTAAAGATGAATAAACAGTTTCCATCACCTAAGCCCTAACTTCCCTGTCTAAAACTCGCTCCACCTTAAAGGAAAAGTAATTTAACCCTATTATCCTTACGTGCTCCAAAGTCCTTCAGTACGTCACGCCCTTCACGCCCTTCAGGAATCGGAAAGCGAGAAGCGCCCTCCTGCCAAAGGGGACAGTTTTTATACCTTTTCTAACTAGTTGAAGTATCTTTATCACACATTCTTTCTGGAAACCTGAACTTTCAATTGGCTGAGCCATGTCAGACCACCATTAGGTCATACACTCCTGGCCAAGTCCGGGGCCTTATTGTTCTTAGTTTCATTAGATACATTCGTCCGAGTACAAAACTTTATTTCCTAATCTTGGCAGGGCCTGCCACATCCTGTCCTTGGAAATGACACCAAGAACACATTCAACTCGACCAAAATTGCTTCTGCATTAAACGTTGATTGTTCAGCAAAAAGCTCTTTCATCTGCGTATGAGTGAAGGCTTCACTCTGGTCAAGTTTCATATTCTGTAGCACTGCCAGCCATTTTCTTAGGCCCAACCGAAAACTAATGTCTAAACAAACACAAGACATCAATTAATAAAAGAATTAGAGTTCATTCTGTTACCCACCCTCCTTTGCTAATTATTAACCCGTTAATAAATGTTACCTAGCCAAAGCATTTTAGCAGCATTTGTGATTACTTTGTACTTAAAGGCAACGAAATTCTTCTCGAGCTTGTGCCACATAAAGACGGAAAGACATAACATAAGCACACACAAATAAGCACATGCCATTATTTAAACAGCCGCATTTAATACTGACAAAGACAATAGACAAGGTTAGTTTATTATTTTTCACACACTTGCAGTTGCAACATAGAGCACACATATTAGTCCCTTATGTCGTGTATGCATTTTAATCTAGGTTGATTAGTAAATTACACTTCATGCTGATTAATACGATTATTTTATTATGGAAGTATAACTTTGCGAGTCAAAACAAAATATTTTTCTTAAGCTCGCTCCATCACGGCCTCTAGCCATCGCCGACCTCACTGCACCTCACACTTCATAGCAGGCTGAGATACATAACCCCTGCACCGCAACACGCTCGGAGTCAAGGCTGCGGAGGCGCAACAACCCGTCATGCGTTGGAGCCAGCTGGCTCGTACATGTGACACAGCAGCTCCACTGCCCACAGGGCCCGCATGCCTCTCTCCCACAGAAAAAGGGCCGCAGAGGCAGCACAGAGCCAACGATCACCTCCCGGCCGGCCTCTCCGAGCCGTCTCTCCTCTTCCACCAGCAGGAACGCCGACAGCTGCAGGCACTCACAGGCACCCTCACAGCAGCAGACCGCCGCAGGCAGCACGCAGGAAGCACAGCCACAGACCGCCCAGCAGGAATGTCGCAGCCCCCCACAGCAGGAACACGGGAACAGACCCGCTTCGTCACCAGTGTGATAACCGTGGGCTCTAGGCCCACATGCTGTGAAAGCAACATAAAGCGACACTGGAAACATAGTTGCTGGTAATGGCCACAAGTACGTGCACTCGGGTTTCTTTATTAGCAGGGCCCCTAATTACTAGCACCTGTGTTGGATGGATATAGGTGAGTGTGTAGGCCAGCCCTCGAGGGAGAGGCTAGCAAAGCATTCAACTGTGTCCAACAGGACACAACATTGATCACGGAGGTTACGGAGCACCAACAGCTCTTCGTCAGCTCCAAAGTGCTACTGGGGGGGAAAAAGACTATATGGTGGACCATAGTGGACAAGGTGAATAGCATTACCATAGTCAAGAGGACTGTGAGTACTTGTACAAAGTACTGGCACAATTGCAAGTGCAAGACAAAGGAGAAACTGGCAACCAATCTCAAGGCAGCATTGCAGACCAGAGGTGGTAGTCTAGCACCCAAGGAGGAGCTGGATCCTTGGAGGAGCAGGTGTCCACTGTCATCTCTGCAGAGTGGGTGGTTGGCAATGCAGAACAGGACAGTGCTGCCTATGATGAACTATAACAGCAACAGAGTAAGTTGCAACAAGGGGCAATGTGGGTAACTATGTAATGTTGTGCAGTGCAGGTAGCATGTCCCAGCGCTATGCTGCACTGTCTGCAGGCCAGAGGGTAAGATGCTGCATCATCTATGCTTAAACATGACATCAATGGAAGACTCATGGGCATTTTGATAATATGTTGGCGTAGGGCAGCACAGCATGCCTTCTAGCTGTGCTAACCAACGTCAAAAGTAAAGTGCAGGAATGTGGCATTTCTACAAGATACTGCGCATTCCCCTCATTTCTGCCAGTGCCGGCACACATACAGCAGACGTTCGCCAAAGCAGGCACCCTTGCACCATGGTACAAGGGTACATGCGTTGGTGCTCACCAGCTGAATGTGTCCCAGCATGAAGAGCGCACTGATTATACCAGCTGCTCGAGTACTCTTCAATCCTCCTTCCCGGCCCTATCTTGTGAAATGTGAACCACTCTCTGCAATCAAATTAAATCAGGATCTCCAGCTGATCCTTTTAAACCTGAGCATCTTCTACAATTTCTACCTCTACTCCTACCCATGCTCTGTCAATTGCTAAACCTGTCCCTAACATCTGCAGTTGTTCCTACCTCATGGAAACACACCAAGGTTATTCCTCTGCTAAAAAGGCCTACATTGGATGCCTCCAAACCAGAAAGCTTCTGCCTGTTCTCACTACTCCCTTTTGTGGCCAAAGTCACAGAGTGTTATATTACCTTTATCCTGACTAAGTTTATAGAAACTAACAAAATTCTTGACTCTGCGCAGATGGCTTTAGACCTGGCCACAGTAGTGAATCTGCTCTGCTGGCAGTGAATGAACAACTGCGGAGCTCATGAGATGAAGGCCATACCTCTGCATTGATTCTCCTCGACCTTAGCGCCTCCTTCGACGCTGTATCTCATAAAATCCTGGTGCAACGTCTGGAAGGGATAGGCCGAGGAGATACCGCCCTCAATTGGCTTGTGTCCTTTCTATCAGGCAGATCCTTTCAGGTAATTTCTCCCCCCAAGAGCTCCCTGAAACAGCTCGTACACTAATGGGTTCCTCAGGGCTCGGTTCTGAGCCCAACATTATTTAATATCTATGTTCACTTCAACCCCTGGTGGAAGTTGCATAAAGCAGGGACCTCTCCATGGTCTCATACGCTGATGATACTCAGCTTGTGATCTCGCTATCCAACACCTCTGACCAACACATTACCAAGTTCCAAAATGATATGTTAGCTGTCGCGGAATGGATGACTGCCAACTGCCTCCAACTGCATGCAGGTAAAGCCAACATCCTCCTGTTAGAAAGGGATACGCGTCTTTGGAGCAATCAATGGTGGCCTGCCATGCTGGGCGTTTCTCCCACCCCCAAGGATACCGTAAAACACCTGGGCGTGTGGTTAGAACGTGCACTTACTTTTCAGGCACAGACAAAATCAGTGGCTGGCAGCTGTTTTGGACTCTTACGCGGTCTGAAGCCACTGCTCAGGTTTTTTGACACTCAAACTCGCCAGACCATCATCCAGTCTACTATCCTTTCAAGATTGGACTACTGTCACTCTCTGTACCTGGGTTGCAATGAGGCAGGCATTAATCATTTACAGAGGGTGCAAAAAGCCGCTGCCCATTCCTTCTTTGCCCTCCCGAAATCTTGTCCTACTTCCAAATAAATACGGAAACTACACTGGCTCCCTATCGTAAAGAGAATTCAGTTCAAGTCTCTGTGCATCGCTCACAGAATCTTCTACACCCAAGCCCCATTCATTCTTGTCCCCTATGTACCGGAACGTGCCCTCCGCTCCTCGAACCAATATCTGATATGCACTTCCTTAGTCAAAAGAGCCCAGGCGGGAGGCCGCTCGTTCCGAGTCCTAGCTTCATCCCTCTGGAATGCCCTCCCTAGCACTATCAGGAATCTACAGGGCCATGAGGTATTCAGGAGGGCAGTTAAGACCTGGCTCTTTCCTGATTCATTTTCTGTCACTCCTCACTCCTTGGTTAGTACTTACGGATCAAGCGCTGAGACGCCCCGTCACTGGGGCAGCCATGTAAATGTAAATGTAAATGTACAGGAATTTATATAGCGCAAATCACCAAGCAGTTTCTAAGCGCTTGCTTAGGGAACCCGTCCTGGTATTCCCCTGTGAGATAACCCCAGCAGGGTATCCGCAAGGTGAAAGCCAGGCATCCCGCTGCGAGGGGCCGTTGTGGATATTAAGCAAGCTATTGCCCAGAGTCGCAGAGTGTGAACCCGTGAATCGAGTAGGCACCGGAGCGAGAATTGTCAAGTCAAGTCCATGGACATTTTAGGACTCAAGACCCCGCCGAGCCGGGAATTGAACCCTGGTCCCAGGCTGACCTCTGCTTCCAGGTCTGCCTCCTCTAACCAGTGAGCCACACTTCTCCACAAGCCATGTGCTTTACAAATCCGATAACATAACATAGAGGAAAGCACAAGGATGTGTTGTATTGTTCTAACCACAGTGCACCCCTGCACTTTCCGAACCGCACCGCTTGGCACAGCAAGATGGTGTGTGGTGCTGCCCTGCACCACATGTCTATGAAATATGCCCCTCTGTCTCACCTGGGCCCATGCACATTAAGTTGGTCTACAAATTATTAGTATACAATTGGTATCTCAGAGGAGAAACAACACACCTGAGGGGTGAGGGATATGTGGGCCATGGGTATGGATGTAGGTGAGTGTGTGGGCCAGCCCTCGAGGGAGTGGCTAGCAAAGCATTCAACTGTGTCCAACAGGACACAACATTCCTCCCAAACCATATGGAAAACAAAAACAACAAACAAAAGTCCAACCTATGGGAAGGAATGGAAAAACAAGTAAAAAACAAATAAAAGTCTCCACAGTGCAGGACAGCAGTGGAATGGTGCAGCTGGAAGCACCCGAGCATCTTGGCAAGTGTCCATATTTTAACCAGGTACATCTGGACACGAACACTGTGCTGATGAAATCTGGCCCTCCAGCTTTGCATCAGTTAAATGACAGTTCCCCTACATGATGATAGTCCAGTGTACTCTTGCTGTGAGACAATTGATGTTGTCTAGTTCATACATAGGAGCATCAGGAGACTGAGTGAAACCCATTGTAAGCACATTAATCCATTGACGACAACCTTGGAAATCTGCCGGTGGGGCAAACATAGGGATTTTTCAAAAACCACATCCATCTCAGCCTAGAGTAAACTTCATTCTACACAGCTGTCATGGCATGCAGGCTCAGGTTACACAGGTGTCAGCTGCCGTGATAGGGACCATCTGAACTCCTCTCATCTACTAACTAAGACTGTGTGTGGGGTGAATGCAAGTGATGTACACCAGAGGGCCATGGGGCATATTTACAGTAAAATGGTGCAACTCGTCAATGCAAACAAATCTGCTGCGTCAAGTTAAGTCATTAAGAAAATGGTTGGATTGGCTGTATGTACAGGAATACATTCCACCCCTGTGCTCACCCCTGCGCAAAAAGAACATCTATGCACCCATGCAGACACCCTCGCACCATGGCGCAAGATTCTCTGTGTTGGTGCTCAGAAGATTTTTATGGTGCATGCGCAAGGGAAAACACATGGGGTGCCCCGTACACTTGTGAATACGGTGCATCCCTGTGCTTTAGAAATAACACAGGGTGGTGCTGCTAAATTGTTTGCAGTGTTGTGTTGTGCCATTTCTGTGTAATTATGCCTCTCTGTGGGAACAAGACACCATTCCCAGCACTACTACCATGTGGGGTGCTGCCTGACACATTTTACTCTATAACAGTCTGCCATGTCAGTCCATTGTATATGGTCTCACATAATGTAGGTGTTGTAGGCACATGAGAGTCAATATACGATCAGGGTGTCATCACTGTGTGTCAGTAAGTCAGTTGCCCGGACCAAAATTGGAACAGACAGAGGAGGCATGTACACATACAAGTGCATGGTTCTCATTAAAACGATGTGTGACACCCTGCAGAAAACCAAATCGGGTCCTGATGAAATGGGTTAAACGTCCATGATCATAATCTGACTAGTATGACAGGGCCCATCCACTCAGAGTAGACAAACAGTGCTAGTGAGAATAATGCTGAGATCCAGTCATCTGAAAAGGAAATACAGTGCTATTTTCAATCCCTACCCTTGTGTAATAGGTGTACTATCCAATAATGAGGCACTGAAAGTGAGATGTATTGCACCTTGATTGTTAACTAGACTAATCATGTCAACATCCAAGAGAGGTCAGCAATAGCATTTCTCCATCTCATTGCAGAGGATGAACCCTCACCTCCTGGCCACCACACTGTCCCAGACTTCATTGATGATGGGGATGATGACAAGATGCAAACCATCAACCAGGACACCCTCCAAAAACTCCTGGACTGAATCGGGACACCGTCTCCAGACACGGAGAGGATCAACAGCGCTGTGGGGTCTGCACATACCCTGCCTAACAACCAACAGACACCACCTGCCACCCTCCCAGAGCCCTGGACTATGAAGACCCACAGATTACCTTCCAACGTACTGCAGTAGGAGTCTAGCGGGAGTTGGTAGAGCAGGTGTGGGTGGAGATGGTAACCGTGGCGGCCACCCTAGGGAGAGTCCCTGGGCACCTCAGTCCCAATAGGGATAACACTGCTGCCATCAGAGGCACCTACTCTCCACTCTGTGGCATCCAGCAGTCCCTGGCTGACATCGCTCGTGTCATGAGGCAGGGGCATCAACAAATGCCCTGCAAAGGTGGCACCAGCGAGGTGGCCAACCAGCTGTGGGCAATGAGAACCATCTTGGAGTCCATGGAGCGGAAGCAGGACTCCCACTTTGCTGCCATGGCTGCCTACCACCACGACATTGCTGCTGTGCTGCAAAACTAGCAGATCCTGCTTGCTGCTGTGCTGTCTCATTAATTGGCAAAGATGAATGCTGCTCCAGGCCCAGGATTCACATCTTCCGCCCCTGATGTGTCTTTGCCTCCCTCAGCTACCACACCTACAAATCCACCCTCATGGGACACACCCCACACATCAGAGGAGAAAGATGTGGACAGCACCTCTTTCCTAAGAAAAAGTGTCCGGTAACATTCATCTGTGCAACATACCCAGTTTCTTCTTTGCCCTGTAGTTATGAAAATGCCAGGGAAAATCAGCTGCCACTGTCCTCATTTTGATTTTGCACTGTACACCTTGACTATTTGTGGACTGTCAATGTGGCTTAACCTCCCTAATGACATTGTGGTCATCCTCCTCACTGAAACACTCCTCTCCTCCACATTTCCCATTACATGTTCCCCACATGGACTCTGTCTGGACATCCACTGGGCCAAAACATCTTTTCGGATTGTAGTCCAATGAACTTTACCTGCGAGCCGCTTTATCATTTGTACATGTAAATAAATGCACTTAGTACTACCTGTGTGTTGTCTGTCTGTTGGAGTCTGGACCAAGTTGACCACTGGCCATCCTGTGAGGCAAATACACCAACTACTTGCCAAAGGGATGTGTTTTTTTTTAAGTTAGGGACAAAGCTAGGCAGTGAGAGTGTAACATAGTTGGTGGACTCAATTTGTGTGTTGACTAGCAAGTTGTTACTGAAGGTTGCAGGCATGAAGTTCCACTGATGTCTTCCAGTCAAGGTTAAAGGTGAATTAAGTCACCCTACAAGGGCGAGATCTACCCATGGATTCTAGCAAGTAAACAACATTCGTCCGACAAGTAAACACTGCAAGTTTGAGTGGCTATGGGGAAGCCATCAGTGTGTGAGTCTAAAAAACCTACAATTTGTGCAAATGTTTTGACCACAACATCCCTCCAAAGCATGTCGCATGACGAACTTAAAGAGATACCGTTTGTGAACACATGAGTTGCACTGTGTACCATTTCCATCATGATTACCACTTACACTGCTCAACAATTTCTGTAAATAGATCATGTAAAGTCATAGACAACCTGACAGATCCCTGTCCATAGGTTAGAAACCTACTCACACATGTTGCCAAACACTGCTAACAAAGACAAATGCATGTACATAATATTACATGGGCACACCTGCTAACTCCCATACAGTAAAATGATGTAGACCTGTATGTAGCAAACAATGACATTTAATGTCAATAGAAAACTTAAAGTAAATAAAACTACCTACCCTACACTAACTAATCTAACCTAACCTACACTGTCTTATCTTACATACTATCTAAAACTACCTTAACTTAACCAACCTCACTCTACACATTTAGCGCAACATGATAAACATCAATCCCCCCTTTAGACATGTCTTCACACAAGGACAACAGAAACTACACCTAAGTATCAAGTAATTACTCATAGACTCCTAAAATCTCATATATATTTTTATGCATTTTTCTTTACATTTTGTATTTTTTGTTTTTAACACATATAAAACACATCAACCCTTCCACTCCAACAAAACACAAAGTACCATTACCCACTAAAATTGTAACCCACCCCTACAAAACCCCTAAAACCAATAGCCCTACTCTATCACTACACTAACTAACCTAAAGAAAGCTATAAAACATAATTACCAACATTAACACTATATACAGGGGGCAGGGCAGAAAGGCTTCCTGTGGCTAATGTGGCCTGGAACTTCCCACTGCCTGCTTCAATTCGAGAAGAAGTGTCAGTGCCTGGTCCATTTTTTTTCTAGCACAGCCACCTGCAATTTAAAGTCTAAGAGGTCCATTTTAATGTCAAGCTCAAATGAGCTAAGCCCTCCTGTGGGCTGAAGTGTGGGGCCAGGTGGTTGGGATGGTCCTTGGGTGGATGTGCTGGGTACTGCTGCTTTGGAGATACCTTGGCCTGAATGTCCGTTCCTGCCTGAACTCCTCTTTTCCCGTGTTGGTGGACTAAGAGAAAAGCTTGTCCACTTGTCCAAAACCTTCTCCTCCTTGTAACGCTTCCTCTTGACCCTTTATGCCTTAGCGACTCTTCTGATGTGGTGGTGGCACTCCTTCCTGATCTTATGCTTCTTCAGCTGCTCTGGGGTCATGCTGTCTGTTCAAGCACTAATGATAACTGTCAGTCAAAGGGTGACTAGGAACAGGTACAGACATCATGAAACAATATTATTTTCAAAACATATACAGTAGCAGCCCCTACAGCCTAAATTCATCTTGCAGCTTAGAGTCAGCATACACATGCCTATTATCTATCATATCAGATGTACTAAGCCACACTACAAAGGCAGGGCAATTGTTGAACAATGAAATTGCAACACCTTGGCACATCTAGGTGTGACCATGTCAGTATTTAGTATGCTTGGGAACAATGCTCTTTGGTACCCATGTCATCTTTACTGAACATTAGTGTTCCTTCTGCATCCTGCAATGGCCTTTATGCCATAGACATTTGCCACAGTAAGAAGTGCATTGTCTACAAACTAAGGGGCAGATGTATCATCCGTTTTTTTGTCGCAAACGCTGCGATTCGCAAAATAGCAGCGTTTGCGACAAAAAAAACGGGATTTGGAATGTATCATGCAAAAAGCCTCGCAATATTAAGGAATCGCAAATTTTGCGATTCCTTAATATTGCGTCAGCATTTAAGAAATTCCAAATTGCGATTTCTTATTTGAACTATATTAGGCATTTCAGTTTTGCTATTTTTGACTAAGAATTCGCAAATTACCACCAACTTGTAGTTGGTGTTAATTTGCAAATTCTTTTCAAAATGCAATTTTTAAAAATTCTAAAGTTGCCATGTGACGCTCATACATGCCCTTAGGGCATGTATGTGCGCCATATGTGCACACATGTCAAATTCAGGGGTGCAGCAGGGTGTCCTTAGGACACCCTTGCACCCTTGAAATTATTCTCAATGTGCGATTAGCAAATTACGAATCGCAAATTGAGAATAATTTCACAATAATTCCTACGGGCCTCCTGGCCCATAGAAATGAATGGGAAATTATTCCTTAATTGCGATTAGCAATTTGCTAATCGCAATTAAGGAATTTTAAGAAATTGCTAAAAAGTAGCGAATTTCTACATACATACCATTTTGCACTTCTCAAATAGCGATTCCTTAAAAATCGCTATTTGAGAATCGCAAAATGGTATCTTGATACATCTGCCCCCATATGTATTGTCTCACAACGTAGTGTAACTGATAATTCAAGGAGCCATATCAGGACACATTTCTAATATACTGAACACTTGGCAGGTGTAACTTGTAACAATTGTCACTGGATACCCAACTCACATCACAAAGAGGCATATGAAAGCTCTCCTATCTAAACTGTTGTAAGTCCATGGTGGACCATGCCACCGCTCATTACATGCTCCCAATGTAATAGTATGGGCAACTGATATGCATTCGAAATTCTTCAAAACCCTAGCCATGTTCAGATATGTATCTATTGCCACATATTTTCACATAGTCTGCCACTGTGATCATGGCTCCCTTTTCAAGCCTCTATCACGTGGTTCATCCCAGATTGGCAATGTGTTCTCCTTGGCAATAGTCAGAGGCTAATACACATGTATCACTTAACATCCACTTTTCCTGACCTAGTGATCATAATACAAAAGTTTATTTGTGATAGCGATGTAAATTGAATCTGGCAAGTCAGACAGCATCTGACATCACACTCGATCCTTGCACTACACAATTAGCATTGATGAAGGCACTCACCAGTGAAGTTGGGGCCCTTGAAATCATCCACCTCACCAACTGTGCATGATGGGGGTCCAGCAACAAGATATAACATGTAAAACACCTGCATAAACTTAGAAAATATATTTGATATGCAACAGCAGCACAGCACATATGCATAGGTATTGGATATGTACCCCTTTCGGATTGTAAGTATTAAATTGCTATTGTTGACATGCCTGCATGATACACATCAGTAAGGCAGGCTGAAATATACATATATATGATGAGCTAAAACATGCACCTGTTGGCTAATTTGTAGAAGCAGGTCATGAACCTCATCACTACCATATTTTGCTATGGTAGCTGACTGTGAGGATTTTCTGCACCTACATTAATCACATACCATACTCTGCAAGGTATTGCAATACCCAGGCCCTCTTGAAGTTTGACACCAGGAAATGAGTATGCTACGTACATCACACACCATGCATACTTGTTCCCTAGGTTTGGTGAGTTCTGCACCTCTCAGTGCTGCAGAGTACCTGATATTGTTTAGACATGTTCCATGCAGCCCAAAGTTTGAAATTGCAAAATTGAACAATAACACATATGAGAACAGCATTCATGAATCAGTGCATCGCATGCTGGTTAATGCTATGTGATCAATCATGTGGAACGTAGGGTCAAATGTCTAAACAAATAACAAATTAATGCATGCTCTCACAGAAGTGTTAAGTGCTTCATGTTGTTATGTGCAATAAATGGTGTTTGTGAAAGTATGCCACTTCTCCCATGAAAAAAGCCAGTCCTAACAACGTGTGATGGACTTTGCAGTTTTGCCAAGAATCACCGATGGTGTCAAAAGGTAAAGCTACAATATCAAAAGTTGTGGTGTGTGGTGCATGCCTGTGTGAATACAAATGTGTTGGTAGAAGGTGTGTTTCAATTCTGGTTGCTGTGTGATAACACATGAATCACGGTTGGACAAAAAGGTGATGTAATAGGGATGCACATTGAACCTGCAGGTCACACAGCATCTGACATCACACTCAAACCATGCACTACACAATTAGCATAGATTAAGGCACTCACCGGTGAAGTTGGGGTCCTTGAAGTCATCCACCTCATCAACCATGTATGATGGGGGTCCAGCGTACAAGACATAACATGTAAAACACATCAGTAAACTTTGAACACATAGTTATTTTATTTTTAATTCTTTACTGGGACTCATTTGTATCACCTACAGGGACGCTCACACTTTTGGTGGCCCACTCAGTGTCACAGATAGCACTGGTGCACAGATCGTGCCAGCACTATTGCCATGGCATTTCTCTCTTTTGAATGAGGGCATGGCTATTTCAAGTCAAAAGTCATGTGAGGCATACTTAATGTTATCACAAATCATCAATGGGTATACGAAACACAAACGAAAGCGCTTAAATCATGCAAACTTTCCAACTGCCCCACCAACTTCGATGCCAACATAGTCCAGGAGGTCAGACTTCTTGCCAAACACATCAGCCCAGCGATGTTTCAGTTGATGGAGTTTGCGGTCCACTCCAAAAAGCTTCAGGATCTGGAGCTATACACTCTCCCACTGTTGCTTCCCCACCTTCATTGGGTAGTCCTAGAGCACACTTCCCCCGTTGGCGACTATGGCAGACAGGTAATGGGTGAACAGCCACAGGAAGCTGCCAAACTCCTGCTCACTCATGGGGCGAGGCCTACCCTCACCTGGCATGATCCCACCCAAATAAGAAATCCCATATTAAACTTAACACCCCATAAACCCACTACTATCCCTATGACAAAAATACCCCACTAGACAAACACCCAACAGCACACAGGACAATACACAACAATAAACTAAACAGCAGAAAAAGGACTTGAGGAACATGACAGGGACAGCAGACACGACAAACCAGCTCCAAACCCATCGACTCACTCTCCAGCACATCCAAAACACAACCACTCCCAAGCTCAGACTGTGAAACTGTGAGTTACAGAGAAAATTAAAGTAACTTCACAGCTCCTGGTTTGCAGCATGCAAGCTTTATTACATCTCTTCCCTTCATCCATAACATCACTTCCTGGGCAGATACGTTACATTTTCAGATGAGACACTACCAGTCAATGCATAGATTTCACACCAGGCCTGGGGGGCTTGGCTTACGCGCCATGTTACATGGCGGATCCCGCTTGAGCTTCGTAGCGACGCGGTACCTAAACGCTACCAACGAGATCTACACGCCTGCTACTCCGTCCAGGATTGAAGTTATGGCGCCCTGAAGGTGTTGTGAGCAGTTTTGTCGCCTCTGCGCTGCTCGCGCTGCCTGCGTTCAAATTTTTTTTTGCCGCGACGACATTCTCCTCAATTAAGTCGCAGGCGCCCGCCATCTTGTTTATCGGCGCCGTCGCTCACATTCTCCTCATGGTGACGGTCCACATCTTTCTGCAATGGTTTCTACACTGGTTAGCATGATCAATTTGTAAAATGGGCTGCTTTCTTCCCAATATTTACCAAAAAAAAGAAAATACAGGTACTTTTAATTATTCAGCTTGTCTGACTGCCTCCGTTTCTACTAGGCTTCACATGTTTGATATGCCAGCACCTATCTATATTGCAAACCCTGCAATATTTTAATTATTTTTAAAGCAGATGTAGGGCTGTGCCACTATTTACCTGTGATTAATTGCTGAAATAGCCCACTATAAGAGTAGCTAACTTGAAGGCTCATCAGTTCAAGCATCACTCTTCACTCAATACATGTGCCAGTGTTTTATTGGATCACTTGACTACTTTCACTTTCTGCCTGCTTTCACATGAGAAGACAATTTCCCTTAAGAGCATGTAATACATTTTATTATGCCATTTGTGGAGGAATTTTGAGTAATTTCTCCTTTTTCTGCTCCATATTGAAGAACTTACTACAACTACAACCTTTTGTGGCGTTTTTATTAAGTTCACATCACCTTTTTGCAGCCCATAACGTGATTTTTGTTTATACATTGAAATGGCTAGCGATTTACACAGTGTTAGATCTTCCTCCACTGGTACAAAGCCGAAAAGACATAAAAATTACCCGTCTTCTCCTATACTTTCCTCGCAGAATCCAATCTTGGACTCTATATTGGATGAAGTGCGTGGCTTGCAACCTTTTATGGCCAATACCAATGACAGATTCAAACAAATTAAAGAAAGATGGATGACTATGGAAGCAAAAGTAGTGGATCTTGAGCAACGAGTTAGCGACATTCAGGATGCCTCTTCAAAGATTCCATCTTTAGAACAGGAGATTCATAAGTTAAAAATTCATACAGAGAACCTTGAAAATCGTAATCGCAGAAATAATCCACGCCTTTATGGTCTTCCGGAGAATATTGAAGGGTCCGATATAATATCTTTTTTGCAAAAATTCCTCCCAGAGCTTCTAGGTCTTCAAGCATCAACAAGTCCTCTTAATATACAAAGAGCTAATCGCCTGGGTCTTCTTCATCCTACCGCTGCTAGACCTTGTGGGATCATTATGCTCTTTCTGGAATTCACCGAACTGATGCAAGTCTTGAAAGCTGTTAGACGTAAACGTCGCCTTACTTGGTCGGGACACAATATTTTCATATCTCAAGATATTTCCAATGCAACAAACGCCCAACGGAAAGAATTCCTCGCTCTTCTTCCTTAAATGCGACATCTTAACATCCAGTACGGGATTCTCCATCCTTGTCTCTGCAAAATTACGCATAATGGACGGTCACGCTCCTTTGATGATCCGGAAAAACTCAAACTTTTTCTCGATAATCTGTCACCTCATGGAATGGATACTAATGCTTGATTTCTCCTTTCTAGCAGGAATGTCGACTCGATTTCAATAAGATGCTTGTTTTTCTTAATGATTCCTGATTTTCTATATTTATCTTATATGTGTGTGGTTCTCTGTTTCTCCATTACCTTTACCTGATTTTTTGGTCTGTGTCCTTTGGCGTCACGATGCCCCTCTCTTTACGATTTCTCTCATTTTTACAGATCTGGATTCTTTCCCTTGATCTGTTTCTCTGCTTCTTACCTTTATCTCTTCTCTCTCTTTTCTTTTCCTTCTTTGCTCTTCTTGTTCTTTCTCATTTTCATTTCTTGTTTATTGTTTATGTCCTATGTTTTAAAACGTATTTTGCTTATCACATACTAATCAATGTTTTTATTACTTTTTTTCTTTTTCATTGCTCACCCTGCAGTGTTATGTTCCTGTTTCCTCATGTACTCCCTAATCCAACGTCATGGTTAATGTGGTCTCGTGGAATGTTCGTGGTCTAGGTCATCCTGTCAAACATCAAAAGGTATTGTCTCATTTAGCTAAACTTAATGCTCATGTTGCTTTCTTACAGGAAACTCATTGCAATGATGCAGAGTCTATTTAACTCAAACGTCAATGGGTTAATCAAATAGTATTTTCCCCTTCTATTGATCGTCATGGAGGTGTTGCTATATTGTTTCACAAATCTATTACTGCTCAAATACTATCGTCAGAATGTGACTCGTATGGTCGTTGGGTGTTGGTCGATGCTACCTTAAACAAAGTGCAAATTTCATTTTCTAATATTTATGGTCCTGTTAAACCTGATCCGGAATTTTGGCAAACTAACTTTTATCCATGTCTAATCCTAACATTGTCGTTGGTGGTGACTTTAATAATTGGTTGGACCCATTTGCAGACAGGAAATCCAAGTGCAAATTTAAACCTGACAAAACACATAAGTCTTTCCAATCTGCCATTTCCTCTCGACCTATATTTGATTCATGGAAACGGCTAATCCTGATACCTCAGAATTTACTTTTTTCTCTCCTGTACATCACACAAGCTCTCGTATTGACTATATTTTAATTTCCAAATCTTTGTTATCTTGTCTCCACTCTTCTGAAATTGGTTCTATTTTTATTTCGGATAATGCCCCTGTTTCCACCTCTATTGATTTATCCATTACCTCTTGCAAACAAGGTTGTTGGCATTTTACCAATCATCTCTTATTAGATCGCACTTTTATCTCAGAAGCCACCACCTTTATTAATGAATTTTTTCTTATCAACAAACCTTTAGATACTTCAACCCACAACAATTGGGATGCTTTTAAGGCATCTTTTAGAGCTTTCACTATCGCTTATTCATCAAAGAAAAAGAAATTACTAAATTCTAAATATAAAGACACCCTAACATTAATTAAAACCTTGGAACACAAATATTTCTCATCCAAATCCCTCTCATCATTACAAAAATTAATTAAGGCTAAATCCACTTTGAATAAAATTGCTACTGTGGACGCTGGTAACATACTCCTCAAGGTCAAATCTAAATTTCATGGCAGTCAAAATAAAGCGGGCAAAATGTTAGCGAATTATTTAAAAATCAAATCAGAACATAAATCCATTGGCCCTATTCATGATGAAACAAACAATACACTCCTCTCCTCTGGCTCTGATATTATTAGTACATTTCAATCATATTATAAGCTCTTATATACAGAGACTACTAACCCTTCTAATGATGATTTTACATCCTTTTTCCAAAATATTCCTAAACATAAACCTTCCCCTGATATCTTTTCACCACTTGAGGAGGATATCTCTCTTCAAGAAATATCTGATGCCACTAAATCCTTGAAAAAATCAAAAGCTCCCGGCCCTGATGGTTTTTCAGTTGAATTATTTTTAGCCTTTTCCTTGATCTTCACACATAAATTATTAGATCTTTTTAATTAATTTATATCCAATTCCAAGGCCTGGGGCTCCTTTTTAGAAGCCCCTATCATTGTTATTCCCAAACCTGATAAAGACACCTCTTACTGCAAAAATGATCGCCCTATATCACTAATCAATTATGATTGTAAAATTTTTGCAAAGATTTTGGCCTCTCGTCTTGAGAAAGTTATTCCCCTTCTTGTTAACCCAGATCACTCTGGCTTTGTTAAAGGACATTTAGCATCTGATAATGCCAGAATGTTTGCCAACATTCTCACCCTTAGTTCTAAATATCCTTCTCCACTAGCTGCTTTATCCCTAGATGCTGAAAAAGCATTTGATCGAGTCATCTGAGATTTTATGTTATATACATAACACTGGTTTGGCCCAAAGTTTATTTTATATAATAAATTATTATACACAAATCCAAAAGCATGTGTATTTGTTAATAGTCTTTTTTCTCCAAATTTCTCTTTACAAAGAGGTACACGTTAAGAATGCCTTATTTCTCCTTTACTTTTCTTATTATGCTTGGAACCCTTTCTTGAGCATATTAGAAATAATCCTCTTATTACTGGTTTTACTTTGAAATCACACCAAATTAATCTTTCTGCATATGCAGATGATGTTTTAATGTATATGTCCAATCCAGTTACTTCTTTACCTCCCTTTCTACAGGAAATCACATCATTGTCTAATGTCTCAGATTATAAACTTAATTTCTCCAAGACAAATTTTACCTATAAACTCTTCATGTTATAGTCACGTTTGACTCCACTAATTTTACATGGTGTCCTCAAAAAATTAAATATTTAGGCACATAGTTCTCCTCTAATATTTGTGAGACCCTTTCCCACAATTTCTCTGCTCTAAAACTTAAAATTACCAATTTGCTGACTTCTTTGTCTCCCTTGTTTTTGTCTTGTTGGGGCAGACTTGATACAATTAAAATGATGATTGTTCCTCAGATATTATTCACGCTATCAATGCTACCCTTCAAAATCCCCAACTATTATTTTTCCCAACTTAACTCTTTATGTACTAAATTTATTTGGAATAATACGCATTCACGCATTGCCCTATCCAAATTAATTTGTCCCAAAACTGAAGGGGGGTCAGATTTCCTGATTCCAAACTATACCATAATGCTTTTTTGATCCGTCAATTTTATGCTATGTCTAAGGATTATAAACATTGTCCTAAACCCTCTTGGATTAATGTTGAATGTTCTTTGCTAAATGACTTCTCTTTACATGATATTGTTTTTATGACCAATTGTTCATTTATTTCCAAGTATCCAATTTTAAAATACTCTCAATACCTTTTGCATACACTTTTCTTTAAGAATTTTGACAGTTATCAGTTTTTTCTTGCCTCCTCTCTATGGTATAACAAACACATCAAATTCCGTCACAAATCGTTTTACTACAAACATTGGAAAGAAAATTGTATTTTTTATGTCAATCAATTGATTGTCGATCATAAGATTTTGCCTTTTGCTCAATTGCAAGCTGCCTATAACTTATCTGACTCATGTATTTTGCAATATAACATTTTAGCCCCTATTCTCCACAGTGTCATTGTCAAGCCCAGCTTCATTAACACCTGATACACCATTATATCAAATTTCCTCTGATAAGATTCCTAGTGCCTCTTTTATTTACAAAACCTTATCTACACAAAATGGCACACGGAATAAAACAGCTGTTGAGCTAGTTTGGGAACGGGACTTATCCATCTCACTATCTATTCTCCAATGGGATAGGTTTTGGCAAAAACTCTTTAAAACTTCCAAAACTGCTAACATTACAAAATCCTTATATTTTATTTTCAATAGAGTTGTTATTACTCCCCTACTTTTACACAAATTTAACCAGTCCACCTCATTATCTTGTTGGTCATGTTCCAATGCTGAAGGATCATTAACACATTTATTACATTATTGTCCCAAAACGTATGATTTTGGAAATCTGTCTGGTCAAAGTACTTATTGATTTTTTCTTATAAGATTCAATTTAATATACACAATGTATTTTTGGGTGCAATGTCTACTGATTTTGATCAAATTACCTCTAAATCAATTTTATTTGATTTATTTATTGCTGTAGCTTTTAAGGTTATTTTAACATGTTGGAAAGATAACTCTAAAAAATCCTTTTTGCTTTGGTGGAATCTGATATGTGATGAGCATAGAATTGCATTGGTGCCTAATAATTCAATCCATGTACAAATCAAAACTGATCTATTATGGCTACCGTTCACTACTTATCTGTCTTCGAACTTTTCTTCTACATAGCTTCTTTTATTTTTTCCAGTATTGTGTATATCTTTTTTTTCTTTTCTCTCTTTCTCTCTTTTTCTTTCTTTCTTTCTCTTTTTGATCTTCTTCTATTCATCCTCTCTTTTTTTCTCTACTTCTTTCTTTAAAAAAAATATATATATATATATTTTTATTTTTTAGTATAATATGCCCTATCATATTTTTCACAGGTTGTGTATGTGCCAGTATGTAGTTCAGTACTTTTTCTAATATGTAATTTTTTATTGGTTACTTTCTTAGGAATATTAATACAAATGCTCTGCATTATACTGTTTCTATATTCTTTATCTCAACAATTTTATAGAGATTATTAATATGTAACTATATACTTCCTTCTTTTTTCTGAACGAAATATTATACATGTATTCCTGTGTTCTTTATCTTCAAATAAAAAATTATTTAACTAAGATTTCACACCAGGACTGACAAGGCACCATGGGCCATATGTATCAAGCACTAATGCGTTTGCAAACGCCGAAATACGCAGAATTTCGGCGTTTGCGAACGCATTAGTGCAAAATGGTATGTATCAAAGAAATCTGCATGCAAAATAAGGAATCGCAAAATTTGCGATTACTTATTTTGCGATTGCATTTAAGGAATCCCAAATTTTGCGATTCCTTAAATGCAATGTATGAAGGATAAAAAAATGCAAATTGGCCTTAAGAAATCGCAAATTACCACCAACTTCAAGTTGGTGGTAATTTGCGAATTCCTTGAAAAATGCACTTTTTTGCATTTTTCAAAGTGCAATGTGAGGCACATACATGCCTTTAGGGCATGTATGTGCACCACATGTGCACCCATGCTGATTTCAGGGGTGCAACAGAGTGTCCTTTGAACACCCCTGCACCCTTGAAATTATTCTCAAATTGCGAATTGCAAATTGAGAATAACTTCCCATTCATTCCTATGGGCCTCCTGGCCCATAGAAATGAATGGGAAAGTATTCCTTAATTGCGATTTGCGATTTGCTAATCGCAATTAAGGAATACTAAGAAATCGCTAAAAAATTGCGATTTTGTACATACATCCCTATTTGCGATTCTCAAATAGCGATTTCTAAAAAATTGCTATTTGAGAATCACAAATCAGGTTGATGATACATATGGCCCCTGTGATTATTTTGACATGTTGGCTGGGAAGCGTCATTTTTGGCTGATGCGGTGACTGCAAAAATCATGCTTTAGGCTCATGCATATGTTTTTTTAGACTCAATCGGACAAATATATGCTTTTAGGTGTATTGGATTGTGCAATGCATGTAATAATGTACAGGGATTGCAGTGTTGGTTGTGAATAGTGGAGTTGACCTCTTTACTGTCGGTGCATGTGTGTACTATGGGGCATATTTACACGGGCATTGTGCCACAGAATCATCACTTTTTAGGATGCTCCGGTGGCACAATACCCCACTCCATATATTCAAAGCTGGGTTAAGCCACTTTGTGTGGCTTTATGCCACTTTGTAAATATCGTACCCTTTCACTCAGCTGTCTACTTGAAAGGGGTGTGTAATGGGTGTTGCTGTGGAGGTTCCACAACTACACCCATTGCTTTTTTACGCTGGCCCAGAATCACAAGGATCTGTAAATCGGAGTCAGCACCAAAAACTAACGCCACTGAATACCAGGCGTTAGATTGGCGCAACGAGGAGAAATATTTTTATTTCTCCTCGTTGTTTGCTCTTTCTATGTATGCTGTATTCTGCAGTACACATAGAATTAGGAAACCACCAATATTGATTGTTTATTTGCAGGAAGGGACACCTTCCTGCACATAAACAATCATCCCTGCAACGGAAGCACCTTTGCTCAATGGTGCAAGGATGTATCTGTTGGCGCAAGACAGCTTTTTTGAGCACCAGCGCCAGGGAAAACACAGGGCTGTGACATATTCTCGTAAAATACAGAGCATCCCTGCATTTTTTAAATGATGCAGCACGGTGCTCCAAATTGCTAGCAGGGCATTGCTGCGCCATTTCCTAGCAAATATACCCCTATGTGTGTTGACAGTGTACATATGCGTGATTTATTGCTGTTCGGGGTTTATACTATGCATGGTGCCCAAACACTCTGGTAGCATAAGGGCACACCTTGCAAGAGATGTTCCAAGTGCTAAATTCATCTGAGCTACCACTGACATTACATTAGCTTCCCCCAGGGAAGCGACAAACTAGCACTGCCATAGGTTCAGGGCACCCACTTCGACAATAGCGCAGCCTATTGTCAAACTGCACAATGTCCCACAGTGGAGGCATCAGACTGAGGGAAAACTTGGCAGAGTTACATTTCCATTTGCAGGTGAGTGCAGGGTTTGGCTACACCCACCTGGAAGGGGATGTATGGATGGCACATTATGAATGTTTGAGTATAGACCATTCAGATTCAAGGGTCATATCTCACAGGAAAGTAACAGTGTCATCATTTGTGACCAACATGATACTCACTCATACTGATGGTGCTCTCCTAGATTACCATGCATGCCTTGGTGTGACCTCCTACATATTGCTGACATTAAAGATCCATAAATCTCACCATCACTACACTCTGCATCAAGACGGTGACATTTATTTGTAGTAGTGGGTATTCACATGCAACACTGTTGCACTGGCAAAGTATGGTATGTAGCATCTATGTGTGTGATATGAGATCTCTAATGGATTTCATAGGTGGAAACAGTTATTGATGTAGCATATGTAGACTGTAGTTTTGGGACTGTGTTTCCATGCACATACCATGTGGAACACTTCACAGATCATTCAATGAGTGGACTCTACTATCGTCCACAAGTATGAGGCCGTACAAATGGCTAGCTGCCATGAGAGAGACACACACAGTCATTGCAGACTATTTACGTTACCACACCATGTTAATTGTGGCTGGCAATGGAGGACTATTTGCCAGTGGCGGCTCCTCTATAGGGGTGTTTTGGCACCGCCCCCCCTGATTTCTCACCGTGCGAGAAGGCAGAAACATAAATGGTAATAACTACTATTTGTTTCTGCCTTCTCGCACGGCGAGAAAGCAGAAGTTCCTGGTTGGGGGTGGGTGGTCCTGCTCGAGGGCAGGGGGAGTGGCTTGCCCACTGTTGTTCATACTGACTGTTTGGGCAGCCCGAGGCCACCCAAACAGTCTGTATGAACAACAGTGGGCAAGCCACTCCCCCTGCCCTCGAGCAACACCGCCCACTCTCCCTGTTCTCCATGTATGCTGCAGCATACATAGAGAAAATGACCCGGTTGGGGCGCGGCCTCATCAATCACAACGCTGCCATTGCAGTGTTGTGATTGGTGGAGGGGAGGGAGGCTGCCTTCCTGATGACAAGCGCTGCAGCCAGGAATTCAAAACGCAGGACAGCGGGAGTCGGGAGTCTCGGGACTTAACCAAAAGCAGGACGGTAAGTTTTACTTTTATTTTATATATATTTTTTTCCATTAAACCCCTCCCGCCTCCCCCCGATCCCCTCTGTGGCGCGACAACCCCATATCCACCCCCCTACCCACCGGTAATGCCGGCCAAGATTGCTCATAGCACAGTTGAATGTGATTCAAATAGGACACTGCGATATTCACCGCTCATTTAATATCAGATATAGCATACCGTGATATTGTTTTATTATTTATTACATACTCGACGTGGCCTGCGAGATCGACTATATTACTAATATAACCACAGGTCTCTGAGATTCTGCACTAGTGATCGTTATATTTATGCTTTAAATAGAAACAGGGCTATGGAATAGTGCGTGTTTATCAAATGTACGTGTAGAGAGAGCGGTATTGTTCATTTATTACACATGTAAGCTCAGGAAACGTTCGTATATTACATACGTACACAACCCTGCAATGTTGTATGTTTGTGCTCTTTATACAATATACTGCTATATTGTTTTTTATTGCACAAAAACACACAGTTATGTCTCTAAAGTACACATGCAGAAAAACCCAGCAATATAGTTAATGTAATGCAAACACACGCGCGCGACCCTGGAGCACTGCTCATTTCAGTTCATCTATTAAACACACACAGACAAACACGCAGGATCTGGTACCAGTGTTCATTTATCGCACACGCAGACACAAGCATGACCACACCAGCTGGAATATTGCTCATTTGAATTCATCTATTACACACACACACAGGTCACACAGGACGCAGCAACCTAGTTTGTGCATTACAATCACACATACGCACCAGCATGGAATGCTGTTCATGTTACACTCGCAGGCTCCTACAAAAGTTTTCATTTTTACACACCATTGGGACCCCACGGCACACGGACTTCTTACACAGAACTGGCACCCAATGGTACACGCAATGCTTGCACAACACTTGGCCCCCACAGTACCTGCACTTCAGCGAGCAGTACACTTGTGATTACTGTGGTGGGAGGCGGGTGTCGATGGATGAGGTGGCCCCCCGTTTCACACAGATGTGCAAAGCGACAGCCAGATGTACTGCTGTGATTGTGGTGGACAATGCCTCATTGGCTACTGCGCACGTTCTGAATGAATACTCCCACCTGCTCACACCAAGCAGAGGCCCTTCAAAGCTCTGCGTGTCGGGCAGCTTTAAAACTAACCATGCAAGACATTTAGATTGAAGCGCCTAGCTGTATCACGGCAGAGTAATCGAAGCACTCTTAGAAAGTCCAATGTTCGCAAGTGCTGGTGTGAGCCTTAGAGCAAACACTGACACGAAATGAGCTGCAAGCATAGCCCTCCTATGACGTCAGTATGTCAAATCACGCATTACAGATAAAGCAGAGTGCCACGAAGCCACTCAAACACTAGAAAACGTGTGCATGCTCTGTTGTGATTGTTTATGATGTATTTGTTTTTAAAGAAGCCGCTGACTGGAAATATTTTCGAGCATTTGAATTGCTAGGTAGGTTGACAACACATTGCAGATGTCAGCAGCGAGCGTTGCTCTTACTCCCCACTAGTTTCCAATTCCACCAACCGCCACTGCTATTTGCTACAGGTAGTTGGCATGCATACTATTTTGTTTGTACCAGATGGTGCTCAATGCTGTTTGCTACACATAGCTACATACATTTACTGTGTGACAATGAGAAGCAGGTTAAATGTGAATGTTTTGATGTTTACTTTGACTATGGAATCAAAATACATACACAATGGTAGTGCTCATACATGTATTTACATATATATTTACAACGTTAAATCTGTCATTATTTGGTGAC
This sequence comes from Lissotriton helveticus, assembly GCF_964261635.1. Taxonomy (NCBI): domain Eukaryota; kingdom Metazoa; phylum Chordata; class Amphibia; order Caudata; family Salamandridae; genus Lissotriton; species Lissotriton helveticus. Next base: position 1,184,187,124 of record NC_136069.1, read on the forward strand.
ATAATGTACATCATTCATGCTTCTATGAAGAAATTATTGATGATGTGGTCTCTTTGTTGAGTTGCGGCAACTAATGGTAGATTTCGATAAGGCTCTTCATCTTCCTCCCCCTCATAGTTCGTCAGTTCCTGTTCATCATTACCATCAGTTCATGGTACATTTGTCCTTAAAAAAATGTTGTGCAATATGCATTAAACCAATATTATTTTGCACACCATAGGTGGTGAGTATAGTAATCAGCCCCCATATATATTAAGGCTCCTGAAGTGAGATTTTAAAACACCAACTGTCCACTCAATGATGCACCGAGTGCTGCTTAAGCATGATTGTAGCTCCATGGTGCTTATGTTTGTGGGTTTCTCAGAGGAGTCATAACCCACAGCAGCAGAGCGTATTCTTGGTCAGCTGCCAAAGACAGGAGGTGTGCAATTAGTTAAGAGCAATGGCAAAGAATGGCCCCACATTCATGCTCATTCTGTTATGTGTCCTGAAGTACTCATACACCTTGCTTGCTGTAAGAGACGTGCTATGACATTGTGTGGCTACAGGCAAGTAGGGATTGGCAATGGCTGGCACTGTGCTACACTGACAGGTGTGATGTCCTCTGTGACTCACTTACTTTATGTCATACTGGTGAGTGCCAGGGCCATGCAGGTGATGATTTTTCACCGGTAAGGAGAGTCAATTTGCCACTGAGTAGGCACATTTCTCACATTCATCTATTGTGTCTTTCATTGGCTACTATTGCCATACCTGAACTGATACCGGTTGGATTTTACAACATGTAACTAGAGCAGGTCATGTGGCGTACTTCAGTCACACATATTTGGCATTGTGAGTTGAAGTCAATGTTGTTCAATGTGTACTGCCTTGGGAAGGCTAGTGAGTTCATGTCAAATTGGGACATGATAGTGTACACATGGCAGTGCACAATGTCCACTATGGTGACAGTACACAAGGGTTTGAGATATGTGTTAATCTTGCGCTGCACAGTGCAACTGGTAGACTAGCTACACTACAGTGCCACACTGCTAGTGTACAGTGTAGGCCACATTTTCCGCATGATTCAGTGTCCTGGGTTTTGTGCCTGAACTGGAAGAAACTGTTCAGCTTTGCTCCAAGACAGACAAATTATTCCCAAGATGACTACTTTGTTGGCTGTCATGGGAGATGTAGTTTGTGCATGAGGCTGCACCTTGCTGCACAGTCTGGAGCCTTGGAGGACAGATAGAGTGGTTTATGCACTACAAAATGGTACGCACATAGGATGTGATGTGTGTATATGATGAGTGATAAAGTAGCATGGTAGACATGATCTTTTAAGGTTAATATATGACAATATTTATCAGTTTCAGAGGTCTGGAATACATCTCATACCTCATGATCATGGGATTTACATGTGGATACACAGACTAGAGACAGGGTATCCCTTGAATTAACAGGTTGTTGATACACAGCATTTTAGAAACTGTAATTGGGCAAGGCGCACTGCGCTAGTAGTTTGAAGGTATCAGTTTTTCACGAAATTATTGATATGTAGTTGTTGGGAGGTTTAAGGATTTTTAGGGTGCTCCAACAAGTGGCGTAACCGTCCCTGTACGCCGTAGATTGATGGCTGGTTGAGTGCGTTACCATGTGTGTAGACGCATCCTTGTGGCTGGGCACACCTTATTGGTTAGTCGCAATCACGACAGACTCCTTTGGGTTTCCAAATTGGCTTACTTTTATTTTAGATTCACATTTTTCAACATTGTTCATATGTTTAGTTTTTTTTTAACTCCTTTAATCCATATTAATGCATATGATTAAATTGATTTGAAACTGTAGTTTTTCACATAAGACAAATGCTCCAATGCATTTCGGGCCGGAAGAGCCCTTTCTCAAGGAGCGCTGAAAACATAATGATAAACGCCTTTAGAATGTAGATCTAACTTCAAGACATATATATGTTCAAAACATTACAATGGTGTAAAATCAACTGATAAACATGCTAGCCTGGTCACATAATAGCGAGTGTGAAAATACCTTATAACCCTTGGGGATTTATTTTGGGACGTGGCGATGTTTAGAAACAAATGGTGAACTGGGTAAAAAATGAGTCATGCAAGCGCTTGTTGAAACACTTACGCCAGGGTAGTAGGTCTGTTTGGTGAAAACCTAGGCGAAAAATAAGGAAAGTATCGTAAATGAACGTCTCAAACCGAGCGGTGAAACGGCATTATGATACCCGTCGGGGCCCCGACTTACTTGTAAGATTTATTGAGCGCGTGCAAGACGCTTCAGGTTATGTTCCGTCAGCTGCTGTGGTAACGGCAATCTGGTGCGGAGTTGCCGCGAAGTGGAACATAAAGTTGTAATTGACGAGATAAGACGGAGCCATGTGACTTAGTCATGTGGCTCGATCTTAAACATGGTAAAGGGACTAGCATTCAAGTCGCCATATTGAAGTGGGGAGGTTATGACCAAAAACGATGAAATGGAGAGGTTTAAGGGGATCTGCGGACAAGTGGGGTAAGGGGTGGGGTAAAAAAACGACGTTTTATGGGTGCATGGCTATAAAGTGTGGTAAAGAACATACATAAGAATGTAATTCAAAGACAGTAATGACATTCAAGCTGATACTGCCAAGGAGCAAAGTGTGAACAAGGTACCACACAGGGTACTACAAGAAGGCACTCAGTTCAATGCGGTCATTTAGACCGTGCGGCTTCATCGCCTGAAGCCTGTAAATCCAGGCTGTTTCCCGTTGAAGGGGGACCTTGTTGTTGTCTTTGCCTTCTTTTTTGCAAATAATCTCAAGTACCAAATATTTGAGTTGAGCCACGTTGTGGTTAGAGTCATTAAAATGAATGGCAACGTTGGATTTCTGATTTTTTGTTCGGATATTTGATTTATGTTCGTTGAGGCGAACCTTAATTTTTCTGGTGGTTTTTCCCACGTAGATCATGCCACATGGGCATTTGAGAAGGTAGATAAGATTGGAGGAGTCGCATGTGGCATCCACATTGAGTTTAATTTTGAAACCTCTCATTGGGTGGTTGATACTGTTTCCAAGAATGACATTGTTGCAGCTGTTGCAATTATGGCACGGACGTGTGCCAATGTGTGAAACCTGTTTATTCGGCGGCTTGGATAATAATTCTTTGAAATTTTCAGTTCTTGTGTAAGCGAAGATTGGTGGTTCTTTGAAGATGTTCCCAAAGTCAGGCTCAGACGACAAGATGCGCCAATGTTTCAAAATGATACTTTTGAAAGTTTTACTAGCGGTAGAGTATCTTGATACTAATACCATTCTTTTACTGTCTTTTTTGGTAGTGGATCCTCTAAGGGCTTCCTCTCATTTTGACATGGTGAGGCTCTTTGACACTACTGAATGCACACATAGGCTTCATTTAGCAGTTTCTATCACTGAACAGCAATGGATGTCATGAGGCTGCGCAGACCTGCATCCAAAGTGAAGGGGTGGAATTTACCATATTCCTAACATACAGCACATCCACTGTTTGTCCACATACACACCATCACATGGTAGTGACTAGTGTCTTCACCCCCCCCCCCTTCTATTGCACCATGGTGCACATGTGTCAGCTTAGTGTCCTCACATAACGTCATGCTTTAAGGGACACATTCCTGTACCAAAAACACACAATCTATGCAATTCCCTCATTCTATGTGTCCAGTGGAAAGCAGGAACCATAGTAATTGGACTTGATGGAGAGACATGTAATTATGTATCCTCATTTCACCTCCATTATTTGCACACAGTCCTAGGGGATGTGTGAAAATGTGTGAGATCTTCATTGGTGTTGCACGGGAAAGACCAACACAAGGCCCATGGTACGCATCCTTAACATGGGGTGAATGAATGCTGCACTTTGCTATGGCTTACCTTACTGCATACTTATGAAGCCATGCAACGGCATCCAGACAGACTTTGTATTGCCACATTGATATGATGTGGGGAGCTGCTCCTCCAGTGCATCATGACCAGTGATACTCCATCAGTGCAGGTTACTTGTACATGTGGCCCACAG